>NC_091932.1:43392128-43712128 GCF_041260155.1 Ptychodera flava | reverse complement strand
ACTTGAAAGGGATTGGAATCAGCTGATGCCCAGTGGACGAAAACAGCTGATTACTATACCAGTACTGCAAAATACGAATAATAAACAATGGAATGTTGCGACTGATCAATTTTCTAAACAAAGTCCAGTGGTTGACCCTGTCAAATGCTTTCGTGGCATCCATGAAAACAGAAAAACTGGCGAATTTTGCCTTTTATAAAAATCAACAATTTCCATAAGCACAAAGACACACATGTCAGTAGAATGTTTGTTTTAAAGCCGAATTGAAGAGCACTAGTTTCTATAAATGAATCAATCCTGTGTAAGATACATTATACATAATTCCAAAGTCTTCGAAATAGCTGTTACAATTGCAATGGGCCTATAGTTGTCAACGGATGTAAGATCTTTTGACTTATCTTTCACAATAGGGCATATCGTAGCATACATAAATGTGTCGGGTAAATAACCATGTATAAAGAAACTGGTAAAACACAAACTCAATAGAATGTATAAAATTGAGCTAGCATAAATCAAATGCTCTGCGGCAATGCCGTCTTTACCACTTGCTTTCCCTTTTCAAGCATTTTAACACTACGAGTAATTTCGTCTACAGTATACCACCATATCTTTGTGAAAATCAATTTCTTTCAATGACGACAACACAAAATGCTTGCCATTGCAGTTTGAAACTGAGTTAAGCAGCTTCTCATAGTGATTTTTCCACATGTCAGCAATGTTGTCGTGCCCACAGCAACCACCTACGTTAGTTGGAAGGGGACAGCTCCGAGTGGCGGTAACAGATTTCCAAAATTTGCGCGAACCTCCCTGCGTCAAATTGTTAGCTGATGCATCCGCCTTAGCTTGACCTTCATCCCTTTTACATGCCCTGAGTACAGACTTAAACTTAGCACGAGTTTTACGCATGAGATCAAACAGCGGACCAGTTCTTGGCCTACCATTAGCGGTCCATAATTTAAACGCATCACGAGCGGCATTATGAAAGTTACGCACATGCTCATTCCACCCTGGAACTATGTTGAAACTCGTTCCAGCAGACGTAGTAGGAATACTATTGTGAGCAGCTGTAGTGAGACAAGTAACAATATTTGAGTACAGAGAGTGCAAACCGTCAATATGGTCGATATTCTTACAATTACAGTCACGACACTTTAAAGCATCTACTGGCATATCTATAACACGAAGTAACCGATCTGAAATGTGCTTGTATTTAGAGTGGACAAATTCTGTGGAGTCGCTTTGCTCCAATTAAAATTCTTCCTAACATCGTTGTTATCAAGACAAAGAGGATCAGTATGAACAAGATCTACAATGTCAATATTAACGGAAAGCGGAAAATGATCCGAGGAAACATAGTCGTACAGAATGCGAATACTAGAAATAGCCTTGTGCACTGCATGGGTACTCAACATATGGTCTAACCAACAAGTGCTACCAAGAGCTTCACTAATGAAAGTAAAAATTATCACTACTCTCTACTCAGCTTTTCGACATCAGAAACATGCAAATTATTATCAATACAGAAGTCAAAAAGCTCATTTGCAAATAAAGTGCCTGGGTTTGCATTAAAATCGCCTAAAATTTGCAGTATCAATCTCACTGACAATGTCATTTATTTTCGCAAGATAATGCATATAACTGTCAAAATTGTCATTCGAACAAGTGGGAAGATAAGTACATAAGACAAAAAGTTTCCCTGAGGAAGTTAATATCTCAGCGTGATATTGACGAATTGACCAATGGACTTACGCCACATGATAGCAACCCCACCAAATGGACGCCCAATACGAATTCCACATGTATCATCGATGGCAGTAACACCGACGGCATCGAAGTCCTCATGAATATTTGAAAGCATTGGAAGCTCTGCTTTGGTCAGCCAATGTTCTTGAACAAGAATAATATCATGATTACAACACAGAGAATTTACAGTGTCAATGGATGATTTTAAACCGCGACAGTTACAAATTACTCATAAAAACACGTGTGTTTACAATATGTCAACATTGAATACAAGTGGAAAGTAAAGATTGTTTTCAAATACAGACCAGTAGTGACTTTTATGCATTGCATAACGATTGGTTGATTTCAGTTGACGAAACAGGGTGAGGATGAACAGAAAAGTAATTGTGTTGGGAATCATAACGAGGAGAAATGAATGGTTAAATCAAAGAAAGCAAATTTCACGTGATACTACAGGGGACCACACATACAGAGAGAGACAAACGAACGAACCGGCATGCAAACCTAGAGACGGAATAAAGAATGGACAGACAAGACGACACAAACACGCTGCAAAAAATGTTCGATAAATACGATATATTACGTCATCAAAGTGACGGAATGCTCCTATTATCGGCGATTACATACGTGACTAGAGAAGCTTCACACTTTATACCCTACTCGAAGTATTTTTCAAATACACTAGTCAGAGTCTGTTAATTACAGTAAGTTCTATTTATGTTTACCTGTCGTTCCTTCTTTTTATTTTGTCAATAGATATGTTTGTTACTCGGCCTGAGGTCTCTCCGTCGCGAGACAAGTTCGAAAAAACTCGGCGTCGGCCTCAATACGTACGTATAAAATTTAAGTGTCAAAACATACACTTGGTATGCTGCGTACGATACGGCCTCGTGATTACTATGGATACCGGAAACACATGAAAAATATGCAGCGCCAGTAGTCTCAAAATCGGAACCAGTTTGCCGCACATCCCCCTCCCCCCGAATCCTTTAGTCTCATCTCACCAGGCTTCAAAAAATACCGGAAATAATAAATTTCTTTATTATCTCATACATAATAAGGAGTATAAGTCTTCATCCAGGAAAACTAAGAGCATTAAGTGACACAATGGTTTATATATCGTTTACATTTTCATAAGGACGTCAGACTTTTCGAACTGAAAATAGAAGTGCGCCACCTAGCGGTTGAAACAACATAATATTGAGTGACTGATCATCACTATCGAAAACCCGTTTGATCAAGTCTGAAATACAGCAATAATCATCTCACTGGCAATCATTTCAAGGCAGGGTCAGTGTCGGAATTTTTCCACTTTAAAATTCCTTGTGTCAGTCACATGGTCAAGAAAAACACACAATGAGAATTATGAACATGGGTGATGAAATCTTGGAAGTACCATTTTGGTGAGCAATATCATTAATCCATGTAATGATTTTAAAGGAGATAACACCATATAGGCACGAACATTTCTACTGTCTGTGATGTGATAGCACTATGTGCGGGTTCACTCCTTCAACAGTACAATGTGCTCGTCACTTAGTAGCAATTTCCCTAGGGTTTCCTTGATCGTGGCTTCATGATTATAACAGTAGAGGATTTATGACGCATCCATCTCAAAATGGAGCTCCAGGCACAGAGCTATACTACTCCTTGAAGGAAATGTTTTGGGAGCATTTCATGTTGAAGTCATCAGAGGGAGAGTTTACAGTCTCAAATGAGAAAAGACCTTTCGCCAAATAAAATTGAGGCATCATAGACAGTAGAGGGGGAAGATCCCCCTCTACTGTCTATGGACGCATGTAATTGTTGTAGAACTCATTTCACAATCCGAACCAACCTGGTAATATAAACACTACACCTTTCATGTTGGATTGGAGATTCATGTGGACTAGGACTTGAAAAGTCTCTTCAGTTTGCCAATCCAGTACAATAATACACCATGTGATCGCGGTTACAGCTAATTAGGTGGAAGGGAAGAACATTGACTTCTGGTTTGTTTGCAAGGGAAAGGCCGCAAGTTTTCCCATGATCATGTGGTTTGCATAGTGTCTTTAGTGAATTGGGTGGAGGGGGGGGATTTTAGACTGAATTTACACAGCAACATTTTTTTTTCCTTTGCTCTTCCCAGGACATGGAATATGGTGTTTGAAATTGAGGCGGTGGGTGCAAAACCTTTCATTCCTTCTTCATTATCAATATTTTCAAATGAACACACGAATATAGTGAGAAAGTGTCTCGCTTAAAACAAACTGGGGATACAATTAAAAGACAGACTCAAAATTAGTCTTTATGCTTTTATTAGCTCATACAGTCATATATGCCAATAAGATGTCCAATGTACATAAAAGGATTTTGAATGATGCACACCTACAAATCAAATGAGAAACAGCTTTCTAACAGTCCTTTTCATCAAGATTAAATATCTTTTGCTTCAATATTTGCACTTCCCTGATTTTACAACTACGAAAAAAAAAGTTCGTAATCAGCATCTTTGTATCTAAGCAGAGTTCATGTAAATCTACAGGCCACCACGCAGACGGAGTACCAAGTGAAGAGTAGATTCTTTCTGGATGTTGTAGTCACTCAGTGTACGACCATCTTCCAGCTGCTTGCCGGCAAAGATGAGACGCTGCTGATCTGGAGGGATACCTTCCTTGTCTTGGATTTTTGCCTTAACATTTTCAATGGTGTCTGATGGTTCGACCTCCAGAGTGATGGTTTTGCCAGTGAGGGTTTTGACAAAGATCTGCATACCACCACGGAGACGGAGTACCAAGTGAAGAGTGGACTCTTTCTGGATGTTGTAGTCACTCAGTGTACGACCATCTTCCAGCTGTTTGCCAGCAAAGATGAGACGCTGCTGATCTGGAGGGATACCTTCCTTGTCTTGGATTTTTGCTTTGACGTTCTCAATGGTGTCTGATGGTTCGACCTCCAGAGTGATGGTTTTGCCAGTGAGGGTTTTGACAAAGATCTGCATACCACCTCGAAGACGGAGTACCAAGTGAAGAGTAGATTCTTTCTGGATGTTGTAGTCACTCAGTGTACGACCATCTTCCAACTGCTTACCAGCAAAGATGAGACGCTGTTGGTCTGGTGGGATACCTTCTTTGTCCTGGATTTTTGCCTTAACATTCTCAATGGTGTCTGATGGTTCAACCTCAAGGGTGATGGTCTTGCCAGTGAGGGTTTTGACAAAGATCTGCATACCACCACGAAGACGAAGTACCAAGTGAAGAGTAGATTCTTTCTGGATGTTGTAGTCACTCAGTGTACGACCATCTTCCAGCTGCTTACCAGCAAAGATGAGACGTTGTTGGTCTGGTGGGATACCTTCTTTGTCCTGGATTTTTGCCTTAACATTCTCAATGGTGTCTGATGGTTCAACCTCAAGGGTGATGGTTTTGCCAGTGAGGGTTTTGACAAAGATCTGCATACCACCACGAAGACGGAGTACCAAGTGAAGAGTAGATTCTTTCTGGATGTTGTAGTCACTCAGTGTACGACCATCTTCCAACTGCTTACCAGCAAAGATGAGACGCTGTTGATCTGGAGGGATACCTTCTTTGTCCTGGATTTTTGCCTTAACATTCTCAATGGTG
Source organism: Ptychodera flava (assembly GCF_041260155.1). Classification (NCBI taxonomy): domain Eukaryota; kingdom Metazoa; phylum Hemichordata; class Enteropneusta; family Ptychoderidae; genus Ptychodera; species Ptychodera flava. The sequence continues at coordinate 43,706,783 of NC_091932.1, read as the reverse complement.
TCTGATGGTTCAACCTCAAGGGTGATAGTCTTGCCAGTGAGGGTTTTGACAAAGATCTGCATACCACCACGAAGACGGAGTACCAAGTGAAGAGTAGATTCTTTCTGGATGTTGTAGTCACTCAGTGTACGACCATCTTCCAGCTGCTTACCAGCAAAGATGAGACGCTGTTGGTCTGGAGGGATGCCTTCCTTGTCCTGGATTTTGGCTTTGACGTTCTCAATGGTGTCTGATGGTTCGACCTCCAGAGTGATGGTTTTGCCAGTGAGGGTTTTGACAAAGATCTGCATACCACCTCGAAGACGGAGTACCAAGTGAAGAGTAGATTCTTTCTGGATGTTGTAGTCGCTCAGTGTACGACCATCTTCCAGCTGCTTACCAGCAAAGATGAGACGCTGCTGATCTGGAGGGATACCTTCTTTGTCTTGGATTTTTGCTTTGACATTCTCAATGGTGTCTGATGGTTCAACCTCAAGGGTGATGGTCTTGCCAGTGAGGGTTTTGACGAAGATCTGCATACCACCACGCAGACGGAGAACCAAGTGAAGAGTAGATTCTTTCTGGATGTTGTAGTCACTCAGTGTACGACCATCTTCCAACTGCTTACCAGCAAAGATGAGACGCTGTTGGTCTGGTGGGATACCTTCTTTGTCCTGGATTTTTGCCTTAACATTCTCAATGGTGTCTGATGGTTCGACCTCAAGGGTGATGGTCTTGCCAGTCAGGGTTTTGACAAAGATCTGCATTATGCTGAAAAAAGACAAAAATACAATCAGTTTGAGACAAAGAAAATAAAAAGTGAATATATAAAAATTTATAATCTGCCATTGATATTTTTAGTTTTGGTCGAGCAGGGGGCGGAATGAGACTAACGGTTAGCTTCCGCTGTCGGCGCTGTGCCAATCATCCATTTATCATGGCGTCGCCACGATTACAATGAATCATAAAATTTGCATATGCAATGAGATATTTGCAGGTCACTGCAGAAAGACTGTGACGCAGAGGAAATGCCGCCCAGGAAAACTCACAACATTTCTAAAATTTTGTTTTCGCGACATGAGTAATAGTTTTTCTGGCCAACTGTTTGCCTTGTTTCCCTAAAAAGATACAGATACGTGAAAACATATCGGAAATACACGGCGTTTATCGTGACTACGAATCGTCCGACCAGAGCAGAAGTGAGTGACAAAGCGTTTCACGAATTTTCGACAAGGCAAACTACTTGTTATAGTGGCAAGATTCGTTATTTGAGATTATCCTACGGGATACTACTGTACAACTCTCTAAGATTCCTCTATCGTGCGGTTTATTCAGAAACGATTTAATCCATACAAATATAAATTAGAGGGCAGATGTCTTCTCCGGATCGAACAAAGCGGGAAATGCGCACGTAGCAGGAACCTTCACAAACTTCACAGCCACCTTGTATCATTCCCGGTAACCTTTAAAGGTACGATTTCTCAATAATGTGACGAACAAATTTCAGTCTCTGAAACACTCTGTGAAATAAGGAAATAGGATTTTTTTTTACCTGAGGTTTGTTTTTCCGAACTCTTCCACGTACTGCCAATTGTCTTGAAGCGACGCCGACTATGACTCGCAAACAGCGGTGGTACTTGTTATATACATATCGAAGGCCGGATATGATATCGAATGAATGTTGATTGGACGGTGGTAGTCACGTGGTACAGTTGTCCTATTTGATTGGTTGCTATTTTTACATATGACTGTGACATCATGTGATATCGTGACGGCCACAAGGAATTATCTCGAACTTCGAAGAACGAGACTTGCGTAAGTAAGGACTAATGAGTTACGTATGAACGTACGTACGACAGCAAATTCTTGATGTCACAATCACGGTCCGTATCGTGCTTATATAGGATAGAGCTTAGTCTCCTCCAAAGGGCCTGTGTCTTATATATATAACATTCGGAAGACCGCATTTGTCCGGGACATAAACGACGCTGACGTTTGTTTTATAGCCATGATATTATTGATACCACGAGTGTACGACTTTTGGTCTATAAGCTTATTTAAATCTACAGTAATATATTTTACCATGCATTGATGATTTTTAAGTATTTTCATTGACCCTCGAGGGTCAATGGTATTTTTCAATGCAATTTAATTCGGGAGTTTGGTATCAAAGTGCACGTGACATTTTCTTATTTCATGGCCAAATACTGAAATGATTGAAAGTGGAACAGAACAATTGTGAAGGACAACTGTACTGGTTTAATCATGCATGCATGTAAAAAGAGAATATCAAGGCCTGGCCTTTAGACTGTGTGCAAGGTTAATAGTTAACTTGGTCTCCACATGTGTTGTTATTGAAAAACTCGGAGAGTTTTGCCTATCATGGGTAAAAGGCATTCAGTCATGATATGGAATCTTTTTTTTAATAATAAATAAATATATACACATTATGATACAAGGAGGGTGGAATACAGAAGAATAAGCTGCGAACTTAAAACTATTTAAGACAATTTTTTTACTTTGAAAGTTACAAACATTGTAAGTCTTTAGTTGAGGATGAATTTCACTTTGTTACAAAATGTCCAAAATACGGAACTTATCGAGACATTCTGTTTTTATCCACAAGCTTGGATAATTGACTTTCTTGATTTGAAGGACAGAGAAAAGTTCATGTATATCTTTACTCACAAAGATAAACTACCTTTTGTGAAATTTATTTCTTATTCCTCCCCAGCAGCTTCACCCAGTGTTTGTTGAAGTTTGTATCTTTGAGTTTTGTAATTTTTGCCTTACCGCACTCCCCGGGGTGTGTTAAGTTGTTGAGCAATAAAGTAATAAAGTAAAGTAATAAAAGGGTACAAAAAGTTTATGCCAATCCGCGCGATTCACAGACCCTGAACATTGCACAGTCATGCACAGTCCGTCTCTCTGATATAAGCTTACATGTCCGTTATGGCATCGATGTAAAGACAGTAAAGAAAAGGCCATACAAGGTATACGTTACTCCATGCATGTTACAGCCATATGGTTAGCCTACTCCATAGACAGACACGCTTTTACTGTCAATGGTTACTCTCATACAACTTTTTAGCCGTGGGTATGATACGCCGGTATATTAGAACAATAACGCACGGTATACAGGATACACTCTGACCTATATTTTCGTTGCTGATGGATACACAATACTCGAGTACGACAACCGAGGAGGCTCGTGAAATCATTTTCAATAGTTATTCAAAATTGTAGCATTGACGAATCTTCTAGCTGTCACTTTGATTTTGACATTAAAGTGCATTTCCTTTCTGTAATAATTATAATAATAATAGCCCTAATAATAAAGTATTATATAGAAAAATAGGTTCAATTTCCGTGAAAATTTCACCATTAGGGTATTTTGGGTCGAAAAGACCAAATATGATATCGATTTCACTGCCCCATGTTTCCATGGTAACCATTTTAGGTGTTGAAAATTTCAGTTTTTCTAATATCCCATGAAAAGTTACTTTGATTGATATGAAAATTATCTAGTGGGGAAGTTCGGGTCAAAGAACACAAATGCCAGACTTATGTTTGGTTTCGAGTTGCCATAGTAACTATTTTGGGATTGAAAATGTTACTTTTTCCCTAATTCCTATTAAAGAACTATTAATTGATGTAAAAAATTGATAATAATGGGTTTTCTGGTTAGCACACCAAAAAAAGACACACTCATTTTAATGTGAGATGTTTCCATGGCAACCATTCAGAAGTAACAACACCTTTTTTTCAGAAGTCCCACAGCTTCAATGAACTGTTTTTGATTTCTATATAATACTTATAGCCCTAAACTTGTAATAATAATAATAATAATAAGAATAATAATTATAATAATAATAGCAATAATAATGTTTTGTTGCTTGCTTGTAAATATATGGTTTACATCACATTTGTGGCAATAAAAGTGTAATACAAAAACAATTGAATAATTAAATCACTTTTATTTCAGTGGCGATTTTGACTTTAGACTCCCTTATATTTTGAGAATCATTTACATATTTCACAATGAAATTTATTTTATTCCGAGGTCAATTTTAACTTTTTTTCTCGAAATTAAATAACTTGCACTTTATTTTTCAGTTTGATTTTGATTTGTCACTGCAGAATGAATTTCATTTTCATTTCTGTTTTCATTTTGATTTTTCATTCTCACTTGAAACGTTCTGATTTGCATCTTGATTCATTTCCGTTTTTGATTTTCCTTTTGATCTGTGTTCTGATTTCAGTTTTATTTTGTTTTCATTTACCCTAGCTTTTTATTTTCACTTTAATAGATTTTAACTTTCGCTTGAGTTTTGATTTTATTGTTCACTTAAAACTTAACATTCATTTCCAACGTTTTGACCAATCTATCGATACTGGTACTACCACACGCTATCGTTAATGGTCAAATGATAAGACTGAACAAATTATTGCTTGTATTAATAAACGGCGATAAATTACCGTTCTTTTAAATGTCAATGGCAGACAGCAACATAAATAACAACAACGGGGTTGCTGGGTCATAGTACAATATTAGTAAAACCACTGACAAGGAGAAAAACAGGATGTAGGGTGGTTCTTTTGAAAAAAAAACAAACAACAAAAACAGTTCCATATAGGGCCTATGGCACATACATAATAGAAATACGGAGAAATAGATATCAGCGTCCGTTTGTAACACGTCGCTGTGGCACTTGAACTGCCTACGTTAGCAATTTGTGACGTCATTGATAAGTTTTACTTGACTGGTACAGACTTCGACTGTGCCCTGCCACCACCCAATTTCTTGCACAGGACGCGTACGTCGCCCGGAAAGACGAATTCCGGTCTACCTCGTCAGAACGTTCTGAACCAACTTGTGCATGTCCAACAAACATTCGATATGTAGAATAATGTACACACAGGTGCCGCCAACTAAGCTGTTCGTGCAAAAGGTGTTCGGGCGAAGTTTTTCAGCGGGCGGTCAACTTTCAAAACTAATCAGCGGGCGGGGAGAAAATATCGATATTTACTTTGGGCGGGGAAAAATTTCATTACTTTCAGCGGGCGGGAAGAAAATTTTTGTCAGTGGGCACCAGAAAATACGTAAAGGGAGGGGGCGTGGTTGATAGAATTGGGGGAGAAATTAAGTGCCTAACTTAGAGGGGAGCAATGTTCTAAGGTATACTGCTAACTGCTCGCATGTTTTTTGTGTTGATCTGGGTTGCATAGTGGGCATCTAGTTGGCAATGGGGAATTTCAGTAGTGGGGAGAGGGCAGCGGGGAGCTCGAATTGTTGTGGGGAGCGGGGAGCGGGCAGACTGTAGATACCGGAGGGCAGTGGGCATCAAAATTCAGTGGGAGGGCAGATTTTCAGTATATGCCAGTGGGAGGGCAGTTACGAACAGCTCTCACTTTCCCCTCCGAATTTAAGGTCAAGGTCAAAAATAAAAAAATCGGTATATCAGCCTTCAAAACATGTTTTCTGATGATTTTGCGAAATTCATGAAATTTATCTGTTGGCGGCACCTGTACACACTGACTGTAGGTATCAGCACAGCAGTAACACCCGATCCCGGGAGCAGAGGCAGGTATATAGAGACATTTGAGCTTACCCTGGCCTCAAGACTGTCCAATATCAATTCGAATATCTTACCTCCATGTGTATATCAAGAGAATTTGGGCCATGGCCGTGCGGCTGTATAGGTATCACACCACGGCCTATAGCCGGTAACACACAGCCCTATGCAGAGCTATTGTCAGGTCTGTTTAGGGAAATAGAAAGCACAGTCGCCTGGTGGGCTATTCAGCTCTGGGACTATTCGCCCCATAGACGAGTGTACAGAAGCGCCTGTCCACTCGTCTATGGGGCGAATAGTCCCAGAGCTGAATAGCCCACCAAGCGACTGTGTAGAAAACAACGGAAAACCTAAGGCAAAGCTGTACCGATCGAAACGAACTTGTTTCGATCTGAGAGAGAGAGAGAGAGAGAGAGAGAGAGAGAGAGAGAGAGAGAGAGCCGGGGTAGCTACGGTAGGCATTACTGGTGATAACTTTTTATGAACTTGAATTATTAAGGGCTGGACTACGAATGTATTCCAGATGGTCTATGTCATACGGAAAAAACAATGAAACGGCAAAATACTGTCCTTGACACTGGGAATAGACACTTGTACACGAAGACCTCTACGGCCGGGTTTTGACGGCTATATACTGTACATATCGATATTGTGCAAGACTGAGTCACGTACGCTTTCTGACAACTTTCTGACAATCCCGGCTGACAATACCTACATGTAGGCCTACAGTCATCGTGATTCGGGCAAACACAATATCGTAAAAGTGATACCTTTCGATTATCGACTCATCAAAAAATGCAATTAAATTATATGTCATCAAGTATTTGCTGTATTTTCCTTTCTGATCAACATGTCTTGATTTTCTTCATTGTGCGCATACAGCTAAGGCAGGGACCATCCCTGAAGTCTCAGCATGCAGCAGACGATACAGCGGACCAAGCAATATTGTCAGTGCTGTCATTTGTTCAAGTATAAAGCATACGTGTGTGAACCAAACTCTAAGCAAAAAGCTTTACATAATATGATACTGGGTCAGAGCAACTACTGTACCTGACAAGCTTTTGTAATCAATCTACATATGTCAATGCAGTGTCAATAGTCCGTGTCGGCAAGGCGCGTGATGATAACAAATACAAAAGAGATCAGTAGTCAAGAACGCGTTTTTTTCCCCTGACCTTTGACCGTTAATATTTTATGGTTGCGCATACACTGAGGGAGATGTCATGATTTTAGTAGCATTGTCAAATGTCATATCATGAACAGAGAGCAAAGAAATTGTTATGAACATGTCAGGGCCTGTTGGCACTATTTCATCAGGTTTTATGGACTTTGTTTTTCTTTTGCTATCAATGGACCTTGATGAGAGAGCCATAGAAAATTCTAGATTGCAGCCCGGGATTGCAGCGCCAAATATGCGTTGTGGTTTTGGAAATATCCAAATGCCATAACATTGTGAGCTCAATGGGAAAACATGATGTGCACACCAACTTTTTACTCAATTGGAGCCATGTCTAACTAAACTTCTACTAGGTATTTCTACAAGTTGCTAGGAATTTGACATTGGTTTGAGCTTCACATTCTACACAAGTGTACAACTTCCTGGCATCAAAAGGGAAAGAATTACCTATGGTATGAAAGACAAAATGAAATTTCATGAAGACCATTGAAATTTTTATGTATATTTTATTTTCATTGCTTACACAGACTTGTTGCATTAGGGAAAGACTGCATTTAACTTGCATGGTACCTGAAACCCGGGTCCTTGCCTGACCAACTCGGGTGACAAACAGAAGACTTTTAATCCCCCAAGGTGTGAATGTTTCATTGTTATGTTTATCTTATCCAACTGGTGCCATTGTAGAAACAGGTCTATGAAATTGATCTTCTGATAACTAAGTAGGGAAGTAGGGTATTAAGTTAATGGAGCTTTCCCCGTAATGGTACAAAAAACATTGAGGAAATAAAACCTAATTACAGGAACAAAGACCTATTTGAAAATGAAAGTTACCCTGGCAACAATCAGTGATCAGGTGTAAAAATTCACCAATATCAAATGATGTTTTTTTTTCAAGCATAAATAAAGTTATGTTGAATGTAATACCTGTCTTTGTTTGGCACATTTGTTTCCAATGCCACAGGTTTCATTGACAAAGACATGTGTCACTATTTCCATTGATGGAAGTCTGTTGGAATGATACATCTTAAACAATATCCACTTTTTACATTGTCATGTTGCTTATGATATTGGCAAGAACCAAGCTATGTAATTACATAGCAACCTTTTGAATTACACCTTGGAGTGATTTCATGCTTTTTTGTGAATTACTGTGACATAGCCTGACAACAAACATTGCACACGTAATTCATCATTTGTTATAAAACGGAAAACAGAAAAAGCTAGAATTTGAAAATTAAATATGAAAGTCACAGTGTGACACTGTTGAAGACCTGGTAGATCTGCTTTGTATGATACAAAGTACATATTAAAGGGAGGCGATCATCGGAATGCTGCTAAAAGGTTGCCAGGGACCCCTACTAAAGAAGTAAACACTGTATATAGGGTACGTTGGCGATTGATGAAAGTTATATGTTGCAGCTATGTTGACGTGGTGCATCTAGATATCATGCATGAAATACATTGTTTGTAAACAAGAAAGTTGCACATGCACAGTTCCAATGACTGCTTCCCTTTAAATGGAAGAACACTAACATGTCATGGTAATAATCAAATGTAAGGAAAGAGCCACTTGTTATTAATTTACAAAAAAGTATTAGTTGGATAAAAAGGTAGTTTACATAAAGCTATACAAAAAATCTAGTTGACAAGAGTATCAAAGAACAGGTTTAAGACTTTCCAATTTAGCCCCAAAACATCAATAATATCATAATTGTAGGCTTTTATACTGACATTTGCAAGAACAAATTGGACACATCAACTACATGCATCGTGACTGCTGGAAACATCTACAGCATACTTGTAAGAAAGAATATTTGCAAGTGATTTATATTTCAAGGTTTTGAAAATATCATATTACAGTGTGTTTGTAAACTTTTAAAATTGTGACATAAATAAAGAAATTTCACATTTGTACACCAGTAACATTCTTGTCTTCGCACAGGGAATAAGACTTTACTACAAGACCAGTGCATGCATGAATGACCCTGTGACACTCACCCTTCATAATAAGATTTAACAACCCTTTGAAATTCAATGTAAATGTGTGAAAGTAAGATTAACAAATCTCAGCAAGCAGTGATGTAAAACACACCGATGAAATCTCAGACATACGGTGACCTTGCATTGTGCAATGTTTTTGTCAGAGTGATCCAATCTATTCATCATACAGTGACCTTGTATTGTGTGAGAAAGACAACAGTTTGATAGCATCTATTCTTTGTTAAAGTGTAACCAATTAAAGCACTAGGTGTTCATTATTGAAGTATGATTTATTTCACACAATCATGAGTGACAGAAGCAAGGTGGTATCCTTGCTTCCAATGTCAGTGACCTTGCCTTGAAGATTTTACAAATAACTGTATATACCTACGGCTGATCTCTTGAAATAAAATATAATCCGCACTCTTATTTTCATTCTTGCTCTTGAACATTTCTTTGATTTGCCTAATGCTCAAAAAACATTAATTTAAATATTTCATTGTGCAAGCCTGTAAATATGCAGTATTTACTGACTTCCCTGATGGCAATAGCAGCTAGCTAGTCTAGATGCAGTTTCTTTCCTTTCTTTGCTAAACATATTAGACTGTGTTTTCAATTTCTAGTATTGATCAATTCCGTTTTTAATTTTCAAAGTAAAGATTTTGTTTCCATAACTGAATTTAGTTTGACATAAATACAGGACAACACAGATCATGTTATAAAGTTTAGGTGATGAATTTGTATTTTTGGCAGTAGTGAGTTACATAAGTCTTGATTTTTCCACAGTTTTAATTTATGATCCATTTTGTCTAACTGATCAGTCCATGGATATAAATGTTCAATCCAGTGAAATTGAGCACTACATCAGTATTCAGGCTCTTTTTTCATTTTGAAATAAAAGTTCAGCCTTTACTTATCGAAAGGCATGCAATGGTTGTGCCAAAGGTTGATAATGACATTCACAGCAATTATGCTGATTGTGTTTTCAGCATCCATACATACACATCAATTCACTGCAGTGCAATGTTACAAAATATATTTACTGGAATACTGACAAGATCATCACCATTTACCGCTGACACTGCGCCTCATGGCAATGAAAAATAATATAACATTTCCTTTGTAATTCTCTGTCATTTATGAATTTCAAATTCATCTACATAAAATACATGGCAAATATACAAATTATCCCAGTACCTATTCTACATGTGTGCATTGACTTGAAAGCCGTGATTATTATTGCTTGTGAAATCAGATGATTTAACCCTTTCCTCCCTATTTCTGTGCATAGAGATCCAACCACCCTGATGAAAACCATGGGAAGATACCAAGTCTGGTGGTGAAAGGGTTAATTTAGAACCATAATTAATTGCAAAAATGAAAGCTACATGAAAAATGTGTAGGAATGTTCTCAATACTTGCTTTCACTATGCATTTAGACTCACCATTATAACACATAAAAGAATTTCTCTTGCATGACTTATCAGTCTATAAATAGAAATGTCTACTGTCCATATTATGGCTGCTGAGTCAGTATTTTTCAGGTTAACCAATTGAATATAGAATAATACACTGTCTTGGTAACTACTCAGTCACAGTATTCAAGACATTTCCATGGAAACCACTTATGATAAATTTCACCTGAGTTTCAGTGCATAGACATAAAATATGAAGACAGTTTATTCCCAGTGTGCCTCTGCAGTGATGTCTGATTATAAGCTGGTGATGTGTTGACAATATCCTTAATTCACAGACTTTTTAGTCAGAAGCTTCTAAGCTTCAATAAATGGTGATTGAGATGTAATGATCATTTTATCATCCTTTAGGTATCTCATCTGTAACTATGAAACAACTCAGAATCTATCAGTTCCCTTTTTTGTGCCATGTAAATGAAAATCATGAAAAATGTATGGGGATATTGTAGTTTGTCAATCTGAATTTTATATGTTAGATGACAATTTGAATAAAAGCCCAACTGAAAATGAAAGGAAAACATCTTAATCCAAAACAATATACAATGCAAGAACCGAGGTACATGAATATTCCACATTGATTAAGGGTCATTAGCATAGAATTTTAATACTGAAACAATGATCATTAATGTAATCTGCATATTTGAATATCATTATACCTCGCATCTTGCACTAATAGCAAAGCAATGAAAGATGTTCTCGAAATTTGTAAAGTCTGAAAAAATGATTGTGAAATATAAAAATTGTCAGATTACAATTGTGGAACAAAAATACTCATTTTGTAAATATTTTCCCATGATTGGGTGATTCTTGAAAATAAGAAAACCGAGTTGCAATTTGATGCACAATAAGAATTACAGAGTTGGGCATCTCGAGTTGGGATTCTAAAACCATCCTGTCTGTCTAATAACAGACTGATTTTCTTGTCAACCATAAAGTATTGCCTCCTGACACATCTCTGTCGTCTGTAAAAATGTGATGGCAGCATATTTTAAATGTACTGGCACCATGCCAGGTTGTTAGGCTGTTAGAATTACTCAGACTCAGCAAGGAGTTGGAAGGTTTTTGATACCCTGGTCACAGTAGGAAATATCTACAGGGTTAACTTTTTCAAAAATCTCTCTTTGCAAAACACACTTGGACAGTCAAAATGCATAAATGCCAACACACATTATACCTTCCACGAAAATTTTCCACGTGACCTGAAGGTTAGTAGTGTAGTAGTCGTTTTGGTGAATTTGAAGTCACTGAAATTAAAAAGCACAACAGATTTGTCATTTATCTTTGTGATATTACAATATTTTATTTTGACAAAGTTTCTATCTGAGCTCCATGTGTGTCACATATTTTAACAATCAATATCAAATCAAAATGTTTAATGTCACAAACTATGGATGCATACTGACATAAGATCCTTAATAAGCACAAATTTTCTGGCAGAATATCTTGGAGATCCTAATATCTTGATCTCGGAGTATCTTCTCCTGAGAGAAGATTTTTAAAATAAATTCTGAAAACCTGTGATTTTGTAAAGGCTTTCCATAAATTATCATGACATTAACTTACAAGATGTCGGCCCTAGGCATTCAATCTGCACTATAAATAGGTATACAACATCATACACAACCTGATTCAAGAATATTGTAATTCATTTACTTTCAGATGGAAACATTAAGTGAGAAGTCTATGTTTCTGTCGGTAAAAGTAAACCACATGATACAAACAATGATCACATGATTTGCAAATATGACAGAAATACATTTAAAGTCTCGGAAGAAAATCTGACAAACCTGTAGTTGTCCATTGATTTCACAAATATTACATGAACAAGACAGTGCCACTTAGTTTTTTTATACTTGAAAATTCAACAATTCTTTGGTTATTGACAATGAGAGAGGACATGAAATAACAGCAAATGGATGACAACATTGATCATAAGCTTGATGGCTAAACTGACAGTTCTGTTACTTTTATTTCTGAAGGTGAAACTGTAAACAGGCATATATGTGATAATAGTAAAATAAAAGTGACATTCAAACAAATGCATTTAAACCATAACATTGATGAGAAATCAGAATGACTAAAAGCACGGTATCATTCAACAACTTATTGACATTTCTCACTCACACCAAGTGTATCTAAGATGTTTAATTTGAAATTCTGATAAATTACATAATTGTCCCTGGCTAGAACTAATCTGTTACCAAATTCATAATGAAGTCAACTTGCTACAATATTGCTTACTAAAAAAAACTATCAGTAACAATTGACATTGTTTGGAATGTTACTTTTGTATTTACCTCACACAAAAGTATTTTCTTGATAAATTTTGATATTTCACTTTAAATCCCTGGAGCCAAGACATGAACTGACAAATGTAAATGATTGACAACTTTTGTCTTAATCCAATTGACTAATTGATTGCAGTCATTTAAACAAGGCACTGTCACTGTCCAAATACTATAATTTCCATCAAATAGATATTGCACACTAGAAAGTTAGATGGCTGCCGTACTTCCTTAACCCTTTGAGTGCCAAAGTCAATTTTCGTTGCCTATATCAAAATATACACCGGTCAACTTTTTTCTAAATTTTGCCAAAATTTTGACAAAAATCTGAAGCCAATAAAATGTGATGTTCATTTGGTCCAAAATTGTCAAAAAAATTACAGAAAAATTCGCAAAATTGGTAAAACGTTGCACACTGTAATTTTGGTGGGAAAAATTGATGCGCTCAAAGGGTTAGTCCTGAGACTAATATCACCACGGTGAATTTTTGCTTTGATCAAACTGAATACAACGGAATACAAAGTGAAGTAATATCAAATGTTTAAACAAATGAAAATCTAAACAACCTTATCTGATGCCATAGTATATTTTACAAAAGTAGAATTTTTGATTATTAGTACTCGCTGCCTCCAGTCTTCCTTATACCTCTTCAACATTGGAATACCAGCCTTGCCGGCCCCGACATGCAACCAAGTGTTCAGCAATACCATCATTACCCTGGTCACGTCACATTGGTGAAAATAAAATATTCTAATGTCTTAATAAACATAAAATCAATTATAGTGGATAACTTTTCAATGGTATGAGTGATTTAGGTAGTCCAAGGAGTAGGACCAATAACATCTCATTCTCTAATCAGTAAAGATCCTATTCCAATGCAAAAACTTATTATGGCTGTATGAATATTAAAATTCCAGTATCTGTAACTTTGGATGTGTTTTTCTATACCATTTCTATTGTATGTCTATAGTACTCAACTCTTTCTATAGTATTAAACATGGTGTTTAAAGCTAATAGTTTGTGTTTAAAGCTAACAGTTTGTGTTCCAACATACTGAAGGAAGAAGAATCAAGTGTATTTATTTTCCAGAACAAAAATAATGAAAATATTATCAAAAGTTTGAGCCATTGTCTCTTTAATACACTTGCATGGTAATGAAAGTATGTGGAAAGAGCAAATGAGACAGCAGTACTGCTGAAGTTACATTGAATCTGAACCAGAGATCACATAGTCTGGTTATAGACAGGTGTATAAAGATATATTCATTTCTGTGTAGACACAGTCTGGTTATAAACAGGCATAGAGATACATTCGTTTCTGTGTAGACACAGTCTGGTTATAAACAGGCATAGAGATACATTCATTTCTGTGTAGACACAGTCTGGTTATAAACAGGCATATACATTCATTTCTGTGTAGACACAGTCTGTTTATAGACAGGCATAGAGATACATTCATTTCTGTGTAGACACAGTCTGTTTATAGACAGGCATAGAGATACATTCATTTCTGTGTAGACACAGTCTGTTTATAGACAGGCATAGAGATACATTCACTTCTGTGTAGACACAGTCTGGTTATAAACAGGCATAGAGATACATTCATTTCTGTGTAGACACAGTCTGGTTATAGACAGGCATAGAAATGTAATGCAGGAGGTAACAGTCTTATGCAAAGAACAAGGTTGAAATGTCGCCAACTGTACAATATCTTTGTGGAAAAGACAGAGCTATCCATTTGTCACAGAGGACAACTTTCATATCATCATGATAAACACTGAAACTCTGCCATGAGTAGAATTACAACCTCTGCACCCTATGATACAATCATCAGTTCAATGTGGTTAATCTGTACAAAATACATAATATCTATTTTTGAAACCTGAGTCTGTGTGAGAAACTGGGCAGTTGAACTATCTGAAGAGCGTCCTTTATATTTTCAGCTGAAGTAAAGATTACAATACAGATAATCATAGCATCTCCCAAGGCATTTGCAGGTTATAAGAGAAATGTATCAATTTCCATAATTAGTTTTGGAGTTCCCTCTTTTCTGTTAAAGCCATCAACTTCCAATCTCCTAAAATGTGTGCCTAGACACCCAACAGTACTCTAGTTTACTATTTATAATCCTGTACCACAGAGTTAAAGATTCTGAATCTCTGTTCCATGCAAACAATCTTCAATATTAAAAGTCTACTTTCTGTGTGAGTCTGTGACTCTAGAATCCTCTTATCTGTATACAGGTTTTGTCTCCTTGAAGAAACTTTCCATAATTTATTAAAATACATCTTATAAAATGTCAATGTCATCCCATTTCTGACTGTTAAGTATTTTTATCATAGTTTAATTGCTATAATCATTGATTTCACTCTCAGTTATCATGTCATTGGAATCACCATTTTTTGTTCATCATCAACATCATAAATGTTATAATCATTGACATCACTATAACTATTTATTACCATCATGATCATAATTACATTGCTATGATGCTATCGTGGGACATGTAAGAAGGTACAGTCATATTCAACTGGTTTTTCTCATGTAAGCTGAGATAAATTCTCCTTAGAATTAGACAGAGTATGTTAAAGTTAGTAAAATTGGATATAAAGGTTATTAACATTACTCAGAAAATTGGAAAAAATCTGCATTGCTTGAAAAGAAAGCAAAGTGAGAAAATTAGTTACCATGCCAACCAAAGATCAGTGACTATGCCAACAAATCATTTCATTACAGGGTAACATGACGCTAATATCTTTCCCCAGCGATGGGCAACAATCTCAAAGGTATAATCTTCCACTTCAATGAGGTTGGAATCTTCACCACACAAGAAACATATTGTGTAGAGTGCGATTTCAAATTCAGGACTGGTGCCAATGAATGTACTGCCTACTGCCTTGACGTCCTGCTTCCAGCTGAACTGAACGCTAATCAGTCGCGGGTTGTCTATTGGTCTATGAGATCTCTGAAAGAAATAGAATGAGATCGATCTTGAAATGCAGCCATTCAATGATAATATCTGATAATAATTATGCCTTAAGAGCACACATTTCCCCTGAAATGTGTTTCCTAAGCAGATATTTTGACACACATTTTGATAGTGTCAGTTACGATAATGTTATCTTTGATCTGAACAAAGTGTTGACAGAACACAGCAAGGTATCTGTACAAAGTAAGGTATCTGTACAAAGCAAGGTATCTGTACAAAGTGTTTACAGAGTACAGTAAGGTATCTGTACAAAGCAAGGTATCTGTACAAAGTTTTGACAGAACACAGCAAGGTTTCTGGACAAAGTGTTGACAGAACACAGCAAATTATCTGGACAAAGTGTTGACAGAACACAGCAAGGTTTCTGGACAAAGTGTTGACAGAACACAGCAAGGTATCTGTACAAAGTGTTGACAGGACACAGCAAGGTATCTGTACAAAGTGTTGACAGAACACAGCAAGGTATCTGTACAAAGTGTTGACAGAACACAGCAAGGTATCTGTACAAAGTGTTGACAGGACACAGCAAGGTATCTGTACAAAGTGTTGACAGAACACAGCAAGGTATCTGTACAAAGTGTTGACAGAACACAGCAAGGTTTCTGGACAAAGTGTTGACAGGACACAGCAAGGTATCTGTACAAAGTGTTGACAGAACACAGCAAGGTTTCTGTACAAAGTGTTTACAGAACACAGCAAGGTATCTGTACAAAGTGTTGACAGAACACAGCAAGGTATCTGTACAAAGTGTTGACAGAACACAGCAAGGTATCTGTACAAAGTGTTGACAGGACACAGCAAGGTATCTGTACAAAGTGTTGACAGAACACAGCAAGGTTTCTGGACAAAGTGTTGACAGAACACAGCAATTATCTGGACAAAGTGTTTACAGAACACAGCAAGGTATCTGTACAAAGTGTTTACAGAACACAGCAAATTATCTGTACAAAGTGTTGACAGAGCACAGCAAGGTATCTGTACAAAGCAAGGTATCTGTACAAAGTGTTGACAGAACACAGCAAGGTTTCTGGACAAAGTGTTGACAGGACACAGCAAGGTATCTGTACAAAGTGTTGACAGAACACAGCAAGGTATCTGTACAAAGTGTTGACAGAACACAGCAAGGTATCTGGACAAAGTGTTGACAGAACACAGCAAGGTATCTGTACAAAGTGTTGACAGAACACAGCAAGGTATCTGTACAAAGTGTTGACAGAACACAGCAAGGTATCTGTACAAAGTGTTGACAGAACACAGCAAGGTATCTGTACAAAGTGTTGACAGAACACAGCAAGGTATCTGTACAAAGTGTTGACAGAACACAGCAAGGTATCTGTACAAAGTGTTGACAGGACACAGCAAGGTATCTGTACAAAGTGTTGACAGAACACAGCAAATTATCTGGACAAAGTGTTGACAGAACACAGCAAGGTATCTGTACAAAGTGTTTACAGAGTACAGCAAGGTATCTGTACAAAGTGTTTACAGAGTACAGCAAGGTATCTGGACAAAGCGTTGACAGATAACAGCAATAAGGTACACATTTAACTTGACTTACCCTTCCCCTGGGTGGGATCCATCCTTTGTAATCTATGTTGCCATGTTTCTCTTGCAGATAGAATTGAATCCAATTATGGAAACCCATGACATCATCAGTTCCACTGCGTGTCTCTCCAACAAATACATGTTCAAACCCTGAGGAATCTGAATTCCTGCAGCAAGATGTTTAGAAATAAAAGTATGTTTTCATTTTATTCCTCATTTTGTCGATGGCAAATAATTACAAAGACAGTCATCATACATGAGGTGAGAGATGGCCATGAAGTGAGAGATGGCCATGAAGTGAGAGATGGCCATGAAGTGAGAGATGGCCATGAAGTGAGAGATGGCCATGGCCATGAGTGAGAGATGGCCATGAAGTGAGAGATGGCCATGAAGGGGAGAGGCCATGAAGTGAGAGATGGCCATGAAGTCTCTAAACTGATAAAGAGCAGTAAAGATGAATGAATAGTGAAAGGGCCAGTAGGTCTAAGTTTTAAGAGCTTTCACCATTTTTAATATGAATCTACTGACAACAGTGTCTTTTTCTACTCTGAAAAGAATGTCGAGATAAAAAACACTGTCAGCTTGTCAACTAAAGCTTCATAGCATGTGTAAACTGCATTGTTATTGTTGGTACGTAAATCTGGTCTGGTCTAAATTCAAATGTAAACTTCGACAGTCCAGTTATCTTTTATGGACGCTGTGTTGACAAGCTAAACAGTATGTGATTCAAAATGCATTGGGAATGGAAGGCGAAGTTGCTACTTTTATGTAGGTATTCAATATTTTGCCGGAAGTATGCAATTTTTGAAAATAATTGAGTCAGTTTCATTCAGTAAAGTTATTGCCTGTTAGAGAGTTTTGAAATCAGGCTGATGTTAAAGGGACAAACCACGGTCCCTCCACAAACGTACATGTGACTGAAGGGCCCACTATCGCATAACGGTGATGAAAGCCTGTTTGATTCGATGCATTGTGCAGGATCAGGACTCTGCCTCAGCCGATTTTCAGTGCAGTTGGCGTTCCAACGCATAGGGCGATACTATCGTTAAAGGTCTGGTGAAATGCCCATGTTGCAAAATCACAAAAATACAGTTGATGGTCTATAAAACAGTTGCATTCATTTCTTTTTTCGTTTAGCGCGCGTGATTATGAAATATGGCAAAAGAAAAATGCAATGTGGGCGTGTCCCCCGAGCCTCTCCAGTCGACTTTTTTCGGCTTTCCGAAGTTTGCCCGACGTCGTATCTCATAACGGGAAGTGAAGTATTTCACACCTCCATAAGCTCCCCACGGGGGGTAACTTCTAGGGTTTCCGCTTACATGATCAGGACAGTGTCCTCCTTCACTTTGGGAAGACGTTGTTCTTTTGGTGGCTGTGACAGCGGCAAGAACATGAACGGCTCAACTGTAAACTTTTTCAAGTTCCAGTCAAGTGTGGAGTGTTTGAACCATAATGTGCTTGTCTCGGCTGGTTCGTACGATCGGCCACGGTCCCTCGGCTGAGCCTGCCTCGCTACTCGCTACACAGAAGGTTGGGATCGCAATGCAAGTCAACTGCATGAACACCAACACTGAACGTTGTGACTGCCATTAAAATGCACTAGTCTACAACACGGAACGTCGTGACCGCAATGCAAATCGACAGTAAAAAACGTAAATGGGACCGTGATTAAAATGCACTACAACTACGACACGGAAGGTTGGAACCACGATGCAAATCAGCTGCATGAACAGCAACACTGAACGTTGAGACTACCATTAAAAACGAACAACAACACGGAACGTAGAGATAATGATACAAATCATGGAGGTAGAGTCCTCCATGATACAAATCGACAGCAACACAGAACGCGTCGTTGGGACGGCAATTACTGAGGCTAAATTGAAGAACAACGGGGAATACCGGACCACGAGGAACGCGATGCAACTCGACCACAACATGGAATGTTTAAGACCGTGATTAAAATGCACAACACAGAACATCTAGACCGCAATCAGTGTAAATCAACTATAACACCGAACCTTGTTGCCTCGATTAAAATGCGTATGTCTGCTATGTACAGCAAAAGTTTCAATTCTCGCGAGCGAGCGTTCCTATGCCCGCTGTACACTGGACAAAATGACGTCAAATTTATCACAAGGGCTCGATTGCGTGTGTGTAAGTTTCAATTCTCGCGAGAGCCATTTATGCATGCTGTACACTAGACTAGATGACGTCAAATCTCTCGCGAGACTTGGCTCGATTGCAAATACGTACGACGCGACAGAAGAACGCAATAATACGGAAGTAGACACAGTTTTTGCGAATCGCCGAGAGAGAAGCGCAGATTAAACAAAAGACTAAAAAACCCACGTTTTTTCTTTATTTACCATATTTTTTAAACAAAAATCAGTTTCGCCACTGTGGCGAATTAGGATCGATTTTTTTTTCCCCGCTTCGGATTTCGATTCACATCGGCGAACGTGGGGAATGGGCAGCGCGAAGCCTGTTTTCTTAGCGGATACCAGGCAGAGATAAGGCGGCGTTGGACCGCTATTCGATGTAAATGAACACACCTGTGACGTCACAGACGGCCGACCTTGACTCCCGCTGAGGGCGTGACCTGAGTGTCGCAAAATGACCCCATGAAAGCCGCGCATAGAAATATCAAAAAAATTAACACTTGCGCGTACTTTTAGGTTGCAATTTTGTTGCGAGTGTAATAGTATTGACCTCCTGGAAGATATTCTGTCACACGACCGGGACCATTTCACCAGACCTTTAAGTGGAAGAAATCAGCACCTGTTGCAACAAAAAGCCGCTAAAATTAGAAATGTCATATGGACATTCCCATGGAACAAAGTGAATTTTCCACACTCCAGACATGCCACATATCAGATCTCGGGGGAATACTGTTGTTGCAATTCAAACTGGGTTAAGTGAACAAAGATATAGTGCGTATCGTTAACTTCAGTTATCACGGTAATTACAGGGGAATGTTGATAACAACACCAAGCGGTCTTCCTACATGAATGCTGCTCTCTTCCCTTTCAGTCCATTGCACGTTGAGGAATACGATTTTCAGTATCTCTGGTTTGTGAGGCCGGAAATATTTCCACTCTTCATGTCTCGAGTAAACTATTTTGTGTTCTAAATTTAGCATGGCTGGTAAGATTAGTGCTTGTGACAGAAAATCCATGGCTTCAAAAAAAGCCATGCTGATGGTTTGAGTATTCCACAGAATATGCAGCGTTTTGTGACACAACTCGCAACATTGCACCAAAGGCGGGAAAATAGAGAAAAACTTAAATTATCAGCCAATAGTATTTCACTTTGTCTTTTTGGCATCGACTTTGAGTGTGAATTGCTTCCGACCTAGCGATCACGTGAACCGATAGCGTATCCCGTAGTAGCCAACTTTTCTACCTACACTCTGTGTTATTACCGTAACATTTGTTGTTCCGCATTACTCCAATTTACTTTCTGGTAATGAAAACAATTATTGACACCCTTTCCCAAGTATCACTGTGATTCCCCATCAGTTTGTCACAAAGATCGCAAAGGTTTTGCGACAAAATGCACAATTGTACCGGTCTTTAAATGCCAATAAATTTGAATACAATGAGAACAAGGCCGGTGGCAAACTTCTTCGCTCTGAGACAACTCCGCTCCGAGACAAAGTCAGCCTCTCTATGTGTTGAGGTGTCGAAATTGGTCAAACTCTAAAGATTTTATTCCATCTAATTAATTTCAATCCCCCACTTTTGTAAGTTTGGCGTAACAAAGGTAGTGTTGAGATGGGTAATGTGGTGTTGCCTGAATATACTCTGGGCATGTATAAACTAAGTTAAACGCAGTTCCTAGATTCCGTATACTCTTTTTAATTAGGCCCTCCCTCCCTCCCTATAATTTCTCATGAGTCCCTGGCACGCGGCACGTGGAACACGGCACGCGGCACGTGGCACGTGAATTAGGCTTACCCCATATAAACACTGTGTCACAATATAAGGGAAAGCTGCTATCTATTTGAAAGCTTATGTAACAGAGTACCGGTATTTTCAGCCATGCATGTTGAGAGTTCCTTGTAAACTTGAATATTTGGATTTCACTTTGTGGTGTACAGATGGTAAAATGTTTCACTGAATGTTTAATCTTGTCTGGCCGTAGAGTCAAGGCTATGATCAGTTGACCAATATTTAAGCATATTTCAAGATGTCAAACAACACAAACTACTTTTCATATCAAAACATTTATCAAAAAGCTCAAAACAGAGCAATTTTGTCCTTTCAAACTCATCACCAGCAGTTAAACGTGTTAAGCATTGTAGAATCTGATTTCAACAACTGTCTATACACCAATCATCTATATCACAATGACGTATGTCTATATAACAATCACCTCTCTATATAACAATCACCTCTCTATATACCGGTAGCAACCATCTAAGTCTATATAACAATCATCTATGTGTATATAAACTTCACCTAATAAAGTCAATACAACAATCATTTCTCTATATAACAATCACCTATGTCTATATAATAATCATCTATACTATATAACAATCATCTATACTATATAACATTACAATCATCTATACTATATAGCATTATGATCATCTGTCTATATAACATTACAATCATCTATGTCGATGGAGCATTACAACCATCTGTCTGTCTATATATATATATATATATATATATATATATATATATATATATATATATATATATATATATATATATATATATATATATATATATCTATATATATATATATATATATATATATATATATATATATATATTAGAATCATCTATGTCTATATAACATTACAATCGCCTATGTCTACTCTTTACTGTACCTTACTCCCTTTGTTCTTCTGTAGAGTTTAAACCATATGTCATACAACTGTCTTTTGAATGCTTGTTCATCTCTTGGCGATGCGCCCTTTGACACAAGGAATTTATGAGCTTCTTTCATCACCTGAGTCAAATAAGGGAGGAAATTTTAGTCTGGAAACTTTGTTAACCATTGCCTATTTCATTACATTAAGGTTCAAGTATCAATTTCCCTTCATTGAAACAATTAACATACAACAGAAGTGAGCGGGTTTGTGCATCATCAGGTAACAACTTCACATTCAAAGACACCTAGACAATGTTGAGTGAGAGATTGAGGCTACATTCAACTTGACATAAATAAGACTACCTAAAAACTAACTATCTCACAAACAAGATGCACCCTTCAATACTGCGGTTTAGTTTTTTGTTTACTTTTTTGTGGATAAAATATTAACAAAGTTGACGGGTACAAACCTCGTCTGAAAAGTTTTAGATTTGGAGTTTCTATTAGATAAATTTCAAGGTTCCAGGGAGGTTTCGTAAGTAGTCAAAATGACAATTATTTTATTGATACTGGTGATCAAACAACCACTTCCTGTACAGATGTTAAAATTAAAGCACATCATAACAGTAAATTATATAGTCAATTATTACATATCAGTTTTATATCACATTGACTGAAATAATCATTTGACTGGGTAGACATACATGTATTTCTTACAGGTTAACGGTATACTGTCATCTGTTCCAATTTTGCCACAGTTACCATGGAAAGAGAAAATCTAACCAATCACATATTTTAAGCTGGTGGCCGCTTTTTAAAAACAGTGCCCTCATATGGGCATTATGAATACCAAGGAACGCCCCTTTGACCATATGGGCATATTGAGATTACAGGTGACTGTATACCTTTAAGAAAGAAAAAAAGAAACAAAGAAAATTTTGGAATATAGGTAAACTCTGACGATAATATCAGATA
Source organism: Ptychodera flava (assembly GCF_041260155.1). NCBI lineage: Eukaryota > Metazoa > Hemichordata > Enteropneusta > Ptychoderidae > Ptychodera > Ptychodera flava. The sequence goes on along the minus strand of NC_091932.1, from coordinate 43,683,976 downwards.
TACCAGAAAGCACTTCATACCTTTGTCTTCATAATTGAATCGATAAACCTACAATTTTCACGAAATTCTTCCTCTGTAACTTCTTCTTGCAAACCTGTCTCTTGTTCATAGTTATCCAGCAAAGCAACAAAGTCTGAAAGATAATAAATCACACATTATTTGTGTGTATCTACAGAGCCAAATGTGCATTAACCCTTTGAGTGCCAAAGTCAATTTTTGTCGCCTTTACAAATTATACACTCAGTGTGACAGTTTTCGGACAGGGTAGTAAATTTCGCCCAAAGTCGTTTCGTAAATGACCAGCAATACGAAATCTTATTACTGTACCTTTCAAAACTTTATTGTGGTTATCCTCAAACTCAGTTGACACGATGGGAGTGGTATTTCGGGGTCAAAGTTGCCAAAGTTTTGACCCCATGTTGATGTCATAGTAATCAGACTGCAATCCCAGAAATCGGACGTCGTGTTTGGAATGTGATTACGAGCTAAGTATTGATAATATAATAATAATAATAATTTATTCATTTATAAAGCGACTCAATCCACACAAATAGTGTGATCAGAGACGCTGGGTAAAATACAATCAATTTTAAAAAGGTTACAAGAATTAAAAACAAAACAAAAACAAAAAAATACAATGAATGAGTTCAGTTAAAAGCAGAATTAAAAAGAAATGTTTTAAGACTTGATTTAAAACTTGGCAGGCTTGGGGAGCGACGAACCTCAATTTGAAGTTTGTTCTATAAAAAGGGGGCGGCAATACTGAACGCACGGTCCCCATATATCTTTGTGCGCGACCTGCTTTGACACAGTTTAAATTGGTCAGCGGACCTTAGATTACGGGTTGGGACGTACAAATTAACCATGCTGGAAAGATAAGTTGGACCGAGCGAATGGATACATTTATAGGTGAAGATAAGAAACTTTAAAACAATACGTTGAGACACAGGCAGCCAATGCAACTGAAACAAAATCGGGGAGATGTGCTCAGTGACTCTTGAGCGAGTTACAATTCAGTTTGAAACTTCAAACCACCGATTTTTAATGTCGATGTGTTTAGAAAACTGTATATAAGAATATTTCATGATAATCAGTTATGTTTAATCCATGGACGACTCAACCATATTTCGACGTGTGTGGCGCTTACTTTACCGCACATGGGCTGTCTGTGTGTGTTGCTTTCGGCACCTTGTATCGTACAGTGTGGCTAACTTTGCTAAGTTTGTTCAGTGAGTATTATTATAATTGTTTCCATCACATATTGTGTTTTTATTAGAATTGCACAGGCATTATTTAATAAAAATAGTGAGTATATTTCATCGTATGGAATTATTTACCTGTCAAGTTTTTACGCGGTAAGTCACTTACTACGTTCACATGATTATGCTAAATATTTTCTGTCCGAAAACTTGTACACTTCTTACGTTCATTAAATGTACTTTTTTTCTCGAAACAACTGCGCAGTTTTCGTTAAAATTACATGCAATCGTAGCGAACAATGGAAAGAATATTTTCAACATCATTATTCTCCCCCACATTCAAAATTCAATGCTAAATCAGGACTTTAGTCAAAATTTCAGTTACTTTGACCTGACGGCAGATGTTGACAGTATCACTGACGCGGTGTCAGACGACAATTTGTTACCGCCGCTCGTAGTGCCCTCAATAGCTTCTACCAAAAAAACAATCGAAAACGGGACAACAATGTCACCTGACCTAATATGAGGTCACATGATCTGTAAAACGCTATCAATACGGAGCGAAGTGAGTGTAAACAGCATATCACTAAATGTCCGAAAACTGAGGTCGTCCGAAAACTGTCACACTGAGTGTACTGCAGTCAAATTTTTTCGGAGCTTTGCCAAAATTTTGATAAAAAACTGAAGCTAATTACCTGTGATGTCCATTTTCTTCAAAATTATCAAAACAAGTACAGAAAAATTCATAAATATTGGTAAAATGTTGCACTAAAAAAATTTTGGTGGGAAAAATTACAGCACCAACAGAGTTAATAATGAATATTTGATGATGTGACAGGCTGTATGGAAAAATCACTTGGCAAAGATATGAGAAAGTAATTATCATAACTGAACCAGACAGAACAACTGAATAACTTGAATTTGTTTGTATCTTGGGTGTAAAATGCATATTAATCAGAACTAAGTAACTTCCTTGTTTTACCTGCCCATACCAGTAGGTTTTGGAAATGTATGAAAAAGAGCACACTGGACTTTACCATGTAACTTTTCTGCGGACAAATCTTTGTTTAAAAATTTTGTAATGTGTAGATTACAAAATGTAATCATTAAGATTACGGCTAGTTTTCAATCGGATTCGAACCCACAACATACGGCATCAGTCGCCTAGCTGAGAGGCCATAGACAGAACCGCTCGGCTAAATCTCCACTCCCAAAAAAGAGTGGTTCAATAGCCGGCTAAGTTGTTACATTTTTCTGACTGAGACCGCAATACATTGAATTTGAAAGAAGCAACGATATCAGAACAAGTGATCTTTTTACATACAATGAGAAAATTAGCCAAAAAATTTACAAATTTTACCACGTGTACCATTTTAACAAAACTGAAAGAGATCATCTCCAGCATCTTCAATGCTATTGGATGAACACTTTCAGAGAAAAAGACTTTTGAAGAAAATTGAGCAAAATATTAAAATAATTCTCGAAAATTTACATTTGCAAATTTACAGTAATTTCCATAAAACTTATAAAGGCATCTTTTAAAAGCTACAAATCAAATTTAAAAGTTGTGAAACCAGTGGTATCAGAGGAGCTGTTTGACCAACAAATGAATAAATCAGTTAAAAATACTTGCATGTGCAACCTTCCTCATCACTTGTCAAATCACAGTTCAATCATTGATCCTGAGTGACTTGTACACCATATATGACAGATTTCTGAGCAGCATGCAGTTTCAAAGAAGTGCAAAATTGATAGAGTACGCCAGGCAAAGCTGACAATCAACAAATCAGAATCGTTCTGTGTCGCTGATAGCGGACATAACAATAAATTTTAAGTATCTTTAAGATCAAAACCTAGAAATAATTTGCTGTTTGCTTTTTCTTGAGCAAAAGCTTAATGATGGGTAAAGAATTTACAATGCATAGTTATAACAGCTGTATGAAAATACAAACATAAATAAATAATATACCTACTTTTGTAGGTTTCTCTTTTGAATACACTTTCCTTGACAAATGAGAATAGTGGATCGCTTGCTTTATCCTGTCTTCCATCATTGTATACCTTGGTTTTGCCTTGAAGATCAATTGAGAAATCTTCACCGGGTGTCAGCTGATTTTCATCTAATTCCCAGAGTTTAGATATAATCTCTGACAGATCAGTATTTCTTCTAAATGGAAAAACATGAAAATTTGGCATTAATATTAAGAAGTATTTATTTAGTTATGGCAACACAGTGTTATATGGAAAAAGGTTTGAAAAGTCAAATCATTGTTTCTGTTCAGGAGTAACCCTTTAATTTTGCCAAGGTGTCCCCATAAGTTTCACTTTGTTCCCCTGATTATGATAAAGTAAGGTTATTATGGGAAAACAGAAATGCTATCCAAGTCTCCAAACCATTTACCTACATGTTTAATACCAAAACTTTGCAAAAACATTGAAAAAGAAAACGAAAATTTTCACATATTAGCATTTTCTCTTGTTCCTGTGATTTAAGTGGTTCTATCAATTTCATTAAATATTCAAACCAAATTCCTTTTTGTAAATCTTGCTTGTATTAAAGAAACTGACTCCAGAAATCCAAATTGCAAATGTAGAGTTATTAAAAGTTTTTAAAACAATCATACTGGAGCGAAACAGTTGAGAAACTTATCACACAGGGATGAGTTTCAGAGCAAGGGCTGTGTCATGTGAATGATCACACTTTGACAGCGCCCTCACAGGCCTTATAATTACTTTCCTTCAGACACATTTCTTTGATTAAAGGGAAACCTAAGTCCAGCGACATTGACCGTTTATCCCTTCCAAAATCACCCTTGAATAAAATGCAGCTCAAATTTGCAACATAATTGCACGCGCCGACGACTACGGAGCGACGAAAAGAGACATTGAAGTAGATGACATTTATGGAAATGGGCTCAGAATCCCATGGGAGCGAAAGGGCTCATGGGAGGAGCGTGCGTGACGTCATTGGCGATACACGAACGTGTGTGACAGCCTACCAAAGCATTGGAGTCTATGACTGCAGGAGTGCAGTTCTGCACGTTACGACTCTTTAATGCTCAATAGCATAAAAAATAGTGTATCCTTACAGAGAACGCCACATTAACCCGTCAAGCCATTTTGCAAAATGCCTTGTAAAACAGAGAGTAATTTGGCCAGATTATAAGTAAATTGGCGGTCTTCTTCAGTGGTCTGGTACAGCGATAGTAATACGAAAAGTCAGCAGGAAGCCCAACTCTGGCCATAAAATTGATACTGATACTACAGGCTGCGCAAACATCGCACAGTGGTACAAACCATTTCTCTCATGGTGTATCTTAGAAAATAAACTAAATCGAATGAAGAATAATTCACAATTGACACCGATTGAGATTAGCCGCTGATTTTAGTGTTTGCAATTGCTCTACCCAACCAGTGAAGTTGATCGACAATTTATTTGTTATCTGGCCAAATGACTCCCTGTCTTACTAGGCATTTTGCTAAATGGCTTGACGTATTAATGTGGTGTTCTCGGTAATGTGTTGTTCAGTTGAATGCAAAAATCACCCAGGGAAGAACAAACGGAGTCAGCTTTTACCGTCTTCCCACAGAACAGCTTTTTCGAAAACAGTGGCTAAAGAAAGTCGGGCGAGTTTAAAAATCTGTAAAAGATACAACGTTATGTTTTAATTCTTTCAGGATGATTGTTTTATAAGGGTTCAGGATTCTGATACTGATACAAGACGATACTACACAATGCGGTTCGTATCTTTACATGCTGAGTCAGCCTACTATCGCCGGTTTTAACCAGATAAATATTAATATTGGTGATTTCGGGACTCTAAATCCGAAGACGAAACTACACAAAGCGTCTCTTATCTTGACATCCCGGGTCTGCCAAATCTCCGATATATAACCAATAAATATAGGCAATTTCGGGACTATACCTTGTAATATTGATATTACAAGATATTGGAATGACTTTTTGCCTACTGTGTATCGGCACGCCGGGTGTGAGAAACCGCCGATATTATATTTACCCGATAAATATCAATTGCGCCGGAACTCCTAGGCTAATATCGATACCAGACGATCCTAGATTTACTTGCACTGTATGGTGTTGGCATGCCGGGTTTACGAAATCACGGATATTTATCCGATAAATATCGGCGACTTGGGACTTTAACTCTTATACTAGACGATACTTTGTCAAATCGTGGGTAAATTATCCGATGTATATCAGAGATTTCACCACCTAACAGATCTGCCCACCTGAATACCTCTGTCCGACTCTAAGTTCAAAAATAGCATCCATGGCCGGTAGTCAAGAATACTGTATGTTTTACATTATTAGATTTATTAATGCACGAAATACATTTTTTACATGTAAAGCATTTTTTTTCATTAAATGTTCTTCGGGACTTCGTCGAGAGAGCCGATCGGATATCATCGGGACTCGGGAGGCCCTTGCACAAATTACATTCTTTACATGTAAACATTTTTACTTGGCGATCGGGACTTGAGCAGAGGACATATCGGAAATCATCGGGAGTTTGGGCTGGTCTTGTATGAAATACACTCCTTACAACAAGCTTTGAGACGATACTATTATTTTAAATAGCGGGCAAATATTCATTATATCGGCGATTTCATCACTTTGTAGATCTGAGTAAGTCCGACTTCCTAAGTTCGACACCAGCTTCGAAAAACAGACGACACTATAATAGATTTGTCAAATCGCGAATAAATATTTTCTGATACATATCGGAGATTTCGCAACCTTAAAGATCTGGCCAAGCTCGACTTACACGGTAACACATAAATCAGTCAATCATTCCGTATCATTCACGAACCAAAGATTAATTTTAAGCGACTGATACAGAAAACTCTGTTTTAGAAACGTAGCGTTGAAGGATCGCAGGGTCACTCAGTCTCTCCAATCCAGTTCGGGGTCTCAGTTTACAAGCACAGTGACTCCCTCCGCTGAATCATACACAAAACGCAAGCAACCAAGATATGAACGATGTTTTGAGATGCTTTCTAATTATTACATATCTTGGACAGGTTCAAATTAGTATGGTTTGATTTCAGTCAGGGAAAAGTAATACTCGATGTCAGAAATATCGCTGTCCGAACTCTCCATAGTCGTCTTACGAACATGCTGAACTGTACACAGTACTCCTCCAGCTGCAAGCTACAATCGTCTGTATCGCTGATGACGTCACGCACGCTCCTCCCATGAGCCCTTTCGCGCCCATGGTATTCCGGGCTCATTTCCATAAATGTCGTCTACTTCAATGTCTCTTTTCGTCGCGCCGTAGTCGTCAGCGCGTGCAATTATGTTGCAAATTTGAGCTGCATTTTACTCAAGGGTGATTTTGGAAGGGATAAACGGTCAAAGTCGCTGGACTTAGGTTTCCCTTTAAAGCCGCAATTTTCAATCCCAGGTTCTCGCATTAGTGGAGTTCTCCTCCCTGTCAAACACTTGGCCAGTACGATGTTTGATTTCTATAACATTAATTACACAAACTGATCACAACCTTTTGTAACCTTTTGCTAATCCTGCAAAAAGTGTTTATAGGAGTGTTTGATTGACGGTTTGTTCAAATCGCCAATGGTCATTGATTCCCCACCACCAACGCTCAAATTTCCTAAAAAATTGTCTTCCAGTCGTGTTAGAATTTGAATATAACCACAGAGTTCGATCAGCAGCACCTTAGTGCTGACCGCTTGGCCGTCTGTCTGTGTTTTTGTGGCCGGAAAAAACTAAAAGTTGCATTTACTGCATGTGTTGCCTGTTTGGTGTCCACTTACACAATGAACGCCGCTATAGCTTCATGCCCTTTTAAAGGGAGGCTCTGCCTTAAGTTATTAAAATTATAAGACATATACAATGATTTGAATTGTATAATTATGTGGTCTTGGTCCAAATCAAACAAATTTTTACAAACAAAATTTTGATTATATTTATTTTCCTCTGACAGTTTTATAACAATTTCTTTGGTTTTCTCAAGTTGCACAATCAGCCCTGAAAGGAATTCTTATATTCTGTGTGTTTTATGTGCAACAAAAATTCTGAAAATGTCATATCATATAAGCATGGAAATCAGCCTGACATACAGAATATGCCAGAACAATTACATTCAAGTTGCACAGCATGCTGATTTTGAAGGTACAACCTTGACTTTTGACCCACTTGTCTCTCTGTGTTCAGGTGCTACAACCAAGACCTGCCCGTGATAACAGTTGTTTAACTACACTTGGAAGTATTACTGACTTAAGGGATACCAACCGTATATCACATATAGTAACAATACTGGGTGGACTATAAATGCAGTATGCTGTGTCATTTTATGAGCATATCATCATCAGGGTGGCAGTCATATACATACCGGGGTACATGTGTATCTAGGAGTTTGGTAAAGTCTGTGCTTTTATATGAATGGTGAAATTGATTTTTACCACAAGCATGTTGCCAAGGCACAGTCCCGTTAAACCATTTCATTTGTTGTTCTATAAGTCTGACGCACTAGTGAATACTGCGGTAAATGTAATTACCCATGAATATATGTATGCAAGGTTGAGCTAATCCAGTGATCTGACAACTACCATCATCAAATTTACTTTTTGACTAGACCACATTATACGTAGGCCATCATGTGTGTATGGTGGAACCCGTCTTATAAAAACAACAGTATGATTGAGAATGACAACAGAATCACTAGGCTACATTGCAGAACTTCAATCACTGGTCATGTGACCAACCAAAGCTTGCTGGGATTTGCTTATTCAAGCTAGTGTTGTGAGTTACCGAATTAGAGATCTACATCATTGACATTACAGCTATTTATTTTTCAACTTCCTTTTCTCAGTTTTCACCGAACAAATTGTTTTATCTAATAAATATTCACTAACATAATAAGTGATATCACAGTTGATGTGTAAGCCCTACTAAATCTTTCAGCAACCTTTGTGCCAACAAGAGAGACAATAGACAATGCTATGACTTGTTGTAGTGTTGTGGCATTATATGATATATGATATTGTTTTACTATATATATCTACATCAAAGTGGCCTGGTAATGCCAAACTCTACATTTGTAAGTCATCATTCACATACATGTACAATGAAAGTAAGTTTGAGTTTGAAAGAATAAGTTTTTGTAATGCTACTCTCATTATGTACGCACAGTTTGTGAAGTGAATCTGTGTCTATGCATCCCATTGTTCACCAGATCTTGGAAAACAAAGGGGTGAATAATTTACATAACACCTAATTTGTATACTCTGTTCAGTAAATGAATTCTTTTGTATAATTATTAATGTATAAAACTAAGGCATACAGTTCAAAATTTGTGGCCTATCCCTCATAGTCCCCTCACCGAACATATATAGAAAATCTGTGACTAATTTTATCTGGGCACATGCACAGTGGAGTGACCATAACTTGGGACATGTAAACATCTACACAGAAGTGATCGTGAAATGTCCTATAAATAAATGGAATGTGAATTAAGAGGGGTGAAAGTATTTCTGTGAAACTGGTCTTTCTGGCACCATTCTGATTAGGATCGCTGTCTCTGGCACCATTCTGATTAGGATCGCTGTCAATTTCACACAATATTTATCAAGCCAAACATTAGCCCTGTTCAGATTGACCACTTTGCGTCGGTGTAGCACCGGTGCTGGGCCGGGGCCGACATAAAATAACCAATGTGGACACTTTGGTCCTGGTGAGGAGGGGGGGTTCGGGGCCGACGCAGGGCCGACGCAAAATTTGGTCCAACGCAAATCGCCTGTGTGGACATGTTACGTCGACCCTGGTCCCAGTTGACGCCCTCACATATTCATTTTGAGTAACACATTGGGGCGTAGAATATGGCGGTTTGTGGGACTAACTGGAGCACGGAGGAGACATAAAATGATGAGTGGTAGTCATATTTGCCCTTCTTGTGCGAAAAAACGCCGGAAAATCATGAACAGTAGAAACAGCGTGCCAGTATTCAACCTTGACAGGTCAGAGGTCAAAAAGAACGGGAAATTTACGTCGGCCAAAATTCAGGTACTGGTAAGTGCGGACACGGACCAAATCTGTTCCTAAAAGGAGGATTATTTCGCGTTGCCCCAAATTTCAGTTGGGTTGCCAATGTGAACAAGGCAATTATCAGCTGAATTAAGGTTGTCTAATAAAGTTATCACTGTACATGACAGTGTTTCCGCTGCCCGCTCGCCAAATCGCAAATGCGAGAAAAAAGTAGCGTTTGGCGATAAGATTTTTGCAAAAGTTAGCCAAACTTGCGAATCGATATGAATAAAATTGTAACGAAATAACTCACAAATCAATAGTACCGCATGTATATCATGACTAGTTGACTAAAATGTTGCGAAGTTTTGGGTTTGACTACGCGCAATGTGTTCCTACAGATAACTCCGTGCAGTGACAGCCATGTCATCGTCAACACTGAATTGAAGGATCGTAGAGACGGTGAAACTAAGCAAAAACGGCAAACTTTCCTTTTTGACTTTGGCTGCTCCACCAATATGGGGGGAACCACCCCTACAACACACATTCTAAGCGCAAGTAAAGCTATGAAATGGAAAGAAAAATTATGATCAATGTAGGAAAGTCGACCGTGAATTTGGAAAGGAAGGTAGCGGCATGCAAGGTCAAAAGCATACACATGGCATTTTTTAGAACATAGAGCGAGTAAGGCACTCCTGAATAGCGAAAATGTTCGTGGTGTATTGCTGCCAACAAGAAAATATCTTTACTGGCATTAGAAACTTGTGTGAATTGGCTTCCTTAAATATAAATTCGCGGCAATTTTCAGTGTATCACGGACCGTGGTGTATTGTGACGTGACATCGTATACAGACTTTCAGAGAAGCCCTCGCTCGCCCGCCGAGTCGGCCCAGTTCTGCGTTCACATCGTGCAAATAAATACACAAAGTCTTGTCGCGATATTTGAGCATTTAACTTGATCGTCAGTGAAACAAAAAGATGTTTCTCCATATCAAAAGGGTATATATTTGATATTTTACGGTTCTGTTAACATAATAGACATGAACATTTGGATTTATGATCTGTGATTTCCGCAATCCATGGCATGATTCAAGCTGGCTGTGAATACACACTGACGTCTTTGATGATGACCCCTGACCCAAGCGCCATTGACACGCTGTGCGCTGTCCGAGCTTCGCTTGCTAAACTTCAAGCGTAAAGCAAATGTATTGGAAGTCTAAAAAAATGCACATATTTCTCAAGTCTGAGAGTATTTTACTTTCGAACTGCTACGAGAATGGATATCTGATTCGTTTGAAAAAACTAGTATGCTGAACCAGGTTTCGTGCCGTTGTCTGTAGCGATATGTACAGTATCGCACGATAGCGATTTCAGGTTTGTTACTGAATATAGTTGCATACGCCTAACTTTGGACAAGTGTCACTTGAAATTTGGACAAATTTTATGTTGTATGTGTGGCTGATGGTGGCACCTTGTAATCTGAACCATAAATTGGTGTTACTTTTAGTATCCATAGTAGCAATAACAGGGTTTTCCGTCATTCTTACGGAAAATGCAGACAAATATTTATTTTTGCATATTAATGAGAAAGAAATGACGTCATTTGTGATCAGTGGTATCAGCTTGGCTAATTGAATATCTGGTTTGGCGAATAACTTTTTAGGGCTTCTAGCCAAATTTGCTACAAGATTTTGGAACCCAGGGGAAACACTGCATGATTTACTGTCCATTTTACTTTGTAACTGTAGAATATTCCTTTATTAGTTCATTACCCTTAAATTGGATTCTGAATGTATTCTCAAGAATAGAAAGAGTATCAACTGCAATTACAGGACTCTTCTGACATCAACTTGTATTAACAATCATACACAAAGTAGAATAAATTAAAACCATGGAGGTTTGCCAGGCAAGATGTCCAAGTGTTTCACAGGCACATCAAGTTTTTGCAAGAACATTGCTGTTCTATATACCCAGTGGCTCTATGGATCCTGGTGCACATTAAGAAACAGATTATTAACATTGTTTTAATATTTTTACCTAAATATCTTTACAAGGACCAGTTAAAGACAAAACAAGTTTGGAAAGTTGTGACTTATAACATACCCATCAGCCATTTTGAATCTTCACTTCTAAAAGACAGTCAACCACCTGTGTAAGATAAATTGAAATGAGGTTAATACACAGATGATAAAAATCCAACTATTTCAGTGTTACAGTTTCCGTACTTATTGTTAGATATGGACAACTATGTGCTGACACCTTGCATGTATGGTGAAAATTTACTCAACACTTTGTGAAGTGACTTTTGCAAAGACGTCAACATTTCTAGTTGGAGACAAAGTATCATAAGTTAAATAGTGCTCCCACCTTTTCTGCAGATCGTCTATGTAGCCAACACAAACACGAACTGTCTCATACCGGCTATCAAATACTATGAAAAATAGTAAAGAATGAGCTACAAAATCACTATCAGTTTTAAGCTGAATAAGTCTGTGACTTTAAATAAAATACTATAAAAATAGTAGAAAGTGAGCAACCAGCAGAAAGTTAGTCTAGGAGACCTTAAACTTGTACACTACGCATATCATTAGCATCTCATTGTCGGCTACATGGATTGTGTGCCCCTTTTCTGCTCTATGGGAAAATTTTCTCACGAATGGCGATCAATAGTCGGTAGTGGAGTGTGATGCAAATTTAGAAACATAAATCAACCCAATTAACCGATGTTATCGTGTTTCTCATGTTTAAACTTGTTTTATCATTTAAATTCACAGTGCACAACAATCCTACTAAATGCTTGATAGTGCGATGTAAAGTTTGAATGAGGTCCAAAAGGCAAATTCAATAAAATCTGACAGGCGCACACATTTCATATTATAATATTATATTCCAACGGGCATAGGAAGTGAGATCCCTTCCCATCCCAATGATACTCCGTTGTCCCCATGAACATGTCGGGATAGCACAACAGTTCCAAAATTACTTTTTACCAGTGAAAACAACAACTTCGATATGAAACTAAATAGGTCAAGGAGATCGTAAAACCAAGGTAATAGAAGCGAGCATGGAGCTAGATGTAGCTCAATGAAGCAAACTTCTACCACCATTATAGCTGTGGGTCTATAGCTGTGGTATTTTCAGACGGGATTCCTGCCTTTTTTCGGGCTGGTTTTGACTTCTATGACTTTTAACCTCCCCCCCCCATCCCACCACAAAAGTCACAACCAGCCCTTACAAGGCAGAAATCCCGTCTGAAAACACCACAGCTATGGACCGACAGCTACCACCACCATGGCCTGTTTGAAAACTAAAACACAGTAAACTTGGAGGACCATCATAATCCACACGATCCATGATTGTGGAGCACCGTATCTCACATTGAATACACAGATAGTACATGCTTTGAGTACTTCTCTAGGTTTGTCAATACATAAGTCGTGGACTTTTAGACTTCAGATTTGGCTTTACCTGAAATTCGACGTCTGGTAAATGTCGCTCACTGTGGGTACGTGGCGCCACGCCTCTATGTCAATGGTCATGGGCAATGGGTCGGTATCTAGCGTAAACTTGGTTGGATGAATGAACAACTGTTATGCAAAGCTTGCCCTCTCTATCCAAACGACCTTTAACCCTTGCCTATTAGAAACTCCCTGGCCCGTCCAAATACACAAAAAACGTGTTTTGCAATTGTTGTCACAGTTTCTTCAAATCCTTTTGATATTGATATCTCACGGCCTCTACGCAACAAAATCATTTACGTCTTTACTTATTTATCCCTGTCAAGAACGATTCAGACGACAATTTTAGTGGGTCGTGTAGCATTATTTTCATTACCTTGAGGGGTCATTATCTCGCCACTTTCTGAACATGGCGAAGAAATATCTTACTGACGAACAGATCGCCGGGTTCGACAAGTATAAGGTAGAAATGTCTTTCATTATTGCTTTTTTACGCTCGAGCAAGATATTGCTGTTTTATCTTACCTGTCAATATTTTGGAAAGAGACGTTCGCGCGATCTCGAGAAAATCGCCCAACAAGCACTGGGTCATGTACCCGCCCGTCGCGTCGTCCAGATAGATGTGTGAATCACCGAATCGTATAGTCTATTCCAAGATCTTGAAATTTGATATGACCGTAAAGCGTGTAATGATTTTTATTCGTTGAAAGGGACACAAATTATTCCCAGAAAACAACCATGCATTTTGAAAGAGAAACAGTTCTCGTCCCACGTCACCTGTAGTATTAGTAGGACCACAGGTCAGCCCGCAGTAAGCAGTAACTTGAACCATGAACGAGGCTTGTCAGTTTACTTGCATTGAAAATGATGCCAAATATTGGGCGTTTCCGTCTATGAATGTTGTACTGATAAACATAGAAACTGAGCTTTCCCACCTTTGGAAATATCATTTTGTAGTAAGCAGTTGCTCACTCTCTCAAATTTCACCAACCGTACCGTACTGACTTTGCGACCACCCCTCCGCGCGCGCCGTGTACTGTGTATGGCTTCTCCACCAGGGCCTAGGAGTGTACTGTAGCTCTGGATGGCAGGGCTGTGTGTTACCGGCGTTGGGAGGCCGTATAACTCCGGTAACACAAAGCCCTGCCATGCAGAGCTACACGGACGTGAGCAGTATGATATTTTGCGTTAGCCTGGTTCAGTCCATGATCTTTTTTTAACTCCCGGTTTAAAGCCGCACTTTTCAATCCCAGGTTCGCGCATTAGTGGAGTTCTCCTCCTATTCAAACACATGGCCAGTATGATGTTTGATTTCTATAACATTAATTACACAAACTGACCTCAACCTTTTGTCACATTTTGCTAATCCTACAAAGAGAGTTTATGCAAGCTTTTGATTGACGGTCAGTTTAAATTGCCAACGGTCATTGATTCCCCACCACAAACGCTCGAATTTCCTAAAAAATTGTCTTCCAGTTGCGTTAGACATTGAATATAACCACAGAGTTCGATCGGCAGCAACTTCACGCTGACCGCTTGGCAGTCTGTCTGTGTTTTTGTGGCCGGGGAAAACTAAAAAGTGGCATTTTCTGGAGCGTGTGCCCGCGTGATGCCTGTTTGGTGTCCACTTACACAATGAACGCCGCCATACCTTGGCGTCCTTTTAAAGGGAGGCTCCGCCTTTAAAGCTAAACGCTTCCAGGCCAAAGTTGGTGGTTGCCATGGAAATCTGTGTCTTCCAGTTTATGTTTAGTTCACTTAAGTGTGATATGATAATGCCATACCAGCAGAGGTGAAACCACACTGTACCATTACCAACCCATTGGAAGGAATGATGGCTCTGCCAAAAGTATAGGCCACTTCATGAAATTAAATTTCTATTTATTGGCTGTAATTCTCTCAAGATTAGTAACGTATTGGCTTGCATTATATTCCAAATAAAAGTGGAAAAATTCAAGTTTGCTCAATGTTGGTGTTGATCATTTACCTGGCAGCCAAGCTGTCATCTACCTACCAGCATATTCATGAAACAAAATAATGTAAGATTCAGTTGTGTTGATTTTCATTTGGTACAGCTGTACATTAATAGATTTTGTTGCACAGAAATAATGTGAATTTTTTGACAAAAATGTTAAACCAATACAAAAATTATTATGGATGATAATGGTCCTGTTATTTTTGTAAGGTTTTAGATTGCAGTTAATATTATTTTTAATTCAGTTTCGATAATTTGTGTTACTGCATTCTGTCAGCAAATCATGAAAGACACATAATTTCCATGCTTCACTGCTCTCTCTCCTAAGTGATCCAATTTGCCATAGAAATATAAGGTAAACACTAATAATAATTAATGGTAAAAATGTGAAAGATTAAGATTGTATCACTTCTGCTAAACTGGAAAGTGATGAACCACTGTGAGAAAAAATATCATTAATAGTAGTAAATATTGGTTAAGAATAATATGCTCTCATGGAGTTTGTAATCTACATACACATCTATCACTATCAGTACGAGAACCAAGTATCAAAATGTGAACTCCTTTTATAGTCTTTGTCAAGATATAAATTATAAAGCTAGTTTAGTTCATAAAAGATACAGACAAAGCAATCAACTAAATCTGTGACTATTGATACTGGGAATCTTTGGCTGATTGTAAATTATATTTCTCTTTATGATAATTATTGACTCTAAAGATTTCTATTATCGTTTGTTTGTTTGTTTACAGTACAGTGCAGTTGACACATCACCAGTCTCAATTTATATCACGCATCCATTTTGGAACCAATTGGTCAAGGTAAGGATGACATGGTTCACACCATGGATGGACTATGTTCCTTTGGACGATAGGTCAGTGTGCTACACAAGATGCTAACTGACCAGTTCATGGACGATAGGTCTATGATCAATCTAGGAGAGCATAGTCCATGTTTGAGCAGAGATAGATATGATAAAAAATTGAATCAAGAGGTCACTATGTAAAATCAGAATGCATTCAGCAAATCACTTATAATTTTTGAACATCTCTTTTAAAGTTTATCATCTCTTACAATGTATAAATATCATCAAAATATTTCACTCTGTAGAAAAAAATGTCAAAATTTGTCAGTATTTCATGCCAACTTTTTTTGCCCATAATGGATGTACAACCAGTAGTCCAAATTTTGAATATCAGGATGATAGGAGTAAATTTGCACAAATCCAGCTTTCTCTCCATGTCCTTTGTTCAGTTGTAAAACTTTCCTTTCAATGGACCCAGCCATCGGACAATGCTAGTCTAATATACCTTACAATAAATTATCAGAGTAGAAACACAATAGTGTCATTGATGGTGAAAATTTCCATTATAGAGACTAAAATGAAACTTTATTGATATCACAAATCAGACCTTTTCAGAAATAGTCCCCTTCATAATCAAAACAAAACACATCAACCTGACAAAAAAGTACATATTGTTCATTCAGTAAGTCTGTGATGTATTCCATATGAAATGAATCCATCTTGGTGCATACAAGTGCTTCTGCAATTGTTACAATTTTAACTGAAAAATTCTTTTATCATGATAAAGATGACTTACACTTTGGGATGGTCAGAGAAGCAAAACAAGAAAGTGTGTCTGGATTGTTACCCTTAGTTTGTACTTCTTTTGATTAAATTTTGGGTGTTTTCTGAATAATTTCCATCTCCCAAAGAACCAAACAATGCCATAATGATAACTGTGTACTAGAATTTATATTTCATGGTCAAAAAGAAAAACTTTGGTATATACAAAAAAACACACAAAACAATAAAAACCAAAAAAAATACAAAAAAAAATCCACAATTTGACTATACTCTAAACATTGAAATTAAAACTCCGGACAGAGTTTAGTTTAATAGTTAATGTGTGGAGCCACTGCCCAGTTATTTTGATTGAGGCATAGATAATCCAACATGAAGGAGATCATCTTCACATATGACAGATGCCGTACTTTCCTTGATTCATAACATTTCTAAAAGGTGGAAAAAAGATTAAAAATAGATAAATACTAAACAGTGTACTATTTTAGCATGATGTAAAAATTTGGTTTTTCTAATAACAACTTCATGGTGTTGAAACAGCTAGCTTGCTTTCAATTCAAAGAGACAAGTTATTTCTTATCAGTTTTGTTAGCTCACATTTGGTTATACCAATGTGAGTTTATCGTATAAGCTGAAGTCGATGGCGTCTGTATGTATGTGTGTATGTATGTATGTATGTATGTATGTATGTATGTATGTATGTATGTACGTACAGTATGTCCGTCAACATCAAAAACACGCAAACCGCTGCACGTTTCAGCTTGGTATTTGGTGTGTGGATGCATCCTGGGCTATAGATGGGATTTTGTTCAAATGAAGTCTGCATTGCCAAAATTATGCAAATGAGCTTACAAAATGTGAAAATAGTCAAGAATTAATAACTCAAGAAAATTTGTTTGCAAGTACCTTAGGTGAACCTTATACAGTTTTATGAATATTGTGAAGATATCCTTAATTTTGTATTTTTGCTGAATTTTTTGGTGATTTTTCTCATTTTCAGTAAAAATTCTTCTTCTCTGAAACCGCCAGCCCAATCGCTCTCAAATTTGGGTTGGATCTTTGCGAGGGTGTTACTCCTCTAATTTGTTGAAATTATGACAAAATTGGGAAAATTACTATTTTGGAACAATTTTGTCATTTTTGGTCAAAAAATCTTAATCAGTATTTTCTTTTTAAAACCCCTGGACAGACAGCTTTTATATTTGGTACACAGACGTACAGAGATGACAATAGTTAGATATGTGGAAATTGTCCTGAAATATACAAATTTGTATTTTTAAGACAATATTGTCATTTTTGGTCAAGAAAACTTGTTCTCAAAATTACTTGTTTGATAGCTTTGTAATTTGGTATAAAGTTCCGAAGGATGTTATTAGATAAATTTTCTGCTCAAAGTGTTGGGAAACCCCCAAATTTGTATATTTTAGGTAGTTTTCTCTGTTTGTAACGTTAAAGGTCTGGTGAAATGGTCCCGTTGTTGAGACCGAATATCTTCCAGGGGGGCAATACTATTACACTCGTAACAAAATTGCAACCTAAAAGTACGCGCAAGTGTTAATTTTTTTGATATTTCTATGCGCGGCTTTCATCAGGTCATTTTGCGACACCAAGGTCACGCCCTCAGCGGGAGTCAAGGTTGGCCGTCTGTGACGTCACAGTTGTGTTCATTTACATCGAATAGCGGTCCCACGCCGCCTTATCTCTGCCCGGTATCCGCTAACAAAACACTGTTCGCGCTGCCTATTCGCCACGTTCGTCAATGCGAATTGAAATCCGAAGTGGCGAAAAAAAAGATCCTTATTTGCCACAGTGGCGAAACTGATTTTTGTTCAAAAGATATGGCAAATTAAAGAAAAAACGTGGCTGTTTTTAGTCTTTTGTTGATCTGCGCTTCTCTCTCGGCGATTCGCAAAACTGTATCTACTTCCGTATTGCGTCACAATCTTTCATCGTACGTATTTGCAATCGAGCCAAGTCTCGCGAGAGATTTGACGTTATGTAGTCTAGTCCACAGCATGCTTAAATGGCTCTCGCGAGAATTGAAACTTCGACGCACGCAATCGAGCCCTCGCGACAAATTTGACGTCACTTTGTCTACTGTACTGCAGGCATAGGAACGCCCGCTCACGAGAATTGAAACTTTTGCTATAGCCTACATAGCAGACATATGTAATCGAGACATATTTTAATCGAGGCCACAAGGTTCGATGTTGCAGTTGATTTGCATTGCGGTCTGGCGGTTCCGTGTTGTGCATTTTAATCCATGTTGCGGTCGATTTGCATTGCGGTCCTCGTGGTCCGGTATTACCTATTGTTCTTCATTTTAATGGCCTCCATGCGCACAGTCCAGAGCTGCAGAGGGACTGTGCTCCATGATTTGTACCGGGTATTTATATCGCGATCTCTACGTTCCGTGTTGTTGTTCGTTTTAATGGCAGTCACAACGTTCAGTGTTAGTGTTCATGCAGTTGATTTGCATCGCGGTCCCAATTTTGTAGCGTGTAGCGAGGCAGGCTCAGGGACCGTGGCCGATCGTACGAACCAGAATAGACAAGCACATTGGTTCAAACACTCAGCATTTGACGGGAACTCGAAAAAGTTTACAGTTGAGCCGTTACGTTCTTGCCGCTGTCACAGCCACTAAAAATAACAACGTCTCCCCATAGTGAAATTAAAGGAGGACACTGTCCGGATCATGTAAGCGGAAAACCTAGAAGTTACCCCCCGTGGGGAGATTACGGAGGTGTGAAATACCTTACTTCCCGTTATGAGATACGGCGTCGGGCAAACTTCGGAAAGCCGAAAAAAGTCGACTGGAGAGGCTCGGCGGGCACGCCCACATCGCATTTTTCTTTTTCCATATTTCATAATCACGCGCGCTAAACGAAAAAAAAAATGAATGTGACTGTTTTTTAGACCATCAACTGTATTTTTGTGATTTTGCAACATGGGCATTTCCCAGACCTTTAATGACCTACACCAACCCAGGATATGTTGTGAGACAGTTTCGAAGGCTGTGAACATAATTTTGTCATATTTGGTATCAATTTGTAGGAAAATTTGATCCAGAAAACAAAGCAGAGGTGAATTTTTTCATTGCGGACCAATTTTTGCAACTTTTCTATGTAAGACATACAAGAACTGATGAGAAATTTGGATCCAAGATAATTCCAGATGTTGTAATCACCACCCACAGTGGAAGGCATTTCACTATCTGTAACTAACTTAAGTGCTGTTTACATTAGAATGATAACACTCATGGCATTAATTAAAAACTTCCCAAGGTTGTAAATATATTTCCTGTCATCTGGCGTTATGTAATACCAAGGGATGGAACATTTGATATTCAGGAGGGGGTAGGGTCTAGAAGATTGATGAGGTAGCGTTACTTTTTTACCATATCCAGGGCTCGAAATATTACCTGTCTGCCTGTCCCGGACAAGTGAAATTTGGCCTGGGACAGGTAGTTTTGAAAAGTACTTGTCCAAGTGGACAGGTAGGTTTTTTCAGCCTGCAACCAGTATTTCAACCTATTGACTACAGCAAATATTCATAAGTTTAAATTTATATAACAGCGTTTCCATTACAATTTCAAAACTTGCGTACGATTTTACGCAACTTGGTTCTTATTTGCGTAAAATGTATCAACAACTCGTACGGTGTCGGTGGGAATCGGTATCTGAAGTGAGTTGGGCAGTCTTTTCTGTCGAACTTGGGGGTTTCTTTAAATGCGCATGCTCTATTAACAAAAAACAATAACGTGGGGGCTTCAAGGTATAGTAGCTGAACGCTTGCAATGCCGTGATGCATGTCTCGTATATGATCGTTGAGCAGCCTAATGACTTCATGTTCAAAGTTTCAAAGAAAATACTGTCTGACAATGAAATTAGTGTTTTCAAAGGGCCAACAAAAAGCAGATACTGATCAAAGTCCAGCGGGACCTCTCAAGATGCAACCCTACAGAGTGTAAATCGTCACCCGTAAACACTTTCCAAATAACATGCAACGTAATGACCATG
Organism: Ptychodera flava; assembly: GCF_041260155.1. Lineage (NCBI taxonomy): Eukaryota > Metazoa > Hemichordata > Enteropneusta > Ptychoderidae > Ptychodera > Ptychodera flava. Next base: position 43,663,740 of record NC_091932.1, on the reverse strand, counting down.
ATTAACTGTACTGTGTTACCAACAACGTAGACTCCATGGATTCTCGAATTTTTTGCATCTGTAGTGTCATTGTCTGTACAGAACTGATTGACATGATGCTTTGTGATGATGAAATACAATGTTTCATAAAGAGTTGCCGTCCGCTAAAGTCTAAAATGTTGCATCATGATAAATGTCACTTTCAAGCAGGTGCATATGTTCTATTTTTGTCCTGCATTGAACCACGTTGAGGCAATGTAGTGCGAGCCAAGTATGTCCGTGTCAAGGGGCGGCATTTCTCAATGCGTTAGTTTATGCAGTCATGATTTTTTTTGCGTATTTCAGACTATTTTGCATAAAATACGCAGGATTTTGCGTTAACGGAAACGCTGTTACAGTATATACCTTTTACAATTTGAAAATCATTATTTTGATATTTACCTGTCGGAAAAAAGTAAAAGAAAATTGATAATATCTAATCACTGTTTACAGGAGGCAGCCATATTGATTTATCTAAGGTCACGTCTCAAATCTCTTAGATTGGGAGATTCTCAGAGCTATCTCGACACCGCTGTTACGCCAGTTTGCATATGATACAGGCATGAGTTTGTTGAATTGAATTGAAACTAGTATAGTTTCTTAGAATAAATTATGCCATTTTGGACAGGTACTTTTCTCACTGGGACAGGTACTTTTTATTTTGACTTGTCCAGTGGACAGGTGGTTGAAAAAAAGTATTTCGAGCCCTGAGATGCCTTGTACATTTTTTTTACCCACTCCCACCTTTTCTTTTTATCAAACCTTCTCTGTATATTTTTTGTTGTTGACATTTGCTTATGTATTTAGGATCTGCTTGTCCCTTGCTATAGAAGTTGATATGCATGTTCCTAAAGATGACCTCCAGTACCAAAGTTGGAGACCTTATTTGCTTTTGTCATTCTTGTTTTTCCTGATTTAAATATTTCTCAAATGGACCAATTCAAACCGAATGTGAGCACACTGTCCTTGACGGTATTTTTTCTGAAGGGATTGATTAATTGAATGAAACTTTCAAAGGAGAACAAAGAATTAAAATCACATCTCAGCAATGAAATGGAGTTCCAGGGATTGACAATTGCCACTTTAAGGTGATATATTGATTGGAAAAGATTTACAAATTTTTAGGATATGTGACTGATGATTTTTCATCTGTCTTTATCATTATATATTCACAAATAGGAACACAGTGGGGAAATACTCAAACAAACAGTTAAAATGAAGACACAATCATGCAGATTTTACAAAGTCGGGAAATGCTGGAATTTCTATTCTCATTCTATTCATTCAAGGCTATTATTTTCATGCACCAAATAAAATGATGATTGCACTTTCTTTACTAGTACCAGTACATTTCACCCCAATTTATTTCTCATTCTTGGGATAATAATTTAAAATTTTACAGTGTTTTGCTAGGGTTTGGGAAGATCGGTAGAGGGTGTGGGAACCTGGTATCATATCTGTGTGTCTTCATCTGAGAGGATAGCATTGATATAACGGGGAACCATAATAAAATTTACAGCGGTACTAGCCTTAACAAAACCACTGATAATTGTATAAGAAAAATTAACAAAATGCTGACATCCTTTGTCAGTGATTTCTTTGCCGACTCTCATGGCCTTCTTCTGAGGCATGCTGCTGGACAAATGGACAGCATGTTTCATGTATGTGAGTTCCAGTGCAGTTGTGTGGACTTCCCAGCAAGTGTACTAAACATATGAACAAAATCACTAACTCCTAAATCACTGTTTTGAATGGGAAAATGGCAAAGTTAGAGGCCCACTAATCATGAAATATCATCGATTCATTTATCAGACAATGGAGTGGGCCAAGTTAGCATTAAATTCAAAACACAGGTGGAAATACCTTTGTGACGGACAACAAGCCCGATCAGTCAAAGGTTCAAAATGGTGTCACGATAAACTCAACCACATACCAAAACATTGCCTAAAAATGGATTTCCGATGATATTTGGAAAAAATTAACCACATATATGATTGGCATCCTTGTCTTTCTAGAATTGTAAAATACATTGTAGAACAGATTTTTGGACGCTTCAAGTTTTACAATACCTTTCTGCTGTACTGCTTTTGTTGACTTGTTTTGAACCCTGTGGTGCAAATCAACTTTCCACTGTCTTGTATTTGTGAAGATTAAAAATCTGTTCAGTATTGAGTTAGCAGTACCATAGGGAGTAGTGGCCATTGTGAATGTAAACATATTTACATTATAGGTAACTTTCTTCTCTTGTTCTAAAATTTGCATATTGACACCAAATTTTCATTCTGGAATATAAAAGAGAATGGTTTAAAATTTCCTTTGACAAAGTTTGACAAAATATTCAAAACATTCAGTTTGAGGTACATGCTGATTAAACTAACAATATTTCATTCTGTGTTTACCAACAGCTTGTTCCGCTATGGATTGCACCAAACGTCTTAACCTTGGCTGGCTTTATCTTTTTAATAGTTGCTTATGTATTATTATTAATCTATGATCCTGACTACCTTGCATCAAGTAGGAATTATCCAGACTCAGAACCAGTACCTCAATGGGTGTGGTTTGCCTGCGGATTATGCCAGTTTTTGTCTCATAATCTAGGTAAGGTCATGGATACATATCTATACTTCAACCGGGGTCCATACCATCTGGAATAGCCTTGAATTGGAAATCATCTTGGAAGCCCTAGAAAAGACTTAGTGATGTTGATCCTAGAATGTCCTGGAAAATTTATAAACCGCCCATGATTTCCAAAATTTACAAAACGACTGGTCATGAGATAGTAAAAACAATATGCAAAATAATTTACATGTACCGGGTATAAAAATAAAATAGAATGAAAATAATTCCTGGGAAATGGTATTTTAGACCTCATACTTAAGTTAGCATCCTTGAATTTGAAATGACTTGTACTGTGTGGACCTTGACTTCAACATCAACAAGTCCAGAAGTAACAGTGAAAATATCAAGGGATGCACTAATTCATTCGGTGTTTTATTTGGTGATTTTCTTAGCAGTATCAACTACTAGTTCTACAGTCTACGGTAGTTTGCTAGTCCAGGTTAGAGTTAGACCTGACAGTGTTTATATAATACTCAGAGTTACATGCCTTTTAAAGTTTACTGAATTTTATTTGAGAAAAAGAACATTTCAAAATAATTCATAAATAGTAAGACTAGTTAAATGAAACAAATTTAGGGTTATTGTCCTTGGTAAATCTGTTTCCAGTTTTTGTGCATTTTCTTGCAAAATTTCATGAAAATGTTGTGTTTTGAAATCTTTAAATTTGTGTACTTCCAAAACTACTCAGTAGAATTTGAATTGTATTGTACTGTGTTTCTTCGATTTTGTTTGTCAAGTGCATCATGGGAAATAAAAGCTGATATTTAAGTTATAATTTTCTCTGAACTCCCTACAATCATACAAAACTTCATTTTCAGATGGCATTGATGGAAAACAAGCCCGGAGGACCCAGTCAAGTTCACCTCTTGGAGAGCTGTTTGACCATGGCATTGATAGTTGGTCCATTTTATTCCTACCAGTGGCAGTGTTTTCCATTTTTAGCCGAGACAGAGCTGACTATGGAGAGACTATATTTGTAATGTACTGGGTGGTTTGGAACATAGAAGTTTGTTTTATAATCTCCCATTGGGAAAAGTACAACACTGGTGTGTTGTTTCTTCCCTGGGGTTACGATGTCAGTCAAATTGTGAGTAAATCTTTCCGTTTACTTCTTCTACCAGTATTTAGGCACAGCATCAAATGTTCAATAATTTTGAAAAACTAAAGTCTGCAAATTTTGCCACAAATTCTCAACATTGTAACTGCTGTACCTTGAAATGTAACCCAGAAATGTTAGTGGGACTTCAATACTGCAATTTTGAAGAAAAATTCAATTGTGAAGTTGGTTTGTATGAATAAAATTTTTGGAGGGGATGTTGGATATTGGGGAGAGGTATCTCTACCAAACCACTAATGTTTTTGTCAACCAGAAATTTCTTGACTGTATTCCAAAAACTATTATAATTTACCAGAATGCTAGAGTTTAGTCATTATTGAAATTCAATGTAATGAGTCACCTATAAACTGTAGTACTGTTTAGTCATTGACGAAACCCACTGAATATGCATGCCTGCAAAGTGCAAGCAAAGTTTATGAAGACTGCCAATTTACTACCGCATTTATTTCAGTGAGCTAACTTTTCGCAAAAGTCGTCCAAAACATAAAAATATCACAACTTTGTTTTTGCAAAGTTTACAAAGTGAATTCCTAAAACTTGGATGTGAAGTAAAGTTGACATGTCCTTATCTGTTTGATTTCAGGGAATGACTTTAGTGTACTTAATAACTGGTGTTTATGGAATTGAATGCTGGAAAGGAGCATACTTTGGTTGGTTTGAATTCAGGGTTTTGTTTTTATTATGTGTCTATGGTGAGTAGAAGTATTTCCAATTCTAGAATCATATAATGGCAGTAATTTTTCAACAACTTAATTTGGTTTTCTGAATCAGGGAAGACATGTAGAACAGTGGCTAGATGTGTTGCCATGGAAATCAGTACATCTTTGATGAATTCATTTTGTTTTGCATAGAATGTTAGTGGAGCAATGTTTGGGTTAACTATCAAGGAAAAACAATACAGAAAATACAAAAGCTCAACAACAATATTTTACTTCAAAGTCCAGTGACAATATTGCAAAATAAGCATCCCCTGGGATTACTATCGTGTCTGTATATGGCTTAATTAAGAAAATATGTCCACTTCTATAGAACTTAGAAGTACTCCAGTCTAATATGGAGTAAAAATTCTGACATATTTTCAACAGTTCAACATTCAAAAATATCAATAGCATTAGAACATATGGTCTCAAGTCAAGAGTGTTTACACGGCCAGCTTGTTGACAATTGTATGTGGGTGAAAACTGAGAATTATAACTTAACAGCTACTCTGTACCTAAAATTATTAATCATTGAATGAAAGTGATCTGTATATCTGTCATGTAGTTCAGACTTTCATATTTTCTGATTCCATTTACAGCTGGCACATTTCTGGTTACCCTTCCACAAAGTTTCTACAATGTTTATCGGTAGGTGGCACATTTTCTGCAATTTCGATTCGATTTCTATCCAGACTTAAAATTGAAAAGTACGGTTCAAATCAGGTATTTAGAATTTCTCCTAACTCTTGTGGTGAACAACTGGCTATATTTTAGTATGCTAAATTTCACTTGTGCCCAATCATACTCCAGTCACCAGAAGAGCTAGAAACAGCCTTGAAAAAATGATGAATATTCCTGACAAGTGTGCTTTGTAAGACCACTGTCTTGTAGTGTCTATAAAAATAGAACCCTTTATATCTACACAAGGCATATGACAATAATATCACAATAGGGCTGAGCACGTAAGCTCATGCAGAGTAAAATCAGAAATGATTATGTCACAGTAGATGGATTTTTGATAAAAAATATTATTTTAAGATACTCTTCCTGACAGTCACACTCAAGTGTTGCTGGCCTCTCTGGCTACACTTTCATCAGCTCACTGTGCCTGGCCATCCAGCGTCCTCTGAGTGATCAAGGAAAAAATTATTATCATACTGCAGTGACACATGCGTGTCAATGAGCTGCTTACGGCTATCTTCAGTGGCCTGTTGTGTGAGCTTTTATATAAAGCTCATCCTTTCAGTAAAGGGACATTTCTGTGAGGACAAATTTTCAATAGTGATTGCTCAGTATCATAAAAACAGTTCTTCATATATGGCTTAAATATTTTATGCAGGTAAGAACTGATTGACCACCATGTTCATTTAAAACAACTGTCACTGTTGATGATCAAACTATCGCTATATTTTAATTCCTTCTTTCAACCAGATTACATTTGTGTAGGTCCAGCTTGTCCCTTTGAAACGATGGGGTCGCGTCACACCATGGTGGTGAAAGGGTAAACTGATTCTCTAAAATATGCTGTGATGGACAAATTTCACATCACAAATTTCATTTATGTGATGTACCCGATATGTTTATTTCTGTCTTGACAGGTCATATGTGGACAAAACTGGCAAAATGCGGTCATTTTCTGAATCAGTGCGGCCGTTGGTTTCTGCCACAATCCTCTTTTCAATTGCCACAGTCTGGGCCTACAAGTCACCTTATGGTATTTTAGATAACAATCCCAGACTTTTCTTCTGGCTTTTAGGAACTAGCTTTTCAAACATTACAGTAAGTGTGTGCATATAATGGTTTCTAGAATATGTCCAACCATTATCTGTGAGTGTTTTGTGTTTAAGTAAACATATTCTGTCAGAAACACTTATCAAACAGTGAAGAGACCTGGCTACCATACGATATGAATAATGTTGGTCATGAATATTTGCACAGATGTTAAATTGTAAGTTTTACTAATAATGGTGGTGAGAACAATAAAAATCATGTTGGACTATGGAAATCCCCAAAGTTCTTTCAAAATTCTTTCAAAATTATAATGAATTAATTAACAAACAAATTTATTACAACAATGATGATCATAGGCATGTCTTAATTTCATTCAAAATATTGGCAACAACCAGAGAAACAAGGCTTAGGGTTACATTTCTTGTGTAGATTTGAGTTGTATTTCATGAACTCTGTGACTCAGACATGACTCCGCTGTGTGTTGAACAAGGTCCAGTATAGCAGCACTGGCCATTTTTGACGTTAAATATCAGTAAAGTTTAGTCAGTCTGTTTCTTTAGTCTCAAACTTTGCACTGTGATGATGGATGTCTCATTCTTGATTATGAAAGTGAATGGTTTATCGTTTCCTTGATATGCTTGAGTAAAGTTTGGACAAAAGTTTAAATCTTTCTGTTCTTAGGTGAATGTTAGTTTGATAAGTTTATTTTCTTTTTCTGTCCATTACAGTGTCGTCTTATAGTATCCCAGATGTCTAGTACTAGAGCAGACCTTTTCAACATTTTGTTACTACCATTCACAGCTGTAGCTGCCATTTGTGTGACCTTTGACATCGGTGTATATGAATTGTATTTAACATGGGCATTAACACTTCTTGTGACTGCAGCACACCTTCATTACTGTGTGTGTGTGGTAAGTTTTCTTTGTTCATACTTTAAAGTCTAAGCTGCCAAAATACACCCAAAACAGGAAAAATTGGATCTGTGGTTACTGTCACCTGATAGACACGATTGTATCTTGAAAGAAAAGAGTTGTTACATTTTGCATTCTTCAGAAAAACTAAAAGTGATATAAGACCAATATCAGTTTGATGTTTGATATTTCTTTTTTTCATTTTCCATTTTGTTGCAGGTCATCCAAATGTGCGATCATTTTAACATCTACTGTTTCACTATCACCAAGAAACCTTCCAAGAAAAAAGAAAAGTAAGGAAAAGTACCCGCCATGTAGATTTCTTTGTAAGAAGACTGACCAATTCATGCCATGTTAGGGCTACATTTAGGTCACATGGCAACCAACCCTCAAGGCATGAATTTTTCAGAAAAACTCTCCAAGGTGCACAAAATAGATCCAAATTGTAAAATTTTAATTTTGTTTACAAGTTATAGTACATTAACTTGAATTGACAATTGGCATTTTGGTATTCAAAATTTGTTTGAAGCCACAGGCAAGTCATTCTTAATTTATTTAAAAAACGTCAACCATAATGAAATTTTACACATATCATGCAACAAGGTTGTAAAATATTAATGGTCCTACATTGTGGAAAAAGATGTCAGTCATCAAATTGTTATCCATAGCAATAATTTATGAATTTGTATTATTTATGAAAAATTGAATTCCACCTTGCAGCTTGACAGTGCAGCTCTTTCTATAATTCCGGTCATTCCAATCTTTTGATTTTAATATTATGCGGCTCGACACGTCAGTTGGTTCTGAAATATTTGAAAATTTCATAAACATTTTTAAATATCAGGGTATTCAACTTGTGCAATTTAAAATAAAATACTGCAACTGACCTGTAAGAATTTAACGGTGTATTCCTTTGTTGATGTGGTTTCTTTTTTGACAAAAATATGGGTTCTTCAGGTAAATTTGTCTTTCTGGATGCATCAGCTAAATTTGTCTTTCTGTCAACTGTTGGATGGTAATATTATCTTGCACTGATGTTGTAGAAAACAATGCACATGATAGGGCACAAGTCCAAGTTTTTATTTTTAAAAGAAAATGAACAATTTTCTAAAAGCCTTCTGATGCAAAAAATAATTCTCCTTCAAAATAAATTGTATGCAAGGGTAATTTTAGATAGATGGCAAGGTTGTCAGGATGTTAACCTACAAGATAATGTGCTGAGTAAAATATTGAATACCATCATTTTCCTATTTTGGTAAAAAAAATACGATAAAGTTTTGTTTCTGATCCTTGTAAACATCAATCTAGGCTAGCTACATCAGCCATTCATCATAATTTGAAATTAATAGTTCCTGTATTATTCACTGCAGAAAATTCTTATGATATAAACCTTGATGTTTATTTTATAATTTTATACTTTTTTCTAACTGTCTTTAGCCTTTTGTTCATTTCTGGTTCTTGTATGAAAAGATATACATGTAGATTAGAGAAAACCTTTCAGTTATGTGACTTCTTTGAAGGACAATCTTTTTTTAAAATTTTTATTTTTAGCTCATATTTGGTTTTATATATAAATACCAAAAAGAGCTTATATGATAAGTCTAAATGTTTGCTATTTCTACTAAGTCTATCAAACTAATCAATGCATTCTTTGTATGTTTGTTTCTGGTGATGTATTTCCTAACATTCCTGAAACCAACTTCTTGTATTTTTTATGCAGTATACAACTTCAATTGTAGTGTTTTCTAACTTCTATTATTATCACAATATTTTATCATCCTTTCAACAAAAACTAAAATTGTGGTTCCCAGGCAACCTGCTCTCTCTCTCTCTCTCTCTCTCTCTCTCTCTCTCTCTCTCTCTCTCTCTCTCTCTTAATCTCTCTCTCTCTCTCTCTCTCTCTCTCTCTCTCTCTCTCTCTCTCTCTCTCTCTTTCCCCCCGCCTCCATTCTTTTCTCTCTTCCTGCTCCCCAAATTAATTCCACATTCATATAATTTTAACCTAGTGGATTTTGAATCCTATTCATTTGCACAACCACACTTGCAGATCTACACTCATACATTTCCCACTCCAAATCTCAAATCAATTTTTTGTATATTTTACAAGTACATGTATGTTTGTGCACAATGCTGTGTGGAAAGACTAAAGCAAGCTTTCATCACAGTTTGTAGAATTGGCTTATCAGCAACTTGCCAAATTTTATTAGATATTTTTAGTCATTCAAAACTGCATGCATAAATATTTACAATGTTGTCTGTAATGGTTCTACTCCGGAATAAAAAGACGCGATGCGTTCTACAGACTCAGTACGCCCAAATAATCACGTGATGCCGGTACAAACAAACCCACATGTGTACTAACGCGTATGGAAATACACGTACGTCTGTGCGCGTTTGCGCACATGGCTTTGTTTGTACCGTGGTCGATTCGAATTCCGGGTTTGGCCTGTAATTGTCAGATGTATGTCTTGCTATCCCAGAATCCACTGTATTTCTAGTGTGTCAGTTGAATCTAACAGCGCCCTCAATGTAAGATTTTCATATTTCATTGATAGACAAACACATTACACCATTTCAGCTTTGGGATTTCAATCTTAGAAATGAGTACACATGTCTGGCAATGCAATTATGCTCATATAATATAGTATATGTAGTATTTGTAACCACAGTAACTTGAATTATTTTGCCCACAAACAATTTCATGAAGGGGGGTGATTTGGTTTGCCCTTTTTGATATTTGATGAAAATGTCTTATGTTAAATGCACACAAAAGTCATTTAATGAAGAATTATCACAACGGCCAAAATGATTCATGCGACTGTGTTTGTAAAGCATTACTGTAAAACATGCTGCCTTCGTGTTGAAACAAGTCAGGATTAACAATTGCATGTTTTCATTTTCAAAAGTTGCATGTATTGTATTGATGCATTGTTTGATTGTATAGTTGTATTGATACAGTTTGTCTTTTTGATGTTAGCAACAATATTGCAGCCAATTTGAATTGCAATTAATTGTAATCTGTATTGTAATATATTATTTAAAAATCTCTGATTTGTTAACGGTAATTTACTATGTGACAGTATTAATCTGCTGGATTTAAGTCAATAAAATACTGTACTTAAATTTTTCACAGCATGTTCAATCTATATTCTGTCATGTCCCTAAACCCCTCTTCCCCACAAGAATGTGTGCAATGGAATAATCCTATTGTTGTCTTCTGTGGGATAAACCATAACACCATGATTCATGGTCAGACATGATTATTCTCACTAGTAAAGTTGGATTTATTAACCAAGAAACAAGATAACAACATCAAATGCATAAATGATCATCCATAACTTGCTCTTGATATAATTTGCTTTCAGAAATGTCTTGCAAAAGCATGATACTTTTTAGGACCGTTTACTTTGATACTTCAAAATCCAAAGAAGCATGGCCGTCAAGTGTCCTGTACAGACTCCAATCCTTTCTCCTTTATTGCACATGGACATTCAAAGGAGCTTGATTCATCTGCAGTCTTTCCAAGTAAACATCCCTCCGACTTTCTGTACACACTAATTCATGGGCTGAAAACTTTCTATTCTGCTGAATTTGCTACAATTTTCAGAGAACTTCAATGAGAGTCTCTTGTGGATTAGCTGTAAAGTCTTTTTTTTTACTATGTCTCTTGATCTAACCTGTGCAGGCATGATATATTTAAAATAAATTGTAATTTGCATGTTTTTTTCCTGGGAAACAAGTTTGTTTTACTGTTTGATGTGGTTCACGACTATTATTGCAAGGTACATAACGAGTCATTCATTCTATCATAGTATCATGGTCTTTTGTGTTTTTCTTTCCATATTTTTGCAGACTGCCGACAGACTACAATAATCACACCATCATTGCTGACTTCAACTCTGTAGCAGCTTTGGCAAACGGCTTGTGATGGTCTTGACTTTGCTTCTCTGTAAGTGTTGTTGCAATGTCACTCTACAAGTTCCAAATTCTCAGCCTTGTCAGAAACCTGGATCATCATAGAAATCCTTGTAGCAATGATTTGTTCGGAATATAGTGCAGTGTTCAAAATTTTAACAAGGTACAAACCTGATGGAATTTTGTAAATGTTATGAGTGCTTAGAAGTTAACACTTTGATAACACTCAATCATATTTCAGTAGTTGTTCAGTAGCTGTTCGATTTGAAATTTTTATGGAAACAAAATGAAACTTGGCCTATGAGAAAGCCTATATATTGTTTGGCAGGATATATTATTTTTGGTACAAAAATGTAGCCTACCAGTCTACACTGTCAATTATAATTTCACTGTGCATAAAAACCATGCACACTGGGCGGCTTATTATCAGCATATATTTATGTCACATAGATTATTATCATCATATTTGTATGTCACATAGATTATTATCATGAAATCAGCATTATGGAAAGTATTATGAAAACTTAATAGTTGACTATTTGAAGGACAATTCCTGAAATGATGAAAGATGTCACATCGCGTATTTGTAGTATCTCATTATATTAATTAAAAGTACAAACAACAATTGTGAAGATACTATTTTACCTCCAAATGACTTGCACTTTGTAAATTTGAATATGCAGAAAGGTAGTATTAATAAGCACAATCGTTGAATTTTACAAAATGTCCCTCACAACTTGGAACTTGAGAAATTCTAGCTATGCATAGAGTTTGCTTTACTCACATGCTAATACATGCTTCTACCTTCATTGCTGACGTAGTCATCCTTCATTGTAGCTATCTTGTACCTTCATTGCTGACGTAATCAACCTTCATTGTAGCTATCTTCTACCTTCATTGCTGACGTAGTCAACCTTCATTGTAGCTATCTTCTACCTTCATTGCTGACGTAGTCAACCTTCATTGTAGCTATCTTCTACCTTCATTGCTGACGTAGTCAGCCTTCATTGTAGCTATCTTGTACCTTTACAGCCGATATATTCTTCCTTCATTAATGAAACTTCAATCTTCATAGCTGATATCTCCAACCATCCATTGTTGATATCATTCACCTTCCATCTTATCAAATCACTTATATTACAAGTGGGGACTGTGTCATTTACAATGACTTGTTTACCGTTGGATCGTTTCCGATGGACAATTTCTGCAATTTCCACAGAGCAATTGACTCTTTTATCACAAAGGTATGGAACTTGAAATTCTTTAGGTATGGAACTTGAAATTCTTTTTTTTTGAAGTCCTGAAGCTTCATCTCTGTAAGAGTCTCTTTAGGGGTAAATTTGGTGAGTGCCCCTTAAGAAATGTGTTAGCCATTGCTTCTGGATGTTTAAAAAATTGATTGCACAGTTATTATGTGCTCTCTTACATTGATGATTTGTGAACTCTTTCAGACAAGTCACAACTTTCTTTGAGGTAACCCTATACCACTGTATGTAATTCCTACAATAGCCAAGATAGTTAGACTTTCAGTGACTCAGTGACATCTCAGTATGGTTCCTATACATGGAAAAGTGTTTTACAATTCTGCCGAAGAGAGCAGCTGATGTCCCCTGTATTTGGAGCATACACCCACCTAATGTGAACTTGTTTAACATGATTAATTCAATTCTTGGCTGTCTCAGCTGCTGTTCCCATTCAACATTTTTTACAGATTTTCTAAAGTATTAAAAGAGCATCTCTGAAATTAGAAGAGGTTCATTATAGTTGCTGTGTTAATTGTTATGATTGTATCAATTACATTTTGATTTTACATAAAAACAATAAAATTGTAATTCTTGTCTACGTCAGTCTTCTGTACTGTATCTTATTGTTGAACATTTCTTCTCCTGACAATCAACACAACCATCTAAATATTTTATGACTTTTCAAACTTTTTGTTTAAAGGACTCTTTATTAAGTCTGTCCAGTTTGTTGAGATGTTCTAATGAAATATTCGGTTATTAAATTTTCAGTATTGACAATAATTTTGTTTTTTCACCATTCCCTCCATTTCAACAACGCCATAATCATAACTCAAAGATAAAAGTCGAGAAATCATATGTTTATATGATTACCCATTGGTTACATCATCATTTTTACAGTGCAGTACAGTAATTTAGATACCAAGCCTAGTAAATCTTGCAATTTAACACATCACAGAAGTACTGGTACTTCAAACATCTAGTGGAGCTAATACAAATACAAAAATTCTGTTATATTTCTATGAAAGAAGGAAAGCCTTGACATTGGCACTTGTTTCAATATGTTTTAATACCACTCCCATCAAAGTAACAGATTTTTCAGTGTTTGCTGAAAGAAATCATGTCAATGACACTTGACTCCCATTTTTTTATCCAACTTTATTGATATTAATAAGACATATATACATCAAACATACTAAGTCCCACACTGGTCAGTATTTTCAACAGAACCTGTGTTATACATGTATTATGAGGTAAACTTTGAATATATTCTGAGGCCAAAGTCAAATTTCATGTATCAGCAGTTTTGTAATAATTCAGAAAAAAGAAGCATGAAATCTTAGTGCCTGTAGGTAACATCAAATTTGAAGCTATGGGAAAGTGATTTCTTAAAAGGAATGTTTCAATCTTAATTCATAGAAAAACTGAGAAACAGTGGTGTTGTTAGTTTTGTTTTCATTGATACAAAAGTGAATTGTCTGCTCTGTAACTGGTAGAATGATGTGGCACAACAACAATGTAATTCTTGTATTACCATAACAATTGATTTGAAAAAGTTTTATGCAGTAATTATTGGTGCATAGACACAGACGATGCAGTCACTTTTATACAGTATGCATACCAAAACCAAAGTATCTGATATTATTTATTTTTAAAAATGCCCCACATTTGATTTTCAATGGAAAATACAAAAGATGCACTTGGAAAGGAAATTGCCCGGCAGATTATGTTTGATATTGAACCAGTGAGACTGTACAATTTCTTCAATTCTATGTACCCATTGTTAGTATGTGCATATCTATATTTGTAGGTAAGACTAGTGATTGGGTTCCTATTGCTAGTTGTGTACTACTTACTATTGGATCATAATTTGTCACCAAAATTACAGGTGACCCTTGACAATTTTTTCACATACAACAGCATAATTCTTAAGACATAAAACCCACAACAATTATGTCAGAGAAAAGTGCCAATCTATAGACAACGCCAACATATACTGAAACACGGGAGCATTGTCCCAACATATACTGAAACATGGGAGCATTACCCCAACGTATATCCCAACGTATACGGAAACACCAGGCATTTTCACTTCATGTCTGGTTACTGTGGTGGAAAGGATCGTAAATTTTCCAATTTCTTGACCAAACATGGCATCTTCAAGTGAGGTGCTCCTTAATTCAGTAGGGGTCAGTAACATCTCATTTGAAAGTTGGGCAAACATTTGTAGCTGCAGTCAATTTTTCGCCATTACGCCGTTAAATCATAATATTTTCTTCGTTGGTTGGATGTTGAGTCTGGTTCCCCCATTTATTTTATGCAAATGACCTGGGCTGCATAGGGTTAAGAATATATACTATAGAAATATTCAATTTTGCTAATTTTAACATAATCTGAATAAACAGTATAACGATTCCAAGGAAGCTTCATGTCAAATTCCAAAGTGCCATTGCAAGTTGTTCCTGAAAAATTTGTTAACAAAGAAATAATAAAAAAAATACCGCAATTATACGGTGTCGCTCACATTTGATCAAATTTGGTATATACCAGTATGGGTACCAAAGATCAACAATAAATGTTGTTTCTATCTGTTCAGTGCAGGAAAATTCTACGTCGATGTTATGACAATGATTTCTGCACAGTACAACCAGAAAAAAAATACCGCAATTATACGGTGTCGCTCAAATTTGATCACAATTGGTACATACCAGTGTGGGTTAACAAAGATCAACAATAAATGTTGTTTCTATCTGTTCAGCGCAGGAAAATTCTACGTTGATGTTATGACAATGATTTCTGCACAGTACAACCAGAAAAACAACAAAAAATATTTAAACCAGAAAAACAAGAATGACCAAAGTAATTAAGGTCTGAAATTTTAGGTACTGGAGGTCAACTTTAGCAACATGCATAGCTGAAAGGCAGCTAGCCCCTCTTAGTTTGACCATAGACACTCTTCCTCCCCTCTACTGTCTATGGTTTGGAGAGTTCTGTTAATATGTAACAGTTCATAAACAACTCCCCTCTACTGACGGTCTTCCTCCCCTCTACTGTCTATGGTTTGGGCAGTTCTGTTAATATGTAACAATTGATAAACAACTCCCCTCTACTGAAGGTCTTCCTCCCCTCTACTGTCTATGGTTTGGGCAGTTCTGTTAATATGTAACAGTTCATAAACAATGACAGGAAATGACTCAAGATAAGTGGAGTTTGCCTGTCACTCCTGCACACATGCAGAAATTCCCTTTTTCTTACCTCATTTGCACATTTTTGACACTGATGTGTTCATTTGAACAAATTCACATCTCAACCCCTACATCTACCTGTACACCAAATACTGAGACGGTAGCTTTGGCAGTATGGGAGCCTTTGTGTGTGACGGACATACATCCGCACATACCCACAAATATACAGACATGCAAATCAATTCAGCTTATACGATAACCTCACATTGGTATACCAAATGTGAGTAAAAATTCTTGAAATTATCATAGTGCTCAATTCATCATGATTTGAATATAGATGTAACAGAACACTTGTAGGGACTTGCGAACTAAAATTTCAAAGAAATGTGGTGATTACTTTCTGAGAACTTTTTTTTTATATTGAAAAAAGAAAAAATTCAGAAAATATACAAAAATAGTGTCAATGACACTGTGCTCCCATTTTACAGAAATACTAAGTACTAATACACACATGACATTGCATTCTTACAGGTTGATTACTAAGAAAATTCCATTGTAAGTCCAAATTAATCTTATACCCCGGCAATATGAAATGCTCCATCTCATGACTTTTACATATCTGACAGAAAACAACCCTAGGATCAAGACTACCATGTTTTAAAGTAATCCAACAAATACTATGGGAGAAAATGATTTTTAGACAAAAAATGGGAAAAATTGCCCCAAAAACACAAATATGAAAATTTCACCACAATTTGAACGAATCTGACAAAGGCAAACCCTGGGATAATAAATACAAGTTTTCAAGGCAATGGGATGAGCGCTTTCAGAAAATAAGATTTTTTGACCGAAAATGGGAAAATCTCCCCAAAAATACAAATTTTCAACATTTCACCACAATTTGAAGAAATGTAACTAAAGTCACTATAAAGAGCCTGAATACCAAGTTTCAACCGAATCTGGTCAGTGGTTACAAAGTTTTAGTAATTTGCAGGATTTTTCCTTTTTTCCCCCAACATTTGCATATTTTTGACTTTGGCATATTCATTTGAACAAATTCACATCTTCACCCCTGGGTGCACCTGTCCACCAAATACTAAGATGGTAGGTGCTGCGGTTTATTAGTTTTTAATGTGGATGGACATACATCCATAAATACTAACATACATACATACATATATACATACATACATACATATACATACATGCATGCATGCATGCATGCATACATACATACAGACAGACAGACAGACAGACAAACAGACAGATAGTCATGCATACATACATACATTTATTTTTACAGCTTTTAACCTCCAATAGCCGCCAAACCTATCAATATCAGCTTGTTCAACTTGATACCCGGTACTACTGCTTATAATAATATAAACCTGAGTTAATTACATTCTTATTAAAGTAAACATGCCTTGCTTATCAAGATTATGTAAAAAAAACCCAGCATATCTGTCAGGTTATAAAGAATCTTCAGCTTGTTATCATTATCAGTATTTTCATCCTATTAAACAAGCACATTTTAACTCTCAAATTAACATTGCAAGTAAGTTCTGTTGAATTAGTTGAGACTGTACGTTCTCAGAGAAAGCACACTGAAGAGAGAAATGTTTGCAACTTAAGAAGATCAAGGTCATCAAAAGCATTATAAGGAATCATGTAACTCTTTCATTGCACTGTTTACACAGATTGCATAAATGCTATAAATAGAACATGAGGAATCTTATAGCCCAGCTTTACCATAAAAACCCTATCACTTTGACCACTCTTTCAATTGACCACTCTATTTTTTTCCTCAAAATGTAATTTTATTTAATCCTTATCAAGTTGACCACAACTGGAAATTGGAACTTTCTCTATCTCTCTTTATTTTGCCAACCTATCATGACAAAATCTTATGAGCAATTTCTTTTAGATAACATACAGAGAACAATACATGACAGTACAGAATATGTCAAAGTTGGGATTCAGGAAAGTTGCCTTTACATGTTTTAATCATCCAAAATGGTAAACATTTCACTATGAACTGTTAAAAATGTTGAACTTTCTAATAATTCTACACTAAAATTATTTTGGCTTTGTTGATTTCCTAATTAATTCAATTATTTAAAATCATATTAATTATTTTTTTCTGGGTGAATTGATAGGGTTTATACAGTACAAGAGTTACATACAATGTAAGTCAAATTCAGTTAAATATCAATTACCGTCTTGCATCATTCCTATAAATAACACCTTAGCCTGGAACAGCACAATCATAATCTGCTCATTCACACTGGCAGTACTTGACTTTAAAATGAATGAACTACTACATTTCACCTGTGTACCAAATTTGAAAGCATGGCAGAAAGTACCACAAATTTGCAAATTTCACCTTTAGTTCACCAAGTCATCTTCAGGTCACTCCTAGGAACATGAACATCCAATTAGAAAGTAATGGCATACACAGTTTCAAAGAAGATTTTTTTGACCAAAAATGACAAAAATTGCCCAAAAATACAAATATGCAAATTTTGCCATAATTTCAACGAATCTTATTTTGGGTCATCACAAGAAACCTGCAAACCAAATTTTAAAGCGAAACAGACCATTGGTTTCAGAGGAAACAATTTTCTACTGAAATGGCAAAAAAAATAGAGAAAAAAATTCATTAAAATTAGAAAGCAGCCAATATTGACACCAAATCTATATGTTTGAATAAGTGGGGCCCAAGGTACTTAAAAACCAAATATGACAATGATCAGAAGAGCAGTTCCTGAGTTATTGATTTTTGACCATTTTCGCCCTTTTTCTACCTCATTTGCATATCAATGAGACTAACAAGTTCATTTTAACAACGGCACATCTAGACCATATATGGCATCACTACACCAAAAATCAGCTTTATACGTGCAGCAGTTTTGGAGTTTTTGCGTTGGACGGACAGACATCCATACATACATACATACATACATACATACATACATACATACAGACAGACATCTCACATACAGACTTTTTTCAACCATATAACCTCCCAATTGCCATATATGTATGGCAAATGGGAGCTAAAAATTGATGATATTCCTATGAAAATATGTCTATTTACATAACCCAATACCCATCGCAACTAGTAATCAGAAGAATTTGACCGGTAGTTTCCGACTTGTAGACTTTGTACCATTTCACTTTTTTTTTCTAATTTGCAATATTTGGGATTACCATTTTCATTTAAACAATGGGAGCTCTTCACCCCGTGATACATCACCATATCAAACATCAAAGTGGTGTACACAGTGGTTTGGGAGTAGATGCATTGGACAGATATCCATACACACTGATACACACTTACGGTACATACATACAAAACGGAAGCTAAAAATGAATTTTCATACATTCTAATTTTGAAAATGGACCCGACACAGCCAGATAGAATATTATGTAAAGTTTATTATACAAAGTTTGTTGTAAAATTTTCAGTTAAAATAAGATAAAATCCAAAACAATTTTTGACAAAAATATCAGTTATACATGAAGATTGTGTACCCCTTGAACAGTGTCTGAGTACACCAAACATAATAATGTGTTATCATGCTAATCAAATACAAGTGAACCATTATCATCCCTGGAAGGTGGTGAAACCCTTTTGTGTTTTTTACGTAAGAATAAATGGAGTGCGAGGTTTAGATTTTGTTTAGGAAAACATTATGGCTGACACTCAACTAAGATGCCAAGTAAAACACTGCCAAACCATGGTCCTACACACAGTTCAAGCAACCAATAAGAGCAGAGTACAATTTGCATATTTTTGTAAATGCTATGGTAACTGCCAATCAGCAGCTATAGTACTGTCTGTCACTAATGAGAGCAATATCTCAGTAGATAAGCGACTACATGTATGGTTTTGAAATTCATCGGCAATGTGTACCTGGTATCATGCAACTAATCATGTCGGTATGTCACCAAGAAAGTCTGTGTGTCTTTAAAATGCTGTCGCCAGGAAAAAGCTATCCATTGAGTTTTGTAAATATTCATAACACAGGATAAGCTTTACAAATAAAATACATCTTGAAATGTAAATCGAACTTGTAATATGTCTCTAAATACTGTTGTACAAGTTTACAGAGTGCACATCCAATTGAAACAGCAGATTTCAAAGTATATTCACATCTTGGTGTCAAAATTTCCATTACTCACTCAAAATGTCAAAGACTTCTTAGAAGTCGTAGTCGTTTTGCAGCATATCCTTTTATAGTCAACAACTTTTAACCAAGGTCTTATAGAAATCCTGTCACCTTCTCACATACAAGAGCACAGTGCAAATCTTGAAAGTTTAAGGCTAAAGACACAGACAAGTACAGCAGTGGTTGAAAATCTGTAAAATCTGTCTTGTTAAGGATAAATCAGCAATAGCTACAAAAATGAATCTCATATTGTCAATCTAAAAGAATATTGAATTGTATCTGATTGCCCTTAGCGTGATGGGAATTCTGTTGAAGATGAAGTTGAATAAACTACTATTAACCACCTTGAATGAGCTGCATACTTTTCTAGCGATTTTGGATTTTCATTGCCATCAACAGGTTTCTAATTTAGCTGAAAAGACATCTTGACAATAGTAAATATGGGGAAAACTTTAATTCAGTAGCATTTAAATTAGCGAATTTATACACTTAGCAAAATTAGCTAAAAAAGGATGCTAGCTAAAAAGACTTGTTTTACAATATAATCAATTTCGGAAGAAGTTGATAACTATAATCTGTTGACAAAAACATTCACACCAATATCATCCTACCTTAAATATCAATGAAATTTAAACAGTAAATGCCAACTCATGATTAACATATATGATTTCAGAAAGTTGATATCATCATTGCCTGTCATTGACTTCAGATCACCATCATAAAACCAATTACCTTTCAATTCAAATAAACCATTATGAAATACCTGTAAGTGTACAAATAGATTTATGCTTATGGCAATGTGTCACAGTAATTACAAACCTAAAACCATAGACAGTAGTGGGGGGAGACTTCCCCCTCCACTGTCTATTCTAAAAGAAACCATTTACAGGATAGGATCTCCTTGGTTTTTTTTTTGTAATATACATAAGCTGAACTTAAATTTGACAAGCCAACAGCAGATATTCATATTTTAATTGTACACTAGAAGTGAAACAAGACTGAATATTACATAAATTACAGAAAACATATTATAGTATTGTTTTGTGAATGCTAGCTGAGGCCCACAATTCTGAATTGTCAGCCATGTTGAATAACAAAAAAGGCTATGATAAACTTGGCCAATCAGAATCCACCTTACTCTGTAAACATACCATTTGATAAGAGTATGATATGCACTGTACCCAGCTCTCTTTCAAGATAATATAAATTTACATTTACATTGTACAGAAAGTTTACAACAAGATCCTACATCAAACATTAAATAACATTTGTATAACTTGACAAAACAATAAAATATTCAGTAAAATATCAATAACTGAAAAGTTAGATGTTGTTTTAAAATACCAACAAAAGCCACTGCCAAAACTTGTATGCACCTCAGTGATGTATCAAGAAGGATTAGTTGTGTATTAACCCTCTGAGCGCTGTAATTTTTTCCCACCAAAATTTTAGTGCAAAATTTTACCAATTTTTATGAATTTTTCTGTAATTTTGTGATAATTTTGGACCAAAAGGACATCACATTTCATTGACTAGTTTTTTATCAAAATTTTGACAAAAATATGAAAAAAATTGACTGGGGTATATTTTGTAAAGGTGACATAAATTGACTTTGATGCTCAAAGGGTTAAAATCTAAAATGACTGATTTAAGACGAAGGGGACATGGATTTAACCCTTTCACCACCATGGTTTTGCCCAAACCCATTGTTATCTATGGCAATTTAGGACCTGTTTACTGGGAATTGGGGGTGAACAGGTTAAGTTAAATTACTTCAAACTAGGAAAGCATATTAAGACAGCAAAATCTTCTGTCTGGAAAGCGTATTTACTGCTGGTTTTGTTGTAATTTATATACTTTATTGAAATTTGAAGCTTTATTCATTGTTCCGCTTTGGAAAACACACAGTCTTAATCAACATTGTATTATGAATCTTATCACCTTGGGATTAACAGAAATGTTTGAAAGTTTCACAGCTGAAGATGAACATATTCTGTTTTCACTACGTAAGGCACCCATTGATACTGATGACTGAAAATAACATGACACTCTGCAGACATTTGAAACATATCGGCAGTTTTAAACCATGTTGAAAAGTTTAATGAGTGTTCAATAACAATCCCTGATGCATTTTTAACAAACTGTGACTTTGAAGTTGACAACTATGTACCAATATTAATTTGGTAACTATTACCGATATTAATTTGGCAACTATGTACCAATATTTATTTGGCAACTATGTACCAATATTTATTTGGCAACTATGTACCAATATTAATTTGGCAACTATATACCAATATGTACCAATATTAATTTTAGCAACTATGTACCAATATTAATTTGGTAACTATGTATCAACATTAATTTGGAGATGTTTAGATACCCTGAATTGACTCCATGATTATGAAGACCTCAACAACAGAGCTGTGGAACTCTCCCTCTTTCTGTCGCTCAAAAATACAACTGAGGGCTCCCTCTGTGTCAAGCTGTAGGCCAATTCTGCCATCCACTATGGCAATTATTTGCCAAACTCACTAGCCAGTACGTACTGATGGCTTTGCATTATGTGCGTGCATTGACAGCATCTTGCATTTTAAACTTTGTCAGCACTCTGCACTCAGTGTACATCTTTCTGTCTCAACCAGAAAATTGTAGATGATTATAACATACTTGTAGATGACAATGATATACTTGACTTGTATGAAATATTTCAGAATACTTCTAGTGTCACCTGCTCAGGATGATTGACATTTGTAGTATGGTGAAATGATGGCATGACTTTTCTCAGTCAGTTTTCAATATCAAAGAGAAAAATGTACAGGTCACATACCAAAAGTCTCCTTCCCATCTGTGTTTTGTTAAGCAAACCAAACTTGTGTCGAAATGACTTTAACTCTATTATTTTTCTTCAAAGTAATTTGTAAAAGTTGAGGTAGTAACTTGTAAAAACACAGTCTAGACTATTTGTAAAGTCTGAGTTACCCTCATGTTCCAGGAAAATAACTTGTAACTATTAACCAGCCAAAATTCACAGAACAGTAGGGACCAATCACAGCTACTGACACATAACTACATAGGCAACTGTCTCCTGAAAGAATGTCATCTCACCTGCCAGTGGAGAGCTTTAGCCATGATAGTATTGAGTCAGAATTGAACTAAAATCTTAGACCTGTTTATACTTAATACTTCTATTTCATGTTCAATTTCCTCTACAAAGTTAAGAGGAATGTTTTTCTTGTTGGATAAGATAAACATAGTAATGTACATTTCAATCAACAATTAGTTACAGTGTAAATCAATGATCTGCATATAAAGTGCATATTACACCTGTTGTGCATGAGCAGTGTTTTTGTGTTTCCAGTGCTGAAATGGAGTGATGTTTTCAAAAATTAAAAACTCCACAAACAGTAAACATTACATAACTAAGTATAATATGAAAATACACAACTCTCATCTCTGACAAAGAAATCTAAAATTCTGTAAGACATTATTTGCTTCATTTCCTTGAAAGTGATAAAATGTTACAGGTTAGATTAAAATCATGATTTTGTTAATTACAACAAAATTATCATATCTCTTCTAACATCAATTTTTGATGCTATGTTTACATGACACTCTCAATGTTTAGGCCTCTATGGCAAATCTTGGATGAGAAATTTGAAGATTCTGACAAATGAGTACATTTCAAGCCAACCAAATCACATGACAATCACATGACATGTAAACTCTATTCAAGACAATGACATAGTAGTCAGTTTGTAGTTTTCAATAACTAGCACCTTTCCACTTTATTCTGAGGGTGTAATGTGGTATTGCATGGTAAGGTGGGTTGTTTTGATCTGTCGCCACCTTCTCTTTCTCTCTACACATGATTACTCGGCAAAATCATTAAATTTCTGGGGTGGATTAGAGAAGATGTATTTTTTCGTAATTTTTTCTTTAAGTCATTGAACCTCTTTGGTGGTAAAATAACCAATGTAGCAGATGAGTTGCAATTCACTTGGGATGTCCTACATAAATGAAAACCACAAAAAACAGCTACAGTATATCCATTTCCCATTACAGCTACAGTATATCCATTTCCCATTACAGCTACAGTATATCCATTTCCATTACAGCTACAGTTTATCCATTTCCCATTACAGCTACAGTATATCCATTTCCCATTACAGCTACAGTTTATCCATTTCCCATTACAGCTACAGTATATCCATTTCCCATTACAGCTACAGTATATCCATTTCCCATTACAGCTACAGTATATCCATTTCCCATTACAGCTACAGTTTATCCATTTCCCATTACAGCTACAGTATATCCATTTCCCATTACAGCTACAGTATATCCATTTCCCATTACAGCTACAGTATATCCATTTCCCATTACAGCTACAGTATATCCATTTCCCATTACAGCTACAGTATATCCATTTCCCATTACAGCTACAGTTTATCCATTTCCCATTACAGCTACAGTATATCCATTCCCATTACAGCTACAGTATATCCATTTCCCATTACAGCTACAGTATATCCATTTCCCATTACAGCTACAGTATATCCATTTCCCATTACAGCTACAGTATATCCATTTCCCATTACAGCTACAGTATATCCATTTCCCATTACATAAGAAGTAAAACTAACACACACATGAGAGTGATAGTTTATTGCATGTTTTCACAGTTTGTGTCATATTGGTCAGGCTGTGTCTGGGTAATACCTCCAATATTACAAATTTTTTGCAATAAAATGATCATCATTTGACTACATTGGATTGGATTGCAAAACAAACTGTGACAGGCATTTGTGTGCTGTAGGATACTATACTTGTGCCAAGTTTGAATGAAATCAGTTCATGAATGTCTGAGAAACATCCCAAGATAGACAGACGTACAGACAGACTGAACTCGTTGGTATCATTACCATTTCGGAATTCTTCCAGTGAGGACTAACAAACACATTGTTTACCCTGTCAACATCAAACAATCTTCCTTGTTTTCTCCGGAAAAACTGAACCTCTTAACAGGAAAATGGGGTGAAACAGTTAACTTGCACTGGGATAGCAAACACCCACAATTTCTGTAGTTGAACTTCATACTTCTAGGGGTAATTTGGCAAGTATTTCTTCCACATTTTAATGCTATTTAATATAAGTACTTATAGGAAGCAATAATTAATTCTGACACAAAAATAGAAAATGAAAATCAGGTGAAAACCTAGAGTTTCAAGTCTCTGCCTCTCTATAATAATCTTGGACAATAATTGACAACAAAACTGAGAACAATCACACCCATCCCTCAAGTACAAACTGGTAAACCACCGAATACATAATGGACTGATCCACTGTCCAAATTGTGTGCTAATCCAAGTACAAACTGGTCAGCCACCAAGATATGTCATGGACTGATCCACTGTACTAATACAGGAAAGGGAGGGTGGTGGAGTTCAAGTTCAAACAGACTAACAAAACGTGAGTGTACTAGCAGAGATGGTATTACGAACTGAAATAGTCATATTAGTCGTATGTACAAATAAAATCTGTTGAAATTTTCATGAATTTTCAAAATATAAACAGCCATGCCATTCAGTACCACCACAGATTTGCATCATGCCAAGTTCAATATCTTCATCAAATTTAATAGTACAAAAATACTTTCCTTTTGGCAAGAATCAACAATATTAATTTCCCTTAATATGTGGGACTTGAAAAAATAAGTGATATCACTTTTTACAAAAATTTACACCATGCATCTCATTTGTCCTCAAGTTATCCTACACAGTGTCTCCTACTTTCTTTCTATTGTTTCAACCCCCACTTCCCTCAATAGAGGTCCATCCCCATTTCCCAAAGAATGGTCCACCCCAACTTCTCTCCAGAGAGGTTAAATTTGCAATTGAAACAAATAGCAATACACCAAAATTTAAGATTGTCCATTTTGTTCATGATTTACAGTTTCACAAAGAAGAGAAGATAATCTCTTGCATGATGGATGACTAACGGAAAACACAGGCAAAAATTTACAACTTGGATCTTTAATTGACTCTTTAATCAGTTGGCAAGACAAGATCATGGTTAGTGTTTTTTCTCCAGAAGTTTTGAATCATACAAAGCTACCACTTAACAAAGATATCAATGTCAGTCAGCTATGTATGGGTCTTTTAGCTTTTTCAGAAGGCAAAATTATTTCTTTTTTTCATAGACTGTTAGGCTGACAGCTGCAGGAATGGAGAGAATGACTCTTGCAACTTGTGTGTGATCCATGTGCATAACACTGATCTCATTGACTGATGTGATGTACTGACCAACCTGAAAGAGATGATACAAACACAGTTTAAAACTCTTTATAACTCAAGCCACTGCAGCCTTCATATGGATGTAACTTAATGACAACAAGTCATTGACAATGACATAGTCCCCACTTGTAATAGGAGTATTAGTCTTGATGGGGCAGGGAAATGTGGTCATTAACAAGTATCACTGGAGTGTATATGTTCAGATGAATGGGCACATAGGACTATGTCATTGTTCCCAATTTGAAACAAGAGGCATGTCTAAGTTATGGTTCTAAATCGGGAAAAAAGATCAGACCTCTAGCTGTATTGGCCAGCCAAGAAATACATATGCGCATAATAAATGAGGTACAAGATGTTACATCTTAAGGTCTATTATCCTATCAAAATTGAAGCGTAAAGAACTTGTGGTTACTGAGTTATGCATATATATGCAAAATCAAGGTCAAAGGTCATCAAGGTCACGTGACATTTTGAAAAAAAAATTGTATTGCTAATTAATCCATATATGCCAAAATTCAGACCTCAAGCTCTATTGGCTTGCCCAGAATTAGATGTGTGCATAATTAATGAGGTAAAGCATGTGTTGTCATAAGGTCTCCCATCCTACTAAATATAAAGGACATAGCACTTGTGATTACTTATTTATTGACATAATCATGTATTTTAGGTAAAAGGTTATCGAGGTCACATGACATTTTGTCAAACAATGTCTATCCTTTAGTCTATCCCTAAATACCAAAAATCATACATCTAGCTCTATTGGCTCGCTCAAAATTAGATATGCACATAATTAATGAGGTACAATATGTGGCGTCATAAGGTGTCCCATCATACCAAATATGAAGGGTGTAGCACTTGTGGTTCCTGAGTTATGGACAATTATGTATATTTGAGGTCAAAGGTCACCGAGGTCACGTGACATTTTGTAAAAAATATTGTCTTGATAAGTTATCCCTATATACCATAAATCAGACATCTAGCTCTATTGGCTCGCTCAAAATTAGATATGTGCATAATTAATGAGGTACAATATGTGGCGTCATAAGGTGTCCCATCATACCATATATGAAGGGTGTAGCACTTGTGGTTACTGAGTTATGGACAAATATGTATATTTGAGGTCAAAGGTCACTGAGGTCACATGACATTGTTTTAAAAAAATTGTATTGCTAAGTTATCCCTATATACCAAAAATCAGACCTCTAGCTCTATTGGCTCGCTCAAAATTAGATAGGTGCATAATTAATGAGGTACAATATATGGCGTCATATCCCATCATACCAAATATGAAGAGTGTAGCACTCGTGGTTACTGAGTTATTGCACAAATATGTATATTTGAGATCAAAGGTCATTGAGGTCACGTGACATGTAAAAAACATAGGGCCAAAGTCCCTGAAGCTACTATAGACATGGATACAAAATTAAGTATTTCCTGTCTGTATGAAATTATCTCACAAAGGTCATCCTCGGGACTTGTAAACCAAAGTTTAAAGCTGTCTGACCAGCGGTTTTGAAAGAACAAGCAACTCAACAGTTGACAGAGCTCTGCTGTGTTTTGTAGAGAATAACCTTTTGTGACACATGTATTGATGAAGAAGGTGGATATCTTTGATTAACATTGTAAGTGAGTTTTGTTGAATAAGTTGAGACTGTACATACTCAGAGAAAGCACACTGAAGAGACAGATGTTTGAGACTTAAGAAGTTCAAGGTCATCAAAAGCATTATAAGGAATCATGTAACTTTCATTGCACTGTTTACACAGATTGCATAATTGCTATAAATAGCACATGAGGAATCTTCAGCCCAGCTTTACCGTAAAAACCCTATCACTTTGACCACTCTTTTACTTGACCACTCTATTTTTTTCCTCAAAAAGTAATGTTATTTTATCCTTACAAAGTCAACCATAAATGGAAATTAGAACTTTCTCTATCTCTATCTTTATCTCTATTGACTATTTTGAGCAATTTCTTATAGATAACATACAGGGCACAATAAATGACGGTTCAGAATATGTCAAAGTTGGGATTCAGGAAAGTTGCCTTTACATGTTTTAATCCTCCAAGATGGTAAGCATTTCACTATGAACTGTCAAAAAAGTTGAACTTTCTGATAATTCTACACTAAAATTATTTTGGCTTTGATGATTTCCTAATAAATTCAATTATTTAAAATCATATTAATTATTTTTTTGGGTGAATTGATAGGGTTTATACAGTACTAGAATTACATACAATGTAAGTCAAATTCTGACCAAAAATGACAAAAAAATTCCTTAAAAATACACATTTGCATATTTCATCACAATTTGAACAAATCTAAGTTGGGTTACCCCTAGGGACCTGTATACCAAATAACAAAGCTGTCTGACCAGCGGTTATGAAGAAGAAGATTTTTTACCAAAAACACCTTTTTTGGCATTAATTTGCCTATTTTCAACAATATCAAAAAATTAAAAAAATAGTTTCTCAAAATCATATTTTTCATCTACACAACAAATATCAAATCAGTAAGTACTGCGGTTCTCAAGATATTTGAGTGGACGGACGCCTCACAAACGGACATACATACATACATACATACATACATACATACATACAGACTGACGCCGGACGGATACCCATCCCAATAGCTTCTATAGACTATAGTCTATAGTAGCTAAAAATTGTATTGCTAAGTTATCCCTACATACCAAAAATCAGACCTCTGGCTCTATTGGCTCACTCAAAATTAGATATGCACATAATTAATGAGGTACAATATGTGGCGTCATAAGGTGTCCCATCATACCAAATATGAAGGGTGTAGCACTTGTGGTTACGGAGTTATGGACAAATATGTATATTTGAGGTCAAAGGTCACCAAGGTCACATGACACTTTGTCAAAAAATTGTAGTGCTAAGTTATCCATATATACCAAAAATCAGACCTCTAAGTCTATTGGCTTGCTCAAAATTAGATAGGTGCATAATTAATGTGAGGTACAATATGTGGCGTCATAGGGTGTCCCATCATACCATATACGAAAGGTTTAGCACTTGTGGTTACTGAGTTACGGACAAATATGTATATTCAAGGTCAAAGGTCACCAAGGTCACGTGACATTTTGTCAAAGTGTCTGAGATATCTGTGTGAACGGATGGACTCAAGGACGGACATGACCCAATCTATAAGCCCCCTGGAATTTATCTGTGGGGACTAAAAACTGTGTCACTGCATCCTTTTTGCAATATGAATACGATGAGAAACTAAATTTTTATTTTTCTTGGCCTTATACATGGGAGTCTATGGACTGCCTTATACATGGGTGTCTATGGACTGCCTTATACATGGGAGTCTATGGACTGCCTTATACATGGGAGTCTATGGACTGCCTTATACATGGGAGTCTATGGACTGCCTTATACATGGGAGTCTATGGACTGCCTTATACATGGGAGTCAATGGAGGTGAAAACTAAAAAGTCCTCTAGCACGGCCAAATTTGATCGCATTGTGAAATTAATCGACGTGCATCTGTATGAGGTAGGTTACTATCCTTGTACCAAGTTTGAATGAAATCGCTCCAGGCGTCTCTGAGATATCTGGGTGAACGGACGGACGCACGCACGCACACACGGACGGACGCACGGACATGACCAAACCTATAAGTCCCCCCGGACGGTGTCCGTGGGGACTAAAAAGAGATGTTTTAACCAATGCAAACTACTCTCTGCACACATACACACTACACTTTGACCGTTTACTGAACAATCACACTACCATAGCTGGTAAACAATTGTGTCACTTCTGCCACAGAGGGCGCTATACAAAAAATTACCTTCAGACCAGCAGCAGCTGCAGGACTGCTTGGATCAATTGTCTGCACATAAGTTGGATGTGTTCCCCTAACAACAAAACCAAATCCTACAGCATCACTTAAAATCTGAAAATGAAAATATATAAATTCAGTTTTATTAATTAATTGAAATATACATGTTCATCCCTTGAGTGCAAAGTTGAACATGGAGAATACATGGAGGTATTTTCACGAGAGATTGATAAAAATACTCATTATTAGCTGGAACTTTCCAACTTTGGTATTGGTAGTCTCATATAGATGAGTTGTATTTGTACATTATTACATAATGAACCAAAATATCATAAACAATAACTCAAACTCATTTTGCAACAGAGAGATAAGTTTCATACAGCGTCCAAAGCCGCCCAAAGTTCCAGGACTTTTAAGAGCTTTTTAAGCAATTTCCATGGACTTTATGAGGTCCAAAACACCATTTGCCAGATATCGTTTTAACAATACATCATTTTTATATCTTTTTTGAGACAAATAAGATGAAATTTTCTGTAAATTCCCTTATGTGATAAAAGTTCAATATCTGCCAATCATATTTCAAATCTTTCACATGGAAGACACTTTACATACTGATATGTAGGTCATTTACCCCACACTCATCATGACCTGAGTTCAATTAGTCTAGAACATTCTAAAGGTCACTGCCCTTGATGACCTCACAACCTTGAATTCAATTAGTCATGTTTGGAATGTTCTGGAAAGTTGATTAGTTGTGTAAGGGAGATAATTTTAGAACAGTAATTAGCATGTCAATAAAAGTTCTAGATTGTTCTTATATGCCTTTATAAAAGGGACGTGCTCAGCTTCCAGTCAGACTTTTGGGATCGTGTCTCTTGTGTGTTACTAAACTCCAGCAGTAGTCATTCTCAAGACTTTTCAAGACCTTCACTGTCAACGCTGGATTTATACTGTGGACTTTGTGCAGCTTCAAGCCTGCAAGCCAAAGGACTGTTCATTCATCCGACTGACTGTTACAACTCTGAGACTGGAGCTTTGCCGTCCCAGCTGAGATAAGTAGTCTGTACACTTTTAAAGCTTGTACTCTATCCCTGACTTAGCAATTAGTTTTTATTTTGTAATAAATTTTGTTTAAACGTTAACTGCTGAGTTCACCCTTTTGTTCGTTTTCTCTGCACGTAACAAAATTGGGGGCTTGTCCGGGATACGAATATTTTGAGCCGTTTGACAACATTTTGACAGCTTTTCAAAACTACTATATACTGTGAACTCAGCGAAATTTAATCATGGCGGAATTTAAACCAGAGGAAATGGATGACCTTGATCAGGACACATTTAATTCCCTCAGAAAAGACAACCTCATAGCACTGGCAAATTTCCTTAAAGTAGATGTCAAAAGATCTATGCGCAAGCGAGAAATTCAGTTCAAGATTGCAAAACATTTAGTTAATTCTGGCCATTTTGAAGAGTCTGCCTTAAAAGATTATGAGCCTGAGTCTTCCTTCGAACTCAAAAAATTAGAATTAGAAATACAGGCAGATTTGGAGCTTAAGAAATTGAATTAGAAAAGGAAAAATTGCAAATGGAAGAAAGGGAAAGGCAGGAAAAATTACAAATGAAAGACAAAGAATTACAAATGGAAGAAAGACAGAGAGAAAAGGAGAGAGAATTGGAAGAACATCGACTACAGTTAGAAATGAGACGTTTAGAGCTTGGACAGTCAGGAAAATTCTTCCCTTCAGACAAGTTTGACATCACTAAGCATTTCAGGTTAGTTCCCCTTTCCAAGAAAAGGATGTTGATAAATATTTTCTCCATTTTGAGAAAATTGCTCAGAGTCTGAATTGGCCTAAGGAGTCCTGGTCTATGCTTTTGCAGAGTGCTTTGGTGGGTAAAGCCAGAGAAATTTACATTCAGTTGTCAGTAGAGCAGGCTTCAGATTATGATTCTGTGAAGGAATTAATTCTCAAGGGCTATGAGTTGGTGCCTGAAGCTTACCGTCAGAAATTTAGGGATTGTGAGAAGGCGAAAGATCAAACTTATGTTGAATTTGCTCGAACAAAAGAACAACTGTTTGACCGTTGGTGCTTTTCTGAAAAGGTCAGTCAGAATTATGACAAATTACGACAGCTTGTTTTGATTGAAGAATTTAAAAAGTGCATCCGGAGTGACATCAAGACGTTTATCAATGAACAAAAGGCAGATACATTGGAGGTTGCTGCACGTTTGGCCGATGATTATTCATTGACCCACAAATCTTCATTTCTCAGCAAACCATCCAGTCCTTTTCATACAGAAACAATGCAGGTAAATTTAACTCGTCCTTTTCATCCAAGAATTTCTCAAAGGAGAGTAGGAAATCAAATGACAGCAGTTCACACAGTTCAAGTAACACTCCCACATCATCAGATCCCAAGTCTCAATCTCCTTCTGACAAACAGTTCGGTACACTTTCTTGTAATTATTGTAAGAAAGACGGCCATTTAATGTCAGATTGTTTCAAATTGAAAAGAAAACGTGAAGGTCAAAGTAGTCAAAGTGGATCTAAGCCCACCGGCTTTATTTCTATATCAACTCAATTAGAGTCTAATAATGTGTGCAACACATTTTCTGAGGTTAAACCCCTCTCATCCCCAATTAATGAGGTCAAGGTCAATTCTTCTCAGGATAGCATTATGGGTATTTTCGAGCCATTTATTCATAATGGTTTTATATCACTTTCTAGTGATTTCTCTTCCGCTACCCCTGTCAAAATTTTAAGAGATACCGGGGCTTCCAGTCTCTTTTGTTGGCAGATACCCTGCCGTTTTCTGAAAAGTCATTTTCAGGTTCTAAAGTTCTTATTAAGGGGGTAGATTGTAATGACTACATTCCTGTTCCTCTCCATAATGTCTATTTGTCTTCGGACTTTGTTTCTGGACCTGTGACTTTAGGTATTAGGCCTTTTTTGCCTTTCGAAGGGATTCACCTTCTTCTTGGAAACGACCTTGCTGGGGACAAGGTCATCGCTAATCCACTTGTGACTGATAATCCTAGTTTAGATCAGGATCCAGAGCCAATTGAACAAGAGATACCCGATTTATTTCCTTCATGTGCCATTACTCGAGCCATGTCAAAGAAAACTTCCGAGAATCAAAATACTCTCAAAATAATGTCACAGATGTTGACTTAAATGACACCTTTCTCAGTCAGGTGTTTGACACGGATCATTCCGTTATCCCTCGTGGATTTGAAACTTCCAGTAAAACTTCTGCTGACCAAAGTCAGACATTTTCTAGATCAAATCTCATTGCAGAACAACACAAAGACCCAGATATTTTGTCTTTGTTTGACAGGGTAGATGATGAAGATAAAACTTCAGATAGCTCTGTTTCCTATTATACAAAATCTGGTATTCTCATGCGTAAATGGAGACCTCCAGATGTTTTGGTTGATGACGATTGGGCTATAAAACATCAAATTGTGGTTCCAAAGCCCTATCGTGCTGAAATATTGCGCCTGGCCCATGAAACGCCCTGGGCTGGTCATTTAGGAGTCAGGAAAACTTATCATAAAATTCTCAGTCACTTTTATTGGCCTAATCTCAGGCAGGATGTAGCACATTTCTGTAAAACTTGCCACACATGTCAAATGGTAGGAAACCCAAATCAGACTATTCCAAAGGCCCCTTTACAGCCAATTCCTGCATTTCAAGAACCATTTAGTAGGATACTAATAGACTGTGTTGGGCCCCTACCAAAACAAGATCAGGAAATGAGTACATGTTGACAATTATGTGTACATCAACTCGGTTCCCCGAAGCCATACCACTGAGAAATATAAAGACAAAGACTATAGTGAGAGCTTTAGTCAAATTTTTCACTTTATTCGGCCTCCCTAAATGTGTCCAGTCCGATCAAGGCTCCAACTTTATGTCTGGAATTTTTCAACAAGTAATGGATCAGCTAGGCATTAAACAGTATAGGTCATCCGCCTATCATCCAGAAAGTCAGGGTGCTCTTGAGCGATTTCATCAAACTTTGAAAAACATGATTAGGACCTACTGTTTTGACACAGAGAAGCAGTGGGATGAAGGAATTCATTTTTTGCTCTTTGCTGTTAGAGAGTCAATTCAAGAGTCTCTTGGTTTTAGCCCATTTGAGCTTGTATTTGGACATACAGTCCGTGGCCCACTTAAGCTCGTTAAAGAGAAATTCCTATCAGACGATGATGATTGTCTGAATATTTTGCAATATGTGTCAGATTTTCGTACAAAACTCTCTAAAGCATGTGAATTAGCCAGAGAAAATCTTGAGTCATCTCAGCAGTCAATGAAAACCAAATATGATAAAAGCACCTCAAAACGGAAGTTTGAACCAGGTCAAAAAGTTCTTGTTCTACTTCCAATTCCTGGCAAACCACTCCATGCTCGTTACTTTGGGCCATACCTAATTGATAAGAAATTGAGTGATTTAAATTACATCATAATAACACCTGACAGGCGAAAACAAAAACAGCTATGTCACATAAATATGCTTAAGCCATATTTGGATAGGGATAATCCTACTATAACTCAGCCTGTCAGTGCAGTCAGTTCAAGCCATTATGAAGATAGTGATACTGAAACTGACTTGAGTGAAAATACTCTAAACTCAAAGCTGGGCTCGGTCAAGCTTCAGAACTCAGAAATCCTGGAGAAGCTGGAGTCTACAAAGTTGGCACACCTCCAGCCAGAACAACAACAACAGGTGAAAGAACTGCTCCACGAATATAAACACCTGTTTCAGGATGTTCCAACGAGGACGAACGTCATCTATCACGACGTTGATGTTGGGGACAGTAAGCCTGTAAAACAACATCCATACAGACTGAATCCAACAAAAGCGAAATATCTCCAGGAAGAAGTCAAATACCTGCTGGACAATGACTTTATTGAACCCAGTAAAAGTAACTGGAGTTCGCCGTGCATACTTGTTCCCAAATCAGATCACAGTTATCGTATGTGCACGGACTTTAGGAAGGTCAACACTTTAACAAAGACAGACACTTTCCCAATCCCGAGGATTGATGACTGCATCGACCGAGTGGGAAAAGCCAAGTATGTGACAAAATTTGACCTACTGAAGGGATTTTGGCAAGTCCCTCTGACGGATCGTGCTCGTGAAATATCCGCCTTTGTTACACCAGACGGATTGTTCCAGTACAAGGTGATGCCATTCGGAATGAAGAACTCTCCGGCAACGTTCCAACGGATGATCAACGACGTCATATCCGGCTAGACGGGTGTGCAGCTTACGTTGACGACGTCGTCCTGTATAGTGACACCTGGGAGGAACACATCAAGCTCATGCGGAAGTTCTTTGAGAGACTGAGTAAAGCAATGTTGACTGTCACCTTGCCAAATCTGAGTTTGGTTGGGCGAGGGTAACTTACCTCGGACATACTGTAGGACAGGGTGAGGTAAAACCTGTTGATGCCAAAATCAGTGCCATTTCAAGTTTTCCCATACCAAACTGCAAACGACAACTGATGCGCTTTCTCGGTATGGCTGGTTACTACAGAAAATTCTGTCCAAATTTCTCCACAATTACTGAGCCTTTGACTAACTTACTTAAAAAGAAAGTAAAGTTTGTTTGGTCAGAGCAATGCCAACAGGCATTTGATACACTTAAAGCCATACTGCAAAGTGCTCCAGTGTTGTCTGCACCAGATTTCACTTTGCCATTCAAATTAGCTGTGGATGCTAGTGATACGGCTGCTGGTGCTGTCTTATTGCAAGAGGATAGTCATGGTGTAGATCATCCTGTTTGCTATTTTTCACGCAAATTTAACAAATCCCAGAGAAACTACTCTACAATTGAAAAAGAGTGTTTATCTTTGATATTAGCTTTACAGCATTTTGAAGTTTATGTTACTTCTTCAAATCAGCCAATAGTGGTTTATATTGATCACAACCCTCTTGTTTTTCTGCAGAAATTTAAAGGCAAAAATCAGAGATTGCTAAGATGGAGTTTAATGTTACAGGAGCTTAATCTTGATATTAGACATATCAAAGGCAGAGACAATTTAATTGCAGACTGTCTCTCTCGTATTTAGAGTTTATTGTTGTTCACTTTCAAGAAATTTTACTTTAGAGTAAAAACATTTTGAGTACTTAAATCTTTTTCAAGATTACATTTGTAAAAGAAAGATTTTTCTTTGAAAATTTTCTTTTTTGAAGAGGGGGTGTGTTATGTAGGTCATTTACCCCACACTCATCATGACCTGAGTTCAATTAGTCTAGAACATTCTAAAGGTCACTGCCCTTGATGACCTAACAACCTTGAATTCAATTAGTCATGTTTGGAATGTTCTGGAAAGTTGATTAGTTGTGTAAGGGAGATAATTTTAGAACAGTAATTAGCATGTCAATAAAAGTTCTAGATTGTTCTTATATGCCTTTATAAAAGGGACGTGCTCAGCTTCCAGTCAGACTTTTGGGATCGTGTCTCTTGTGTGTTACTAAACTCCAGCAGTAGTCATTCTCAAGACTTTTCAAGACCTTCACTGTCAACGCTGGATTTATACTGTGGACTTTGTGCAGCTTCAAGCCTGCAAGCCAAAGGACTGTTCATTCATCCGACTGACTGTTACAACTCTGAGACTGGAGCTTTGCCGTCCCAGCTGAGATAAGTATCTGTACACTTTTAAAGCTTGTACTCTATCCCTGACTTAGCAATTGTTTTATTTTGTAATAAATTTGTTTAAACGTTAACTGCTGAGTTCACCCTTTTGTTCGTTTTCTCTGCACGTAACAATACCAATATTCATATCAACTGAAACAGACTTTTGTGTTCAGTGCCAATGCTGTGCAAGTCCCTAAAATTTTAAGTTGGTGCCAAGAAAGAACGCAAGATACAGGGGTTTTGTAGAGTCCACACTCACCCTAATGTTTTTTCTAACATATGGAGAGTCCGGAGACATCAATTTTTCCAAAAGAGGATTTTGTTCATGTCTTGTCACAGCTGGAGCTGACATAGGCATTTCAACACTGTCACCGGAAGACGACCAAGACCTTTCACTGCCCCATTCCGCATCATTTTCAAAATTGGTGGGTAACTTTTCCTGGAAAACATCCTCTAAGTTATCATCATGGTAAGGCATAGGACTGCTGTGACGTCTGGCATGCAGATTTGTTGACACCATTAGATGTCCACTTACTGAAAAGAAACATACAGTACTAATTTAGATTTTGCTCACCAAATGGTAGAAAACCAAATATACAATTAATGTTTAGATGTTTGTACAGGCAAATAGAAAACACATAGTCAAATGGGGAACACATACTTTGGAAAAGTTAATCCACAGAAAGAAAAAAAAATCGTATTTTTGAAATTGTTATTGTTGCCATCACTTTTACCTACTTGCTATCACTTTACAATGAGTCAACTGAACAAAAAGGAAAAAAGTTTACAAACTCTGCTTGGTAGTTATGCGGTCTGGACATACAAAAACAAAATTAAACAACAGACATGTGGAATATGATGAAAAGAGAATTTCACTGTTATATCATTGCCAGGGAACTATGATTAATATCTGCCATAACCTGGTATTTTTGAATGTGTGCTTGACAGGTATGAGGCTTCAACCATGATAATTGTGTATGTAACTTTGCAACATAAAGAATTATTGTAAAGATTGATCCTACATCAAAGTAGATTGACTTCATCTGTGGAACAAAGATCAAAGTAACTCTTCCCGTCTATTTACTGATGAACTTAACTGAGTGAAACAGTGCCTGCGATCCCATTGGCTGAATGAAACATCCTTCATATTGCTCTATTCATACCTGATTGGTTAAAATCCCATGGATAACCACTTTTTGTCGGCGTTGATGGAGATGGGACCGGTGAGTGATTGATATTCCACGGATACCCTGCTTTGATTGGCACTTCCGGAGGTGAAGATGAGGATGCTGACCCCTTTGATCCCTGAGATATGCTCCGACGTCTTTCCTCCACTAACTGTGGAAGATCTGTCAATTTGAGATGTTTCAGGTCTGTGAACTGATACCACTGATTGATATTGTCATTGAAGTCTTCTTCATCTTTCACTAATAAAAGCAGATGGAGAAAAAAACATTGAAGAGAATATGACTATGACATATCAGATTAACAAGACAATTAACCCTTTGAACCCGGCTCGGACAAAAATGTCTGCATGATGTCATAGGGTACCTGGGGGTCAGGGTGTAAAGGGTTAATACAACACATTACAACCTTCACTTTATTTTCGTCTCTCCGTTATTTTTCTTGACGACAAAATAGTTGATAATAATAGTCTCCATCTTGAAATTTAACAAATATTTATTTGATCTTGGTTGATACATCTTGGACCTATGAGAGAATTACTTGTGATTTCAAAGACAAGAGTGACTTTCTCTTTCTGAGTCTTGCAGACATGGAGTGACTCAGAATATCTGGAAACAACTGATAATTCACTAGAATACTTGACCATCTGCCAAATATTACCTTCTCTCTTAATATTTACAGCAAATGTAGAAAAAAGTAGAGGTAGTGGTTTCGACTATAACATAGACAGGCATTAACAACGCTTTATTTAAAATAACCTACCATGCCTGAGAATGCCATGTTCCACAAGATCTTTGCACAAAGCAACAGCCTGTTTTCTTGACTTAACATCTTTGTCTTTTACGAGTAAATCAACGACATCCTTCCCTGAAAAACACTGAAATCAAACATATTCTTCAGTAACCATAACCATTACACATTTCCTTTTTTTAATTATTTCTGTAAAATACAGTGACCTCATACTGTAGATCTCAACTTGCAACTCCTCTCATCCAATTTCCAAGTGCAGAGTTCTATCCTGTTCTCAGAAAATACCTTGATTGTACCAAGGCATTGATAGAAATGCTTACAATTTGTATTGTTTGTCAATATATTTGTACAGATGCAAGACTTTTAAGTCTGTTGAACTGTCAAAAGTCTGTTTAAAGGTGTACAGTCAAGTGTAATCTAAATATGCCCATACCGGTATATGGTCAAAGGGGCGTTCCTTGGTATTCAAAATGCCCATGTGAGGGCGCTGTTTTTTAAAAAGTGGCCACTCGCTTAAATTCTGTGATTGGATAGAGTTTCTCTTTCTATGGTAACTGTGGCAAAATTGAAACAGGTGACAGTATACCTTTAAGTGTTAAAAGTATGTGGCATTCAGTTGAAATAGGTGTTTGCTTAATATTTGTACTGTTCCAAATTCATAGAAAGAGTCAACTGTGACTCCTGTTCCTTAAAGCCTAAGTGCCAATTCACTGAATGACTTGACGCCTATGGCTCTCATCTCTTTGTTAGCAATATACATAGAAAGAGTTAAAGTAAACATTTGGTGTCTTCAGTGTTGGATCGATTACAGTCTTTGCAATTTGTGTATAAAGCTCATAGGGTTACTGAAAAAAGTGACTGTTTACCTTACTTAACATAGTTGCAAATCATTTACAATTCCAAAAAGCTATGTTCACATTTTAGAAAACATTGGGAAACAGACGGGAAACTAGTCTTTTCACGGTCAACAAAAAACAATATGGAGATCACCAAAGGTTGGAGGTAGGGTCATGTTGTAAAGAGGATATTCTGTCATATTCACAGAAATTATAAAACTTCAATCAAGGTATACAATGTCTGAACAATGAAGGGAAGCACCATTATTGAAATAGTTGACAAATACCAGTACATGGAGCAATCCTGGATGGTAGTTTTGAAAGTCACTAAGGCATAAAAGTGGACATAATGAAATTATTTGGTGGTAAGTTTCAAGTTAAATGATGTGTGAAAACAGTAAGGACAAAGTACAGAAATTTTCACTTTTACTCAGAAAGCTTTGGAATTAGAACATTCCAACATTGATAGTCAGCCATTCTATCGACTTTGATCAAACAACTTGTATTAGATTGTTCATAGCCACTTGTACCGGTATAGGTCTTTGCTGTTCAGTTAAGCTTCATGGTTTTGCTGACGCTGGGTACAAGTGACTATTACAAGCCGCAGACTTTAGCTTGATATTGTCTTGGATCATCTATCCTAGTTTACTGCTATAGTATAACAATTATAGCAACTTAACAACAGTGAAAACTGTAATGATAAGTGTAAAATGTCACCATAGCAACCGACCTGTTTGTACAGATGGCCATCTTCTTTGATATCCTTGACGATTGGATGCTGCATACTTCCTCTAAATAATCTAAGAACAAACATGTCATTCTCTTAATATTTCATATCCACATGAGATGTTGCTTACTGAAGTTGACCTTTGACCCTCATTAAGGTGGTTGGAAAGGCTATTTTTGCACCAATTCTTTTCTCAGAGTTAATGTCAAGTTTCAAGTGTTAGAATCAAGATATTTAGTTCAAATTTCAGGATAACTCCCATAGTTAATATTATCTCCAAAGAATATAAAAATGTATATTTGCAGCCATGATTTTGAAATATGACACCAGTAAATATTAAAATTTATTTTTTATATTTTTTTTACATATTTGAATTTAATAGTAATTGGATAGTATTAATATTACCAAATTAGTTATAAATATGTTGACACTATTTATTGTAAGATTTGTACGGCAGGATTTGTAAATAAAATTGTTTTTATGATTTTACATGGGTTTATATATCAAAAAATTATTAAAAATTCTTTCAAATTTCAAAATGTGATTTTTCAAAAAGTACTTCAAATACAGGAAAATTGTGCCGTACAAAATTTATCTGTAACCTTGTTAATAGGCTGTAAAAATTCCATGTCCATATCTCATTTCAAAGTTGGATTAAATTGGTATACAATTATGTAGGAAAACTGTTATTCTGTCAAAAATGTTGAAAACAAGCCATATTTGCACCCCTCCTTTGAAGTCATAGAGGAGTTTTTTTTTGGTTAATCTCACTTTTGACACCTCTTTGACACTCAAAGAATCTAAAAATGCATTTACAATAGCAGTCACTCACTCTGAATGCCAGCATCACCTTGTCAAATTTTCCTGAAAAACAGCAAATAATGACTTTCCCTTTTCAAACATTTTATTAACAGCTAGGGGACCTCTACCATAGTTAATACACTAAGGACTCCGCAAATTCTTCTTATTTGGTCAGTTTTTCAGAAGATTTAACAGGCTATAACTCTGCAATGCCTTTGTGCCCAAATGTCTAGTTTTTTTATTCCACAGAGAATGTTGACTACTTTTATATTTTAATAGTTTTGTTGAAATTTATGACTGACGCTCTAGCCTTTCCAACCACCTTAAGTCTATCTTGGTAGATTATTCAACTGATGTGTATGTAATGAGCCAAGCAGTGGTTTACCTGAAGTTTTTCAATTTCAAAACATAGTACATGTATTGATCATTGTGTTTGAAGTCTGTTACTGACATGAACATGGATACCAAAAATAAAGCAGTGAAAAAAACCACAGATACCTGAGCAAACTGGTATTTTCCTCATTTGAATTTAGAGCACTAAATTGGATTTAAAATAATGACAAATTTGCCAGGATTTTTTGAACCAGAGATAGTAGTACCATGTTGATCATCATGCCAAATATTTACAATTTGTAAATTTTGTGAAATACAGCGAAACCTGCCATGTTCGACACCCCCCCCCCCCCCTCCATGGATACCTCTCAATCAGATTCTAAAAGTTGGAAATTACAGCTGAATCAAACCTGTATATACAACTCAGCTGTTCCAAGGCTGTCCTCACCTTTTAAAGGGCCAGTGGCTGAGTAACTTTTAGAAATATTTCATTATTTTTATGTGTAAAACATGCACATGTTCTAGTTTAATTAATAAGCTTCAACAGCTTTGACCGTCATTATTATAGTGTTGAAAAGTAAAAAATATATTCATTGGATTTAATAATGTTAAAAATCAATGACAGAATGTCTTAAAATATGTTTTTGATACTGTTGAAAGACATTTCTTAATGTTATCGTCATTGTAAAAATAACTTTGATACAGCCAACGCCCACATTAAGTGAAACTACCCAACTGGTACAGTCAAGGGGTGTTGATACATAAATCACTTGAAGTCCAATTCTTACAATGGGCACAACAAGAGGCCTTGTTGCTCTATATCTCGTTGACAAATGAACTACTTTCCGGTAACTAAACAAACATCAGCTGTGGGAACTCTGATGTGAAATCAGCTGTTTTCATATCAATATCATATCAGCTGATTTCCTTTACAGTTTTGGAGTATGCAAACTGATATCGGGTATAAGAATAATCAATCGCATGGGGAAACTGGGAATATTCTAACTTGAAGTCTGGTGACTACTTTGTCACAATATGATAATCAGAAAGTAAAACTGGATTTCTCTTCAAAGAATGCCGCATACAAGTTTACAACAATAGCTTTTAACTCCTTCACTTTCTAAAATCTTCTTTTCACAACACTGCCTTATTATCTTGTCCTAAAAAAAAGCATCGATGTGCTCCTGAAAATATTGCAAAGCAAGGCCTTCAGGCATAGCTCAGTGCAACCAAATGTTGGTCACTTTAGCTTTATGACTGAAAATGGACACTGCCATCTTATGCTTCCAATAAGAGGCAGTGACAGATTTTATCACTGCACTTTGTATTCTATCAGTTTTTTCTACATATTTTAAGAAAAAATCTTACGGAAATGAGAAATTGTTTAGCATAAACACTTTGATAACATGTGTAAAGATCCATAGAAAACATTCAACCGAGTTAACCTCACTTCATTCATGGTCCATACACTCAAAATCACTTAACATTCAAGGATTTTTTAAGGACATTTGCAGCAATTGTCAAGGACTTCTCTGGGTCTAAAATACAATTTTCCAAATATCATTTTTAAAATTTATCACTTCCATATGTCATTTTGCGTACCATTTTAACAGCATCACCACTGATCATCATGTCATTTTTAAAATTGATATCAGATTATCAATTTTCCAGGACTTTCAAAGAGGCTTTCAAGGATTTCAAAGAATATCCAGATGCGTATGGCCCCTGTTCATTAATTTGAAAATCACACAAATTTGCCACAGGAAGACAAAGGGCATATTGAACTGTTGATTTTTTCTTCTAAATTCCTGATAATGCATTCTCTAGAGATTATCACCAATCCCCTTTTCTTGGAAGCCATGTTGTTGAAATGCTTGATAATGGTTACCTATGACATCAACTGTAAGAATAGAATAATCATTGTGGCAACTGAATAATGCACATACCGGTAATATCATGGTGTACTTTGGGAGAAGGCTTTGTTCTGAAGTCAACGGTATGTGAACACTTGGTCTAAAACACTTGGTCATAATTTACAGAACAATTCATCCTTAAACTTCTGGACAGGTACTGTATGTACCTGGCCAAACCAAGACCATTCCAAAGTTTCAGTACTCAAAACCAAGAGACCGTAGAGCAATTTATTTTGTACAATCGATTAATTTGTGATAAGCTTCTAAAGAGATGGAACAGCAACTATCTGGGATCAGAGGTTTAATACTCAGTGATTTAATATTCAGGAAACAATTTTCTAGTATGACAACAGCAACACATACAAGAATAACGACATGAATCCTGTGATAAAAATGAACCACTTCAAAACAATGTATATGATCAGTTCAAAAAGGCTGGCCTCTATCCATCAAAATACTTTGAAACACCATAACAAAGGAGTCAAGGAATTCAAGTGAATAGGAATCTAAATTTAAACTTCTACAAACACAAAGAGATCACACATCAGTTCTGTGGAATGTAATGTTCTTTTCAAGGATTTGACATATTTATAACCAAAACCAACCTTGAAAACAAAGGATTGTTCCAATAATAACAATGTACACACACAAATAAAGGGAGAGTCCAGTGTCATGGAATTTAACAGATAGGAATTCATGTCTGTCACAGGTAATGGTATACTGGTGTATTAAACTGTGGTTCTAAGGTTTATACTCTTTGTTGGCAATGACAATTTAAAAACAACATAGGGCCAAAGTCCCTGAAGCTACTATAGACATGGATACAAAATTAAGTACCGGTATTTCCTGACTGTATGAAATTATCTCACAAAGGTCATCCTAGGGACATGTAAACCAAATATTAAAGCTGTCTGACCAGCGGTTTTGAAAAAACAAGCAACTCAACAGTTGACAGAGCTCTGCTGTGTTATGTAAAGAATAACCTTTTGTGACACATGTATTGATGAAGAAGGTGGATATCTTTGATAGCTCATTTCAGGATAGCCTGACCAAAAATGGAAAAAAATTCCGTAAAAATACAGATTTGCATATTTTATCAGACTATATTAGTCTATAATAGCAAATAAACGAGAGTTAATTACATTCTAATTAAACAAGTCTTGCTTAAATCAAGATTTACGTCATAATAAAACAGCATATCTGTCAGGTTATAAAGAATCTTCAGCTGGTTATCTATATCTGTATTTTCATCCTATTAACCAACCACATTTTAACTTTCAAATTA
Organism: Ptychodera flava; assembly: GCF_041260155.1. Classification (NCBI taxonomy): domain Eukaryota; kingdom Metazoa; phylum Hemichordata; class Enteropneusta; family Ptychoderidae; genus Ptychodera; species Ptychodera flava. Next base: position 43,619,549 of record NC_091932.1, on the reverse strand, counting down.
ACATTGTAAGTAAGTTCTGTTGAATAAGTTGAGACTGTACATACTCAGAGAGAGCACACTGAAGAGACAAATGTTTGTAACTTAAGAAGTTCAAGGTCATCAAAAGCATTATAAGGAATCATGTTACACTTTCATTGCACGGTTTACACAGATTGCATAATTGCTATAAATAGCACATGAGGAATCTTACAGCCCAGCTTTACCATAAAAATCCTATCACTTTGACCACTCTTTTAGTTGACCACTCTATTTTTTTCCTCAAAAAGTAATCTTATTTTATCCTTACCAAGTCAACCATAAATGGAAATTAGAACTTTCCCCATCTCTATTTATTTGACCACCCTATCATGACAAACTATTATGAGCAATTTCTTTTAGATAACATAAATGGTGGTTCAGAATATATCAAAGTTGGGATTCAGGAAAGTTGCCTTTACATGTTTTAATCCTCCAAGATGGTAAGCATTTCACTATGAACTGTAAAAAAAAGTTGAACTTTCTGATAATTCCAAACTAAAATTATTTTGGCTTTGATGATTACTTATTTTTTTCTGGGTGAATTGATAGGGTTTATACAGTACTAGAATTACATACAATGTAAGTCAAATTCTGACCAAAAATGACAAAAAAATTCCTTAAAAATACACATTTGCATATTTCATCACAATTTGAACAAATCTAAGTTAGGTTATCCCTAGGGACCTGTATACCAAATAACAAAGCTGTCTGACCAGCAGTTATGAAGAAGAAGATTTTTTACCAAAAACGCCTTTTTGGCATTAATTTGCATATTTTCAACAATATCAAAAAATTAAAAAATAGTTTCTCAAAATCATATTTTTCATCTACACAACAAATATCAAATCAGTAAGTACTGCGGTTCTCAAGATATTTGAGTGGACGGACGCCTCACAAACGGACATACATACATACATACATACATACATACATACAGACTGACGACGGACGCCGGACGGATACCCATCCCAATAGCTTCTATAGACTATAGTCTATTGTAGCTAACAAGTTACAGGCACCAGAAAGACCTGCTTTCCTGAACCCACAACACATTATCCATATGTGATTTCAACATGTGTCTACTCTTCACTAATTGACAGATGTTGTACTTTATGCATGGTTCTGAATACATAAACACCTAAACCACAATGAACTAGAGTAGTGGCTACTACAACCAGACTTCTGGGTTGCTCACATATCACGTAGGTATATTGTTTGTTTTCCAACACAATGAACTACAGTAGTGGCTACTAAAACCAGACTTCTGGGTTGCTCACATATCACGTAGGTATATTGTTTGTGTTCGAACATTTCCTCTCGTAACCGCAAATTTTACTTTGGGGAATTTTTTCAAGTATGCTGTAAGTTCAAAACTGCTGCAAAATATGTTGGCCCCAGAGGCTTTCATTTCAAAACTGCTGTAAAACAGGCTGGCCTTAGAGGTTTTCAGTAAGAGTTTAAGTTAAGAACCCTTGAAATGGATACACTACAGTATTTCAGTTATTTTAAAATCTGTCTGACCTTTTCACACTGTGACTGAATTCTAATATTGTAATAAGAAAAAAATTTCACAATAATATGATATGAAACTATCTTTTGATATGAAAGTAAGCTCACTAATTATGAAACCTACAGGTTTGATATTTTGTTTTTTTTGCACCAGTATATCTTCAATAAACACATATCCACATCTCTGCACTTAGCATTGTGCACCTAGCAACCTTTAACATATACATGTGAAGTAAAACAGGTAGCGTTTGTTTGATCATGTCAGCAAAGCACAAGGAAGTGTCTTCTACAAATACTTTGGATGTGATATTTTCATCAGTGGGAAAACTTTGACAGGATACCAGCTGCTGACTAATATTACTTCTTGTCAGTTTCAATCATGGTATTGCATCATGGGAAGGTATGATTTGATGACATCACAGAAGTAGTTCAATTAATCACTGCTGGTACCACACAAACAAACTGTCAATTTCAAACTGAAGACATGATTTTCATAAGATTACTTCATTTTAACAAACACATGCGCAGAAGTACAAATACATTCTGGTACACAGTTTAATAAGTCTTGGCTGATTAACAGGTTATCAAAATGAAGGTGTATTCTGATTGGCTAACTAACTACCAATGAGGAAACCCTGTTCATCTAATTGATTTTCCATAATTGTGGCAAGAGAGAACAAACAAACACGAAAGATACTTTGTACATCAGTATTTTGGGCTGAAAAACCATGTTATCAAATAGCAGAAACAACACAGCTTCTTAGACTGTACTTTCCATTACTGAAACTGTCATGTCATTTTAGGTAATGATTAACCTCTACGGAGAGATAGAGATGTAAGGTGTCAGGGTGCTACCTTGGAAGTTTACAAACTGAATCAAATTGAATGTTTCAGTCAAAAATGTAACATAATGGCATTTACAGTAACATTACCAATGTAAAATTCATTTCCATTTTTTCAATCATTTTTAATTTTAAAAGTGAATTCTCTGAAAGTTTGTTTCTAATTCTCTATGAGCTTTGCCTTTTCCTTCTGTACCAGACAAGGACTTTTCTCAGAGAAAAAATTTGATATTGGACATAAGTAATGAAAATCCTGAAAATTATTACAAACAGTGAAATTGAAAAATATGTAGATATCCTGACATGGTATGCATAGAAGATAGAATGGGGTGTAGTGGTGATGAACTTTGACCTTTAATTAAAGGCAAATGACCAACTGGCTTCAGACAATTCACAGACAATTGACCAGATACACAGAGTACTAGTTAAACACATCAGTGATATCAAAGCATTCAGTGGAAGAAAATTACCCTAAAAAACGGCAAACAAATGCCTCTCTTTGCTCCACACTTTGTCAACAAGCAACCTAGTGGCCGATATAGCTCCGCTGTGTTGATGTAGAGAATAACTATTTTTGACACATGTTGATGAAGGAGGTGGAAATCTTTGATAGCTCAATGCAGTGGCCAGAAAAAAGTGGCTAAAATAGCTGCAAAAATACACAATTGAAGATTTCATCATACTTTGAATATATCACATCGGATCATCCCTATGAACATGTCAACCAAAGCTATCTGATGAGTAGTTTTTTAAGAATAAAATTTTTCTGACCAAAAATGGCAACAATTGCCCGCAAAAACAAAAATTGCAAAAGATCAAATTTAGTTCATCAATGGAAACCTGTATACCAAATTTCAAAGCTATCAGATGAGTAGTTTTGGAAATACATATTGCTGATTTCATTATAATTTCAAAAGATCAAATTTAGTTCATCAATGGAAACCTGTATACCAAATTTCAAAGCTATCAGATGAGTAGTTTTGGAAATACATATTTTTTGACCAAAAATGGCAAAAATTGCCCCAAAAATACAAAATTACAGATTTCACCAGAAAGTCAACACATATTACTAAGCTCATCTGTAGAAACCTTTATACCAAATTTCAAAGCTATCAGACCAGTACTTTTTGAGTAACACATTTTTTGACCAAAAATGGCAAAAATTACCCCAAAATTACAAAACTGTAGATTTCATCATAATTGCCATAAATATCATTAAGGTGATCCATAGAAACCAGTATACCAAATTGCAAAGCTATCAGATGAGTAGTTTTGGAAATACACATTTTTTGACCAAAAATGGCAAAAATTGCCCCAAAAATACAAAATTGCTGATTTCATCATAATTTCAATAAATATCATTCAGTTCATCTGTAGGAACCTGTATACTAAATTTCAAAGCTATCAGATGAGTAGTTTTGAAAATACACATTTTTTGACCAAAAATGGCAAAAATTGCCCCAAAAATACAAAATTACAGATTTCATCAGAAATTCAATATATATTACTAAATTCATCTATAGAAAGCTGTATACCAAATTTCGAAACTATCAGACAAGTACTTTTTGAGAAATACATTTTTTGACCCAAAATGGCAAAAATTGCCTTAAAATGCAAATTTGCATATTTCCACATACAATTTGAACAAATCTCAAATAGATCATCCCTAGGGACATATGTACCAAATATCAAAGCTATCTGACAAGCAGTTTTGAAGAAGAAGATTTTTAAAGATTTTTTTACCAAAAATGACAAAAATTGCCTTAAAAATACAAATACGCAAATTTCACCACAATTTGAACAAATCTGACTGAAGTCACCCTAAGTAAACTTCATATCAAATTTCAAAGCAATCGGACAAGTGGTTTCAGAGAAGAAGATTTTTTTACCAAAAACACCAAAAAATGCCTCAAAAATACAAATATGCAAATTTAACCACGATTTGAATACACTTAAGTGAGGTCACCCCAAGTGAACTGCATATAAAATTTCAAAGCAATTGGACTTGCGGTTTCAGAGGAGAAGGCAATTGTTGACGAATGACGACGGAAAATCAACCTATTTGATAAACTCCGCGTCGCTGACAGTAGAGCTAAATAGGTTGAACTTTTACATCCTGGATGGCCAGGGTATAGCTTATTGGCTGAATGAAAGCATGAAGACTGCCCAAAGATTAACTGTCATGGAGTACAAACATACACAGTATCCCTTAATGGGCTTCCCCTTAATGGGCTTCTAAAGAGGGCAATATTCAATGCAATCTGTTGAACTTTGACACCCATGCTTGTTGAATCTACAGCCTTGACAGTTTAATGGTCTGAGTCTATGTAGCTTAATATTCATGGACAGATATAAAAAGTCAAATCTGTCTTTGTGCATAGATCAGTGTCTTTCTGTGAGCATACTCAAGTAAATTAGTGTCTTTCTACGTAGATCAGTGTCTGTGCATAGATCAGTGTCTTTCTGTGTGCATAGATCAGTGTCTTTCTGTGTGCATACCCCAGTAAATTAGTGTCTTTCTACATAGATCAGTGTCTGTGCATAGATCAGTGTCTTTCTGTATGCATAATCCATCTCCATAGATCAGTCAGTGTCTTTCTGTGTGCATAGATCAGACATGCTTGTTGATAAAAATTTGTAAAAGTCTGGTGGTAAAAGGATTGAAACAACAAAAGCACAGCCATTCCATTACGGGTAACTAGCAGTGTGCTTCAAGCTGTACAGCTTATGAAAATACAACAAACTTAGGATAAATTACATATTTATTTTCAATTTACTACTGTTAGAAAGTGATAGTAAGAGGGCCAATAATTAGCTCATGAGGTTTGTACCGTATATTAGTCGGGTCGGAAGGTAGGGTTCCCATGCACCCCATGGATGTATTTTTTTAACCTACATTTTTGTAATCCTTAGGGTCTATATTTAATGAATTTTGATGTTCCTAAAATCAAATCGTGTCCCATGGGGTTCATTTGGCGCCATCTTTGCCGCCATCTTTGCCGCCATCTTGGATTTAAACAATGGGGTAGGGGTCACGTATCTACCGCTCGACGGAAAAAGAAACAATAAAATACTATAAACGTTACATTTTTAGAAAGCCAAGATCATGGCCTTTTCATTGATATATAACTTGATAGGGATAAATTAATATTCGAACGTCGATTAGACTTTATATCGGTCATTGGCCGTAAATCGTAAAATTTGCGAAATTTCACACCCAATAATTAAGTTCCCGTTCCTCCAAACAATTTTTCATAAGGTATTTATATATTTTTTGGAAGAACTCAGTGCAATAAACAAGAAAAACAAGATTAAAAGTATGTGTCTTGAGATTTAGTGGGTGCATGAGCTTGTTTTTATTTATGCGGTATGCCACATATCCGTGTGTAACATAAGGGGTAGGGGTAATGTTTCCCTTTCTGTTTCGAATCATGAATAATTAAACCATAAAAATGATACATTTTTTGAAAGTGCTGCATCAGACCTTTCTAAAAATATATAGATTTATGGGGAAAAGTTGCATATTTAAAAGTTACAAAGCTTAAACCTTTCGGTTTGTGTCGATTTTAAGTGATGTTTTAAACAAAATTATAATATAAGGGGTAGGGGTAATGTTTCCCGTTCTGCCTTGAACCATGGATTATGAAACCATATAAATGTTATACTGTTTGAAAGCTCTGAAATGGGCCTTTCCAAACATGTATAGTTGTATTGGGGAAAGTTGCATATTTGAAAGTTACAAAGCTTAAGCATTTCAGTTTTTGTCAATTTTAAGTGATTTTTTGAACAATATGCACAAAACAGTTAGTCCGTTGGCCAGGTATCGAAATCATCCCCTCTAAGGCATTTTACCCAATATGATTTTCTTTTAGCTAGTATTCTCAGCTGTCATTATCTGCTTATTTTTCATTTAACTGATGGTGTGTGAGAGTGTAACGACTTGTTTGTGAAGGGCTGTCACGCCCTCGGTAGTAAAATAGGAATGGGTTAGGGGTAACATATTTACCGCTAGTCGGAAACAAAAAAAATACCGTCAAGAACACTATGTGCTCACATTCGGTTTGAATTGGTCAATTTTAGAAATATTTAAACCAGGAAAAACAAGAATGACAAAAGCAAATAAGGTCTCCAACTTAGGTACTGGAGGTCATCTTTAGGAACACGCATATCATCTTCTATAGCAATGGGAGAAGCAGATCCTCATTACATAAGCAAATGTCAACAACAAAAAACAGAGAAGGCTTGATAAAAAGAAAAGGTGGGAGTGGGCAAAAAATGCACAAGGGATCTGGTAAAAAAGTAATGCAACATCATCAATCTTCTAGACCCTACCCCCTCCTGAATATCAAATGTTCCACCCCTTGGTATTACATAAGACCAAATGACAGAAGTACATTTACAACCTTGGAGATTTTTAATTAATGCCATGAGTGTTATCATTCTAATGTAAACAGCACTTAAGTTAGTTACAGATAGTGAAATGCCTTCCATTGTGGGTGGTGATTACAACATCTGGAATTATCCTGGATCCAAATTTCTAATCAGTTCTTGTATGTCATACATAGAAAAGTTGCAAAAATTGGTCCAAAATGAAAAAAATCACCTCAGCTTTGTTTTCTGGATCAAATTTTCCTACAAATTGGTACCAAATATGACAAAATTATGTTCACAGCCTTCAAAATTGTCTCACAACATATCCTGGGTTGGTGTAGGTCATTTAAGGTCACAAACTGAGAAAAGTACCTAAAATATACAAATTTTGGGGTTTCCCAACACTTTGAGCAGAAAATTTATCTAATAACATCTTTCGGGACTTTATACCAAATTACAAAGCTATCAAACAAGGGACTTTATACCAAATTACAAAGCTATCAAACAAGTAATGCTGAGATAAAGTTTTCTTGACCAAAAATGACAATATTGTCTTAAAAATACAATTTTTTATATTTCAGGACAATTTCCTCATATCTAACTATTGTTATCTCTGTACTTCTGTGTACCAAATATGAAAGCTGTCTGTCCAGGGTTTTAAAAGGAAATACTGTCTAAGATTTTTGACCAAAAATGACAAAATTGCACAAAAATAGTAATTTTCCAAATTTTGTCATAATTTCAACAAATTAGAAGAGTAACACCCTTGCAAAGAGACAACCCAAATTTGAGAGCAATTGGGCAGGCGGTTTCAGAGAAGAAGAATTTTTACTGAAAATGAGAAAAATCACAAAAAAATTCAGCAAAAATACAAAATTAAGGATATCTTCACAATATTCATAAAACTGTATAAGGTTCACCTAAGGTACTTGCACACAAATTTTCAAAGCAATCAAAAAAGCGGTTCTTGAGTTATTAATTCTTAACCATTTTCACATTTTGTAAGCTCATTTGCATAATTTTGGCAATGCAGACTTCATTTGAACAAAATCCCATCTACAGCCCAGGATGCATCCACACACCAAATACCAAGCTGAAACGTGCAGCGGTTTGCGTGTTTTTGATGTTGACGGACATACTGTACGTACATACATACATACATACATACATACATACATACATACATACATACATACACACATACATACAGACGCCATCGACTTCAGCCTATACGATAAACTCACATTGGTAAAACCAAATGTGAGCTAACAAAAAGGTACCATAAACAATACATTCTTAGAAAGCCCAGATAGAAGCTTTTTACTTTTTTGATAATTTTTCGACTTTAGATGGCGCCAATATTCCGTATGTACATGGCGGTCAGCAGCTGAATCATTCACATAACGAACGTTGATATGGCCTGAAACTTCGGTAAATTCATTCAAGCAAACTCTTGTTTGATTAAGTTGATAGTTTTCCTTTCTTTTTTATTTCGAGTATTTGCCATGGCATGACTGAAACAAACCTTGAAACGAAGGCTGTACGTCTCTATATTAGTCCGAGCCTGAGCGTGATCTGAGAGCAAACAGATCCGCAGATAATGCGAACGATAGCAACCGTTACCGACAGAGTCATTATGCAGAGCCATGCCCCAAAACGCCCAACCAAACTTGGCACTAATCATGATCCCAGTCCATTTCGAGCTGGGTTTTAAGGGAAGTGCGGTGGCCTTTGAAAGACCCTTTGGTTTGGTTTTGTACCGTAGTATAGGAAGAAAACCCGACCTGTCGTCGTTGCTGTGAATGTTTGTGTTGTTTTCAGCCTCTTTTTTTGCCTATTTGAAGAATCGTCTTTGCAGCCTTCCATCCTGCATTCTGTGTAGCGAGTGTCTTCGATCGCTCTCTTAAGTTTGTGATGTACAACTGTCTTGAGTCCCGGTGCTTTATTGGGTGTAGAGGTAAATAGTTAGAGATCAGGGTGATAAATTGGTTGCCGCAGTGTCTTTCCAGGTGTTGCCACTTTTGAAGGAATTCAACACTCGGTATTTTGGCCTGGTAAGTATTCTTTAAGGTGTACCTGTAGGCTACGTGGTACTGAATAGGGGCCACTTGGGTTTCAACACATTCGATACTCTTGGCTTTCGCTTATACACAGTTGTATGAGTAACTGGGATCGGAAATGGGAAAGGCTTAATTAATATCCATCTTTGCTAATATTAATTCTCGTTTGGCTTACAGATGGCCACCTCTACTTGTTTCGGTGAAAATTTGACTTTCAATTGGACAAAACATTGAGTATGACTTTCTTCTGTGAGTTATTTAGGCCTATGAAAAATATGAAAATTGCATACATATTGTTGTCAAATATCTAAGATTCTTAGATTGTAAGAGATAGGCTTAGGCTTCCCTGTAATCATACAAATGAGTTAAATGGGAATTTATTGGAGTAGATTACAGTAATCGAAGAGAATGGTTGACACTATAGAAAGACTTATCTCGGATTGCGGGGACCTAACTATAAAAGAACAGCACAGAATACATGTACTTGCCGGATGTATTGACTGTTCATGTATAGTACAGGCTAGTACAACATGGAATGTAAAACATACAAATCAAAGAAGTGGCAAATTTTCTCAACTTTTCACAAAGTTTATATTCCATCATTACTATCAGGATTAGGATTTTCCCAATCTATAAATAAGCTATTACTTGATTACACCTTGATTCAGCATGACTAACATTTTGCATTTGCCACGCAACCAGCCATGCCTGTCCCTAAGATCGCGAACAATGCCTTCAACGAAGCTTTTGAACGTTTTTTTGTGAATTGTGAAAGAATGTCCTCTCTGTGGAGTATAATGTGTGAAGCCGTTGTCTAGCTCGCTTGACTCTGATGATTATGTTGACCTATTTTTTCTCAGCTGCTGGTGGCTGATCTAGCTCGAAAGTTAGATCAATCTAGTCTCTCTGATTCGATCATGCTGGTGGGAATGGTATCTTCAAGCATTGACCCTAAAACGTCCGTTTGTAGGGTCTTTGCTTCAAAGACGTCAGGGTCTAACATTTGTTAAATGTCATCCATGATAAGAAACTAATGATAGATTCACTCACAAGGCATTTTAAACATTGAGGTGTCAATGGGAATATAAGCCTTTTTAGTCATTTTCTGAGGTTTGTCTCGCCGTCTTATTGCTTGGTGTAGAGAGTGTTTGTTCGCCTTCTGTTTACTATTTAGTTGTGTCATTTGAATGCGTTCTGTGACATTTGGCTTTTCGGGTTTTAGTTCCAGAATTATTTTGCTATTGAATTTTAGTACCCAGTCGAAAATGTAATCCTCATTGGGAGTGTATAGTGTTCTGCGTTGTAAAATAATTTCGAAAAATTGGTTATGATCTCTTGTTTTCTGGTAAGGAAGGTAAAGTGTTGTCGATCCATCTTATCTTATTATGGAGAAGCTATATTGTGGATTAATGGTGATTGGTTTTCAGCGATAAAAGATTCTCTCGTGTTCCCGTGTGGTATTAAAAGTAACACTATTAATAGTGAGCTCTGATTTGCCCAGACGGTCACATGACTGTGCATGTATTTACGATATACTGTAAAGTTGGCCATTCCTATCTCCAAAGTGGGTTTCTTTCACATTGTCTGTATTTTCATCACAAGTTTCAATATACTGATATAATATAGCGATAAACAACCCCTATAAGTTGGGTACACCACTCGAGCTCGGTTTTGACCATTTCACTCATATTATAACTGTTAACTTTCTTTCCCTAATTTGAGTTATTGAAATGAGTAAAACGTCTTTTATGAACCACCATTTTAGCTTTTTAGTGCTATTTAATGCCCTATAGAGTATTTTTCTATGTTCCTTTCAACAAGTAAATGTCAGTAAAGTAACACAAACTTTTGAGTTTAGGCATTGTCACTGCATAATTTTTGGGTTTACCCCATCAAGCCATATCTTGTTGGAAAAACAACTGCGTTAGTGTTTCAGAGATATGATATTTATGTGGCTTCCTTATTCGCTGCGTTTGGTAGGAGAGGAAACATTACCCATACCCCTATCCCTTAAATGTATATTATAGAGGGATGTACGGCATACCATATATTAGGTAAACAATCGACGCACCCCATAAGTCTCAAGAAGATACACTCTTTTAATGTTTTTTACTTCTCTATTGCATTAATTTCTTTCAAATGATATATAAATACCCTGTAAAAACTGTTTGGAGGAACATGAACTTAATTATTGGGTTTGAAATTAAGCAAATTTTACAATTTACATTTCATGTTCGATATAAAATCTAATCGATGTTTGAATATCGATTTATCCCCATTTAGTTGTATACCAATGGTAAGGGGATTATCTGGGCTTTCTAAGAATGTATTGTTTATGGTACTTTTTTGTTTTTGTTTCCGACTAGCGGTAAATATGTTACCCCTAACCCATTCCTATTTTACTACTGAGGGCGTGACAGCCCTTCACAAACAAGTCGTTACACTCTCACACACCATCAGTTAAATGGAAAATAAGCAGATTATGACAGCTGAGAATACTAGCTAACAGAAAATCATAGTGGGTAAAATGCCTTAGAGGGGATGATTTCGATACCTGGCCAACGGACTAACTGTTTTGTGCATATTTTTCAAAAAATAGCGTCAATGACACTGTAGTTCCCATCCTGGACTATTTAGTGTTTGTTCTCTGGTCAGATATTTGAACATGTGTGAAAGGGATAAAGTGCATGAAGTGAAAATACTTAAATGTAATGTACAGGAGACAGTGAAATATGTTTAATGTATTTATTCAGAATATAAAATGGAAAAAATACAGAATTAGATATATCGAATACTGTGATACAACCATTAACTCAACAAGTCATTTACAATGACATAGTCCCCACTTGTAATAGGAGTATTAGTCTTGGTGGGGCAGGAAAATGTGGTCATTAAGAAGTATCACTGGAGTGTATATGTTGAGATCTATGGGCACATAGGTCTAAGTCGTTGTTCCCAATTTGAAACACATGAGGCATGTCTAAGTTATGGTTCTAAATCGGGAAAAAAGATCAGACCTCTAGCAGTATTGGCCAGCCAAGAAATACATATGCGCATTATAAATGAGGTACAAGATGTGACATCTTAAGGTCTAATATCCTATCAAAATTGGAGGGTATAGAACTTGTGGTTACTGAGATATGCATATATATGTATAATCAAGGTCAAAGGTCATCAAGGTCACATGACATTTTGAAAAAAAAAAACATATTGCTAATTAATCCCTATATGCCAAAAAATCTCTATTCGCTTGCCCAGAATTAGATGTGTACATAATTAATGAGGTGAAGCATGTGTTTTCATAAGGTCTCCCATCCTACTAAATACAAAGGACATAGCACTTGTGGTTACTTATTTATTGACATAAACATATATTTTAGGTAAAAGGTCATCGAGGTCACATGACATTTGGTCAAAAAATTTCTCTCCTATAGTTATCCCTATGTACCAAAAATCAGACATCCAGCTCTATTGGCTTGCTCAGAATGAGATATGTGCATAATTATTGAGGTACAGTATGTGGTGTCATAAGGTGTCCAATCATACCAAATATGAAGGGTGTAGCACTTGTGGTTACTGAGTTATGGACAAATATGTATATTTGAGGTCAAAGCTCACCGAGGTCAGGTGACATTTTGTCAAAAAAATTGTATTGCTAAGTTATCCATATATACCAAAAATCAGACCTCTAGCTCTATTGGCTCGCTCAAAATTAGATATGCGCATAATAAATGAAGTACAATATGTGGTGTCATAAGGTTTCCAATCATACCATACATGAAGGGTGTAGCACTTGTGGTTACTGAGTTATGGACAAATATGTATATTTGAGGTCAAAGCTCACCGAGGTCAGGTGACATTTTGTCAAAAAAATTGTATTGCTAAGTTATCCCTATATACCAAAAATCAGACCTCTAGCTCTATTGGCTCGCTCAAAATTAGATATGCGCATAATAAATGAGGTACAATATGTGACGTCATAAGGTGTCCCATCATACCATACATGAAGGGTGTAGCACTTGTGGTTACTGAGTTATGGAAAAATATGTATATTTGAGGTCAAAGGTCACCGAGGTCACGTGACATTTTGTCAAAAAAATTGTATTGGTAAGTTATCCCTATATACCATAAATCAGACCTCTAGCTCTATTGGCTCGCTCAATATTAGATATGTGCATAATTAATGAGGTACAATATGTGACGTCATAAGGTGTCCCATCATACCATATATGAAGGGTGGTAGCACTTGTGGTTACTGAGTTATGGACAAATATGTATATTTGAGATCAAAGGTCATCAAGGTCACATGACATTTTGTCAAAATATCCGAGATATCTGCGTGAACGGATGGACTCACGGATGGACGAACAGACGGACATGACCCAATCTATAAGCCCACTGGACTTCATCCGTGGGGACTAAAAATTGTGTCACTGCATCCTTTTTGCAATATGAATACGATGAGAAACTAAATTTTTATTTTTCGTGGCCTTATACATGGAAGTCTATGGAGATCTGCCTTATACATGGGAGTCTATGGACGTGTAAACTAAAAATATGCAAATTTCACCATGATTTGCCCAAATTTGGGAAAGGTCACTCCTATGCACTTCCATACCAAGTTTCAAATCAATCGGACTTGTGGTTTCAGAGAAGATTTTTTGACCAAAAATGGGAGAAAATTACAAAAAAATTCATGAAAAATAGTAACTCCAAGATACTGACCCAAGATGTGCACAATCATTTCATGTCAGCCCAAAGTACTTACATGCTAATTTTTCATGTAATCTGCTCTGTGGTTATTGAGTTTTTTCAATTTTGACAGTTTTTACATTTTTTCACTTAATTTGCATATTTTTGGCAATGACAACTTCATTTGAACAAAATCTCATCTACAGCCCATCATCCATGTACACACCAAATATCAAGATGAAATGTACAGCGGTTTTGGAGTTTTTGATGTTGACGGACAGACATACAGACATACAGACATACATACATACAGACATTTCCCTAGCCTATAAGAATAGCCTCCATTGCCATATATACATATGGCTATGGGAGCTAAAAATCACTTAAAATTGACACAAACTGAACGGCTTAAGCTTTGTAACTTTCAAATATGCAACTTTCCCCAATACAACTATACATGTTTGGAAAGGCCCATTTCAGTGCTTTCAAACAGTATAACATTTATATGGTTTCATAATCCATGGTTCAAGGCAGAACGGGAAACATTACCCCTACCCCTTATATTATAATTTTGTTTAAAACATCACTTAAAATTGACACAAACTGAAAGGCATAAGCTTTGTAACTTTAAAATATGGACTTTTCCCAATAAAACTATACATGTTTGGAAAGGCCCATTTCAGAGCTTTCAAATGGTATAACATTTATATGGTTTCATAATTCATAATTCGAGGCAGAAAGGGAAACATTACCCCTACCCCATATGTTGTAATTTCGTTCTTAAAAATGACTTAAAATTGACACAAACTGAAAGGTTTAAGCTTTGTAACTTTAAAATATGGACTTTTCCCAATAAGACTATACATGTTTGGAAAGGCCAATTTCAGAGCTTTCAAACAGTATAACATTTATATGGTTTCATAATTCATGATTCGAGGCAGAACGGGAAACATTACCCCTACCCCATATGTTGTAATTTCGTTCTTAAAAAATCACTTAAAATTGACACAAGCTGAAAGGCATAAGCTTTGTGACTTTAAAATATGGACTTTTCCCAATAAAACTATACATATTTGGAAAGGCCAATTTCAGAGCTTTCAAACAGTATAACATTTATATGGTTTCGTAATTCATGATTCGAGGCAGAAAGGGAAACATTACCCCTACCCCATATGTTGTAATTTCGTTCTTAAAAAATCACTTGAAATCGACACAAACCGAAAGGTTTAAGCTTTGTAACTTTTAAATATGCAACTTTTCCCCATAAATCTATATATTTTTAGAAAGGTCTGATGCAGCACTTTCAAAAAATGTAACATTTTTATGGTTTAATCATTCATGATTCGAAACAGAAAGGGAAACATTACCCCTACCCCTTATGTTACACACGGATATGTGGCATACCGCGTAATAAGAAAACAAGCTCATGCACCCACTAAATCTCAAGACACATACTTTTAATCTTGTTTTTCTTGTTTATTGCACTGAGTTCTTCCAAAAAATATATAAATACCTTATGAAAAATTGTTTGGAGGAACGGGAACTTAATTATTGGGTGTGAAATTTCGCAAATTTTCAGATTTACGGCCAATGACCGATATAAAGTCTAATCGACGTTCGAATATTAATTAATCCCTATTAAGTTATATATCAATGAAAAGGCCATGATCTTGGCTTTCTAAAAATGTAACGTTTATAGTATTCTATTGTTTCTTTTTCCGTTGAGCGGTAGATACGTGACCCCTACCCCATTGTTTAAATCCAAGATGGCGGCCAAGATGGCGCCAAATGAACCCCTTGGGACACGATTTGATTTTGGGAACATCAAAATTCATTAAATATAGACCCTAAGGATTACAAAAATGTAGGTTAAAAAAATACATCCATGGGGTGCATGGGAACCCTACCTTCCGACTAGACTATATCTGCCATTTCATCAACTTCATGCAAAACAACCTTGTAGATATCTACTGAAGTCATCAACTTCATGCAAAACAAGTTGTAGATATCTACTTAAAGTGTGAGTACTGTATGAGTGTGGAATATGAACTCTTTTCATGGTTTATTTTGCTCACTTGTATATTACTCATCTGATCAATTTGATTTTAATAATCTCAAGTTTTCATCAAAGTTTTTTACCAAGTTTCAAATTCTTATGGCTGGTAGTTTGTTAGTTTGCAGTTATTAATTATTATTCATGTTCATTTGTTTATTCAAATATCAGTCATTTATCCAGCTTTGATTTTAACAAACATGAATCTAGATGCCACTGAGAAAATTGTTAACAACTATGAAAGTCATAGAAATCCAACTTTTTGGGTGCAGAATTTTTTATCATCCTTGAAGATTTATTTTGCTAATTTGCATCACAGGCATCTTATCAACTGGGTTGCATACACACAAATTTGCACCAAATAGCAGTAAACCTATCAAATTACAAGGTACTGGGGCCAGGAGTTTTTGAGTTTGTAATTTCAGACCATTCTTCACATTTATATTGTTTGTTTACATATCAGTCATTCTATCAACTTGGTTTTTAACAATATTGTATCTAAACACTGGTGGCAATATTATTATGCAAATGTTACAGACAAGGAGAAATCACTGAGTCTGGGATATTTCTACAATTTTTTTCTATCATATTTGCTCATTAGCATATTTTCATGTAATTAACTTGGGTTAAAAAATCGAAATCTGCCTCAAAATACAAAACTTTCAAGAAAATTTCACAGTCCTAAAGCCAGAAGTTTCTAACTTTAAGATTTTTCACCGATATTAACATTTATCTTCCCCATTTGTATTTATCATGTGTTCAACTTGGCTTGAAAAGACAGAGACTTGCAACAAAGTACATGAACTAATTTTGCAAATTTCGAAGGTCTAGGTTTCGTAGTTTTTGTTTAAAATTTTCTATTATTTCTGCTTTTATTGAGCTCATTTGCACATTTTTGCAGCCATATCATAAACATCTTAGAAGATCAGTCTTTGACCCAAAATACACAGTGATAGACGCCGTAGATACCTGCTTGCATACATACATACATACTTTACACAAATATAGAAGACATATCCTAGCCTGTAGGAACAAAATCACATCTGTGATATCTAGCATAGCATTTGTTTGGATGAGCCAGACGAGTGCTGAGGTAATGGTGAAAAGTGTCACCCATATTGCTTGTACTTTTGAATACTTGCTACTCATGAGAGTCACATCAGCATGGTATAAGGAAAGATTCAGAAATATCATGGGTGACGCTGGACAATTTTACAAATTAACATAACTCACGGGGGTTCAGTTGCACAACAAAGCCATATGAAAGCCCCCTAAGGAAACAGATTAAGCCAAGTGTTACAGATAAAAGTAGAATTTGGGAAGAAACTTACTTTAATCTCAATTTTTCTGCTTTTAGGTAAACTGCTGTCACTCTTGTCTTTGGAAATGAGTTATCGTCTTTTCTAAATCTATAGAATAAATATTCATCTTTAAATACATGGTCATCGCACACTGAAAGAGAAAGGAGAAAGAATGATGTCAACAGTGTGTAGTGAATATCACATGGAAAAATTCATGTGACTAATGAAAGCAGAAACAGCCAGAAAATGTTTCTATATGTACTAGTATTGTACCCTATGTCATTTTACACCTTGTCCAATCAGATATCGGTACATCCTTGTCATTTTACCCCTTGTCCAATCAGATATTGGTACATCCTTGTCATTTGACCCCGTGTCCAATCAGATATTTGTACGTCTCCTCATTGCTTTCAATAGACTGGATTGCATTATATACAACAAAATGGGGAGGAAGTGATAGAGTTTGCAACTTTTTATGATTTGACTTTTTTGTTGTTATGTGTTATGTCAAAATTACATTTTATAGTAATGTCATCATTGATTTTATTATATTAAGAATTATTGCGAGGCAATGAAAGTGCTTCAGTGTTCTACTCCATACATCTAGTCAGTTCATGTGTGTCAGTGTTCTACTCCATACATCTAGTTAGTTCATGTGTGGCAGTCTCTTTGTCAAAACATCCTGTATGTGTGCAATACCCAAAATTAACTTGCTGATGACAATATTATAGTCTATCCAGGCATTTGTTGGCATGTATGGCTAATTGATTACAGTGGGAATGAGAAAACCTTGAAAACTTTCAGTGTAAATTCAAAGAGACAACAAAATATCCCAGATAAACTCAGAGCCTCTGATGCATTCTTTGTAGTTCAGCTATGGTTCCTCAATACCAGTATACCACTGACGTGATTAAAATTATCTACATCTTTGAGATTAGACAAGACAATTAAAGTTCATCAGCAATGAAAATGCAGACAACCCTTGCTAGACAATGGAACACTTGATTTCTTGACAGATAGCAAGTCACATGTACTAGCCATGTGCACTGGTGCACCATGGGTAGTACATGTCAACAACAGGTCTGTTGATGTTGTATTCAAGGACTGACCTGTATGACATTATTGAACCACAGACTGATGATTATTTGTGTTTCATAGAATGTACAGATAGTGTTACCATAAATCATTGTTAAATCACTGCTTGTCTTTCTGTCAAAAAGTGAGGACCATGCAGTTAAACGTGATCAGAAATTCAATGTGTACCATTGTACAAGCAATCGCATGCAGATTCTCCCTGTAAGACGTGTTATTAATACATATTGAAATTTACTCTCCTTAGTTGGTATGGTGTGAAAACTGACCTTGACAAAAGAAGTGTACAATGTTGAACAACTTTCTAAAGTCCAAATTTAGAATACCTGAGCTTATACAATTCATGTAAACAGTATTTAGATTTAAAATCTAAATGAAGAGCAAGACATTCAAACATTAGGCGAATGGTAAAAAATTATCATAATATTACAAATGTTTGGAAATGAAAATTCATGAATATGCAGCATATGAAGGAAATTGCAAAATGAATGACCAATGTGATATCAATGACCAATGTGATATCAATGACCAATGTGATATCAATGACCAATGTGACATCAATGACCAATGTGACATCATGACCAATGTGACATCAATGACCAATGTGATATCAATGACCAATGTGATATCAATGACCAATGTGATATCAATGACCAATGTGATATCAATGACCAATGTGACATCATGACCAATGTGACATCAATGACCAATGTGACATCAATGACCAATGTGATATCAATGACCAATGTGACATC
This sequence comes from Ptychodera flava, assembly GCF_041260155.1. Classification (NCBI taxonomy): domain Eukaryota; kingdom Metazoa; phylum Hemichordata; class Enteropneusta; family Ptychoderidae; genus Ptychodera; species Ptychodera flava. The sequence goes on along the minus strand of NC_091932.1, from coordinate 43,600,856 downwards.
AATGACCAATGTGACATCAAGAAATTTTTCAAGACTGATGTACCTTATTTAAGTTTAAGCAGTAAGTATCAGAAAGGACAACATTTATGAAGATTGTTAAAAATTCTGTAGCCTTTTGAGTTTCTTTGTAATCCCAAAGGTAGTTGCTCCCAAAAACTAAATGGTATGAACCAGCACCTGTATACTTGTATGCTTCTGAAATACAATGCCAATGAGCAAGTCTCATCAATTGTGTAACATTGACAGGTAATAACACATAAAATCTTGTTTTATTATGAGTGCTTTCGACATTACCCTAGACCAGGCCTGCACCACAGTCAGGACCATGGTCAGGAATGCAAGTATCACTGAGGCCCAGAAAACTTAAAGAATCAATATACCGGTAGCTGATGTGTATTTGTAATAGATGGTAGGATAGATCCACGCAGCTAACAGCTCTTAATCAAACAACTTCACAGTCAAACCCAGGCCCTGGTTTAAATAACTGGTGAGCAATTACAATACATCATGATTGGGCAACAAATACACTTCTGTTAGAATTTATCAAACCAATCTGCAATTGTTGGCAGGAAGAAGCAACTGAAATTTGTACAAATGCCAAATCAAGTTTATTCCAATCTAAAGATAGTATGACTGATAAAAGCTGCATATTGGTAGACCCTATTAAATCTCAAACCATGCCCTATAGGAGCCAACAATACAAGGTTACATAGGCAAATATTAGATGTAGCAAAACTTCAACCTCTGAACTGTTTGTAAGATAGCATGGTCATTGGCTATTCATAATCTAACGACAGAGAATGTAATAACCACATACAAACTTGATAAGATGACCTCTGTCCAAGACATCCAAGACAAACAAGAAATGACCTCCATGGAATCATTCAAGACAAACAATAAGTGCACAGTGACAAATACAGCAGCTCAATCATCTGGGTCATGTTCACCTTCAATGCATGCAAATCCCATATCCATTTACAAACAACATTATCAGTCATTTTGCATGTCTGCTTTACAATGGGACACGTAAGGCAGCTTCAGAGATGGTATGAAAGTCAAGGAAACTGAAATGGTGAAAATGTATGCTCCAAGTTATCATTGAAGACTTAAATTCCAATTCATTGGAACTGCGACGTGATTGTTTTTGTACACTGATGAACTTCCAATGCAAATGTTACAATTATGATTCCATACTTTTGTTATAAAATGAGTCATTACCATTCACATACAGTGTTGGTCAGCCCTACATCAAAAGTAAATGTGCAAAGAAAGACATTCTTTTCCTGATACCTAAACTGTTAACCCTGCATTGAAGAGTTTACTTCCCAAAAAAGTTATTCAGGCTGTGCAAATGCAATTCTATTTTGTGCTCTAAGATTTAACTAACGTTTTATCTTAAGGATTCCAACTCTTTTTCAAAATAATTTCAACAATTTTAATTTTAGTCTCAACTCAGTGTTTGCCCTGTTGTACCCATTTCTGTTTTTCCTTATCGCAGCCATACGTATCTTTGTTTCCCTTTCTCAGCTGTACCCATTGATATTTCTTACTGTGATCTTTGACCATTTAATTGTAATATACTACTGTACCTCTTGCTGTCCCTAGGTATAACGCATACCCTCCAACCTGCACATAGCACACATACCCTCCAACCTGCACCTATCACACATACCCTCCAACCTGCAAAAAGCACACATACACTTCCAACCTGCAAAAAGCACACATACCCTCCAACCTGCACAAAAGCACACATACCTTCCAACCAGCACAAAAGCACACATACCTTCCAACCTGCACAAAGCACACATACACTTCCAACCTGCACAAAGCACACATACCTTCCAACCTGTACAAAGCACACATACCCTCCAACCTGCACAAAGCACACATACACTTCCAACCTGCACAAAGCACACATACCTTCCAACCTGCACAAAGCACACATACCCTCCAACATGCACAAAGCACACATACCCTCCAACCTGCACAAAGCACACATACCTTCCAACCTGCACAAAGCACACATACCCTCCAACATGCACAAAGCACACATACCCTCCAACCTGCACAAAGCACACATACCTTCCAACCTGCACAAAGCACACATACCCTCCAACCTGCACAAAGCACACATACACTTCCAACCTGCACAAAGCACACATACCCTCCAACCTGCACAAAGCACACATACCCTCCAACCTGCACAAAGCACACATACCCTCCAACCTGCACAAAGCACACATACCCTCCAACCTGCACAAAGCACACATACACTTCCAACCTGCACAAAGAACACATACCTTCCAACCTGCACAAAGCACACATACCCTCCAACCTGCACACCCTCCAACCTGCACAAAGCACACATACCCTCCAACCTGCACAAAGCACACATACCCTTGAACCTGCACAAAGCACACATACCCTCCAACCTGCACAAAGCACACATACCCTCCAACCTGCACAAAGCACACATACCCTCCAACATGCACAAAGCACACATACCCTCCAACCTGCACAAAAGCACACATACACTTCCAACCTGCACATAGCACACATACCCTCCAACCTGCACAAAGCCACACTGGAGTGTCACAGGGTTGCAGGGAATCACTGCTATACTTTTTTTTTGAGTTGTTTGTTTGTTTGTTTCTGCATTTCTTTATGGGTGACTTTTGCAAAACCATGATGCATGGCAGCAGAGCAAATTTCATAGGCCTGAAAAAGATTTCACATCACACCCTGTTGTGATTGAGTTGAGATGACTTGTAACCACAGACAGGCCCTAGGGAAATGGCCAAACCAATGTCCACAATGTTGGTCAGTGAAGAATGACCATAGTCCATACCGGGTCCATGTAGGAGGTCCTTGGAAAGTAACATTCCCAATCAAAGGTTTCAATGGCAAAGGACAAAAGTTGTCCATTATGACTGCTGTCACTCCTCCTGGTCAAGTTCAATGACCTTCTTTGACATAGACTACCATGGAGTAAACAATGTGACCTTTACATGTTAGCAAAGTGAACATATGTCCTATACTCTTGACCTTCATAGAGCAATACAAACCAATCTTTCTATGCCTATATGCAATAGGCATTGAGTTAACACATTCCATCATCAACTCATCCTTTTACAAGCTAGCACAATGTCTGATGCAGCGTGGTGGTAACTGTGATGACAGGTAAACAGTGATGAGCTGGAAGAGTGCCTATAATATGATGATCACAACATTTTAACAGCGATAGTAGAATGAGGTTGGTGCCCAGAGTTGATGTGAATTGACCTGTTATATAATATATCGACACAGTGCAACTATATTTATTAGCTCAGTTCACTTGTAGGGCTTCCCAATCTCTATTTACCCTTTGAACCCTGATGCCATGCTGACCCATGACATCCTGCATATACTTTCACCTCACCACAGAAAAAAGGCCTAAATGTTATGTAACTTTGCCTAAAATACCACAGGGTTACACCAAGATTTAGGGGTGAACGCAAATGAAAATATGGCTACTGATATAACATAATTCCAAGTATTGGAAGACAATGCCAGTAAGTGATCCACAACAAATATTTGTGTCCTATCAAGAGAACTTACCATGATGAATAATATGAAAGTCTTGAAGTATCCTCATGAATTTCACGGCACTTGATCTGTCTGGGACTTCTTTATTCTTGACCAGCCAGTCAACTAAATCTTGGCCAATGAAACTAAATTTGTAGATTCTGAGATGATATCGTCTGTTCTGTACAACTGGTGGTGTACAGGTATGAAGTTTTTGTCTGATATTGAGAAAAAAAAAGAGACATGGATCAGAATTTGCAAGAAGTTCCTCCAGAAATGACAATCGAATAAATGCTGATGTCACTCAAAGAGTGCCATTTCAATGCTAGCATTTTCTCTGTCTGAATGAAACACACTTGTGCCAAGGTTGACTTCATATAGCAGATTATATTACTTTCTTAAACAAAGAAATACCCAGTTATATTTATTGTTAGCTATTATTATTATACATACCGTATTACTTTATCTTTAAAGTTTGAACTTATTTTTATATTGCACTTTTATTGCCATAAATATACCGTAAATCCTATATTTACAAGCAATATATATATATATATATATATATATATATATATATATATATATATATATATATATATATATATATATATATATATATATATATATAATCCTATCTCATTGCAACTTGGGTAATTGGAAACTCTACCTATGGTTTCCATCCCTCCCCTGGTTCTAGTTCATTTACAAGTGGTAAACCGGACAAATTTGGGATCAGAGAAATGAAAATTTATCAATATTCAGAAGAGTCATGGGAAAAGTTAAATTTCTGATTTTCACGAAAGCGGCAAAAAATTCATTTTGACCACAGGCTTCAAAAAGGGTCTACTTAATAGCAGATCAGAAAAGCATTGTAAAAATTTGAGATTTGCAACAAACTGTCCTGGAGATGCAGTTCACTTGAAGAGCTTGTTATTCAAATAAACTGATAATTGACAACTCATAAAATATCAGTAGTTGTTATGTTAATTAACTAAGCCAGTAGCGTAAGCTACATTCACAAAAGTTCTATACATGTACATCTATGACCAAACAATATATGCAAATGGGAAATACCTGTACATGTACATGTTGGGACAAAAAATAGATGATTGAAGAGCAAGTGGACCTTTGTCGTACTATTAATATACTGAACTTCATTCAATTCAAAGTATGAGTAAAAATATCCTTTCCTGACCCAAGTACAGTTTAATAAGTATATAAATATTATAGATTGGATGGCAAAGGAGTAAGGTTGAAGGGCACTGCTATCTTGTGTTCTCTTATTGGCTAAAAATGGGGGAAACAGAGAGGAATTAGGGTTAAGGTTAGCGGCGGTCTTGCCATTACTTGCTTGTTAACTTCTTCAAAGGTATGGAATTTTCTACGGAACTATTTTAAACAAGTAATAGTACATGATACCCCGGGAAATCTTGTATTGTGTTTTTGAACTGTGAACTTTAAAAGAATATTCTCACAGGTAGAAAAGTATAGAGACACAATGTGAATTCCTACAGCCAATCACTTTACCATCTTTTGTGTAGCCAGCACCAATTTTTACTATAACATTTACAATATATCTGTTTTAAATGTCCTTCACCTTTGCACCCTACCAGATAGCTTGGCAGACAGCCTGATGGCCTAAAATGAATGAACTTGGACAAGAAGCTTGCAGCAAAGATTAGGTCAAGTGCCGTGCGCTGATCCATTAGCTGTAACTTTGGTCATTTTTGTCATTTTGTTTGTCTTGTGTATCATCTGCAGTTTCTGGTTTGAATCCCTAAACCATGGAGAAATTCCTAATATTAAGCTCATAATACCCTATATGAGTATAATCTGCATTGTTTTTGTTTAAATTATGTATTCAGGTCCGGGACTAGAATACATTTATCAACAATAGCAATGGTCATTTCACATACACAGGCTGTGTTGGCAAGCAGGACACCGGGCATCATTGGTCACAATGATCGGAATATAGTAAAATTCTATAGTTGATACAATTGAAACAGAGTAGTGAAAAATTAGTCAAAAGTTACAGCTAATGTCCCTTTAATTAGGATTACTTTGAAGTAATTTTGCAGAATATAGTATCAACAAATCATGGAATTTCCACTTACTGAAAAGAAATCCTCAAAACTGTCAGATTTATATTTACATTCAATGATTTCATCATTACTTGATTTTCAGCAAAAGCCCTGACCTATTTACTTAACTTTCATTTTCACTGAAAAGTGTAAGTTGAGTAAAACATATATAGTAAGACAGAACCAAACTCTGCTCACAAGCAAAGTACTAATGTCATCTGAGTTTATGCCATGTTGGGTAGTGACAGTCATTATAAGAGTGACACATTGCCATGACCCATTGACCGCTGACATCAAATGCCGACATTGTAACTGACAGGTGGTGTTACAAAGTAGCGGGTGACCTTGATACAGAACACTTCACAATGTCATGGATGGAATGACCCCAAAGTACAAATGAAGGTCAGCCTTACAAAATATATCGGTACATAACTATTGAAAGTACAGATACATCTTGCATTAAAACCAGACTGTCACTGCAATCCAAATATCTTGACCTCTATTTCACAGTGATACTTATTGTGTCAACAAAGCCTGACATGGCTGTCATCCTTTTGATACAGTGCAGCCTTAAACAAAGTCAAACCACCCTTTAGAGTCAAACAAGGCAAGTATAAAGATTACCATTTACCTGTTTAATATTGAATCCAAAATTCACAATAAATCCAAACATTTTTAATTTATGTCAGCTCCATACATAAAATTTGCACAATTTCAAACAATGTATTTTTCAATGACAAAAGAGCTCAAAATCCATTGCTTTCAATACTTTCTTTCATTCTGTTTGTATTTCGAATGATGAAGGTATTGAGAATGAGCCGTTAACTTCCTTTCATTCTGTTTGTATTTCGAATGATGAAGGTATTGAGAATGAGCCGTTAACTTCCTAACTAAAATTTTGGATCACTAAACTGAGGTTACATTGAGGACATTCATTATAAATTTTGCAACATTAATGTTCATAAAGTATTGGAACCGATCTGGTATCATGTGCTTGTGGACTTGCTAACATTTCAAGGTGTATTATCTACAAAAGATTCATGGAATCAGGCGTTTTTCCAACTCTTTTTTAAGTTTGCTAAAGTCACCACTCTCTGTAAATCTGGTGATAAGTCTAAAGTAAATAATTGCTGTCCAATTTCCCTGCTAATATCTGAGTGTGGATTGTCGTTGGTGTCATGTTTTTCAACTTCCATCTCTTATGGAGAAATACATATATTCAAAAGCTACAGTCAGTAGGACAGTCCTTATCTTCTTTACAAGTTATATTTTAATGTACCCAGCAGAGAGATATTTCACATCTGTGGCAGCAGAAAAGAAAGTACATACTAACTATAGATGTTATCTTAAGGTGTACAAGCAATATTAATGACATCTGCAAAACAGATCCATTTATTGATTTCTCTAGTTCAGTTTCTAGCTTTCATGAACTTCTCTGTATACATGATGTAGCCACTCTACACTTTCTGTTTTTATTTTCTTAACCTTTTTGCAAATATCACTGCTTATTTTGTCCTTGTTGTTGTTTTTGTTTGACTATATTCTTTTTACTGAGAGTTGTTTTATTTTTTTGTAAAGTTTTTTACAGTGCCTGTCATTCAGCCTCTGTCTGTTGGTTTTCCGAAATAAATAAGTATATGAATAAATAAACAAATAAAGTGATGTACAGACAGAATCACGACTATCAACTACATGTATGCCATGCATTAGAAATTACTGACCTGCAATTAACCGAAATCAGTGTATTTGCTTGGGTTTGGAAATATTGGTAAATGATTTGGGAACCCCAGTGACATTGTGATTGCAGTGATATGGAAGGGGAATTCCCTAAAATGATTGAGGAATCCGCTAACTGTTACCTGCTTAACACCCTTAGCAAATAAGCTGGAAATAATTGTAGCCTGTATAAAAATTGATCTTCTTTTTTACTATACTGACTTAACACTCTGACTACCTTTTCTTGCCTAATTCAGACAAATATATAAAGCTAATTTTTTTGGCATTCTAACTATGGTAGTTTGGGCAAGGTTATTTCAACAATGTGTGAGGAGCTCAATTATATGGTACTAATTTATGATAACCTGAAAATAAAGCTTCATGTTGTAATGGATTGGTATTTCATACGGTTTGTGTCAATTACACTCTATGCAACAATGCAACTGTAACAGCTTTTATTTAGTTGCTGAAAACCACATCAAACACTTGTCCTGACTGATCCTTGAGATTAGACAGTTAACTTGAAATTTGATGCACTGGCCACTAATACAATCTGCTATATTTACCAATAAGGCCAAAGTAATTAAATTTTTTGTTTTGCATCCACTCAAAATGGGAAAAGGTACGCGTCTAGGCAGCTGAAAAACACACACAAGAAAATTTACACAATGTAATTTTTGATTGCAGCAAATAAAAAATTGTAACAAAATTTTAGTTCAGAAAAGCTTAGTGGTTATGTCCTAAAATTTCTTTTCAAATACACTGTGTGTGTTTTTCATGAAAACCTTAAACATAGGGCCAAAGTCCCTGAAGCTACTATAGACATGGATACAAAATTAAGTATTTCCTGACTGTATGAAATTATCTCACTAAGGTCATCCTAGGGACATGTAAACCAAATATTAAAGCTGTCTGACCAGCGGTTTGAAAAAACAAGTGACTCAACAGTTGACAGAGCTCTGCTGTGTTATGTAGAGAATAACCTTTTGTGACACATGTATTGATGAAGAAGGTGGATATCTTTGATAGCTCATTTCAGGATGGCCTGACCAAAAATGGAAAAAAATTCCGTAAAAATACAGATTTGCATATTTCATCAGACTATATTAGTCTATAATAGCAAATAAACGAGAGTTAATTACATTCTAATTAAAGTAAACAAGACTTGCTTAAATCAAGATTTACGTCATAATAAAACAGCATATCTGTCAGGTTATAAAGAATCTTGAGCTGGTTATCTTTTATTTTCATCCTATTAACCAAGCACATTTTAACTTTCAAATTAACATTGTAAGTAAGTTCTGTTGAATAAGTTGAGACTGTACATACTCAGAGAAAGCACACTGAAGAGACAAATGTTTGTAACTTAAGAAGTTCAAGGTCATCAAAAGCATTATAAGGAATCATGTTACACTTTCATTGCACTGTTTACACAGATTGCATAATTGCTATAAATAGCACAATGAATCTTACAGCCCAGCTTTACCATAAAAACCCTATCACTTTGACCATCTTTTAATTGACCACTCTATTTTTTTCCTCAAAAAGTAATCTTATTTTATCCTTACCAAGTCAACCATAAATGGAAATTAGAACTTTCTCTATCTCTATTTATTTGACCACCCTATCATGACAAACTATTATGAGCAATTTCTTTTAGATAACATAAATGGTGGTTCAGAATATATCAAAGTTGGGATTCAGGAAAGTTGCCTTTACATGTTTTAATCCTCCAAGATGGTAAGCATTTCACTATGAACTGTCAAAAAAAGGTGAACTTTCTGATAATTCCACACTAAAATTATTTTGGCTTTGATGATTTCCAATTATTTAAAATCATATTAATTATTTTTTCTGGGTGAATTGATAGGGTTTATACAGTACAAGAATTACATACAATGTAAGTCAAATTTTTTGATAAAAAATGACAAAAAAATTCCTTAAAAATACACATTTGCATATTTCATTACAATTTGAACAAATCTAAGTTGGGTTATCCCTAGGGACCTGTATACCAAATAACAAAGCTGTCTGACCAGCGGTTATGAACAAGAAGATTTTTTACCAAAAACACCTTTTTTGGCATTAATTTGCCCATTTTCAACAATATCAAAACATAGGGCCAAAGTCCCTGAAGCTACTATAGACATGGATACAAAATTAAGTATTTCCTGACTGTATGAAATTATCTCACTATTAAAGGTCATCCTAGGGACATGTAAACCAAATATTAAAGCTGTCTGACCAGCGGTTTTGAAAAAACAAGCGACTCAACAGTTGACAGAGCTCTGCTGTGTTATGTAGAGAATAACCTTTTGTGACACATGTATTGATGAAGAAGGTGGATATCTTTGATAGCTCATTTCAGGATGGCCTGACCAAAAATGGAAAAAAATTCCGTAAAAATACAGATTTGCATATTTCATCAGACTATATTAGTCTATAATAGCAAATAAACGAGAGTTAATTACATTCTAATTAAAGTAAACAAGACTTGCTTAAATCAAGATTTATGTCATAAAAAAACAGCATATCTGTCGGGTTATAAAGAATCTTGAGCTGGTTATCTTTTAATATCAGTATTTTCATCCTATTAACCAAGCACATTTTAACTTTCAAATTAACATTGTAAGTAAGTCCTGTTGAATAAGTTGAGACTGTACGTACTCAGAGAAAGCACACTGAAGAGACAAATGTTTGAAACTTAAGAAGTTCAAGGTCATCAAAACCATTATAAGGAATCATGTTACACTTCATTGCACTGTTTACACAGATTGCGTAATTGCTATAAATAGCACATGAGGAATCTTACAGCCCAGCTTTACCATAAAAACCCTATCACTTTGACCACTCTTTTATTGATCACTCTATTTTTTTCCTCAAAAAGTAATCTTATTTTATCCTTACCAATTCAACCATAAATGGAAATTAGAACTTTCTCTATCTCTATTTATTTGACCACCCTATCATGACAAACTATTATGAGCAATTCTTTTAGATAACATAAATGGTGGTTCAGAATATATCAAAGTTGGGATTCAGGAAAGTTGCCTTTACATGTTTTAATCCTCAATTCACAATGAACTGTCAAAAAAGTTGAACTTTCTGATAATTCCACACTAAAATTATTTTGGCTTTGATGATTCCTAATTAATTCAATTATTTAAAATCATATTAATTATTTTTTTTCTGGGTGAATTGATAGGGTTATACAGTACAAGAATTACATACAATGTAAGTCAAACTTTGACCAAAAATGACAAAAAAATTCCTTAAAAATACACATTTGCATATTTCATCACAATTTGAACAAATCTAAGTTGGGTTATCCCTAGGGACCTGTATACCAAATAACAAAGCTGTCTGACCAGCGGTTATGAAGAAGAAGATTTTTTACCAAAAAACACCTTTTTGGCATTAATTTGCCTATTTTCAACAATATCAAAAAATTAAAAAAAATAGTTTCTCAAAATCATATTTTTCATCTACACAACAAATATCAAATCAGTAAGTACTGCGGTTCTCAAGATATTTGAGTGAACGGACGCCTCACAAACGGACATACATACATACATACATACATACATACAGACTGACGACGGACGCCGGACGGATACCCATCCCAATAGCTTCTATAGACTATAGTCTATAGTAGCTAAAAATTACAAAAAATAGTTTCTCAAAATCATATTTTTCATCTACACAACAAATATCAAATCAGTAAGTACTGCGGTTCTCAAGATATTTGAGTGGACGGACGCCTCACAAACGGACATACATACATACATACATACATACATACATACATACATACATACATACAGACTGACGACGGACGCCGGACGGATACCCATCCCAATAGCTTCTATAGACTATAGTCTATAGTAGCTAAAAACCTGAGCAGGTGAGGACGCAAAACAAAGAATTTAATTACTTTGGCCTAATTTATAAAGTTTATGCACGTTTTATAAATTTCCAAAATTAACCAACATTGCATTAAAAAAGGTTGAGTTCATCTGTGTAAAGTTTAGCATAAGAATTACTTTAAATCATAAATAACTTGTGACATCTACTGATGCCAACAGAATCTTGTTTACAGTGTCATACAAGTCTGAATATGTTCTTGCCCTGCCATTAAAAGTGTTACTCCGGTAACCTGTAGTGATTTTATGACAAGTAGACTGTCCTTTTTTCAGGTCAATTGCATCTTAGCATCTTTGCTTAGCACACGAATTTATTCATTAATTTCGGATCACAACAACTGAAAACATCCACTTCAAAAATTTATCACTATTAATTATGAAAACGGTCCATATCTACTATTTGTTGACTGCAGATGTTTAACACACTAGATTATTGCCAACTGTTAATTCATAATGTTTTTGTTCAATGTTGCACCGACAATTCATTCAGTACAAAACATGTACACCTGAACTGCACATGAATGGATTTAATGGTCTATAACACTTTTGAAAAGGTACAACTCGTCAGTGGTTATAAATTTAGTAAGTTACTGATATTTTATAGATCTGGATAATTTTATTGGGTAAAGCAAATTGTTGACTGACAAACCTTTGATAAGAAGAAAGAAATCTAAATACTTTGAAGTTATAATTTAACCCTTTCACTGCAGACCCTGATATACCGACATGTATCAACAACTACTAAGATAGCATGACAGCACTCTAAAACCTGATATATTTATCAATAACTACTCTACTGAGATAGGCATGACGGTTCAAACTTCAGTTTGAAATATCATATATGGGGACATCGTGGAAAATTCTGAAGGGCATCACACCGAATCCATACCACTTTAGAAACTAAATGTGGTAAATTTAATTTTGGCTTTATTTTACTGAGATGTTGAATACAGCATTTCTTACATGATGTCGGCAAAAGTACCATCACTGTCAACTATACATTTATGAAACATATTCAAATACACACTGAAATGTTTACAATGTAAAAATCGGACTAGTCCCAGAAACAAGATGGCGTCTATTTCGATTCTTCAACTCTCCATTTTGTTTTTCAATTGTGCGCATGCGCAGACGATAGCAAAATCGACTAAAAATCAACTGATTATAAAGTGAAAATGGATAAAAGTATTATTTAAAAATAATACAAGTTATACATCACCACAATTTTAACATTTCTGACCATTTAGTTTATCTGTAGGAACCTCTATCCCAAATATCAAAGCTCTCAGACGAGCGGTTTTGAAGAAATAAATTTTTGAACAAAAATGACAAAAAAATTCCTTAAAAATACAGATTTGCACATTTTATCACAATTTGAACAAATCCAAGTTGGGTTATCCCAAGGGACCTGTATACCAAATATCAAAGCTATCTGACCAGCGGTTATGAAGAAGAAGATTTTTTACCAAAAACACCTTTTTTTGGCGCTAATTTGCATATTTTCAACAATATCAAGAAATTAAAAGAAAAAAGTTTCTCAAAATCATATTTTTCATCTACACAACAAATATCAAATCAGTAAGTACTGCGGTTCTCAAGATATTTGTGTGGAGGGATGCCTCACAAACGGACATACATACATACATACATACATACATACATACATACATACATACATACAGACTGACGACGCACGCCGGACAGATACCCATCCCAATAGCTTCTGTAGACTATAGTCTATAGTAGCTAAAAAGAAGATTTTAAGAAGATAGACACAAATTACATCAGAAACAGTTTTTATACAACAGGCCATATCTTACAATTGCCAGCCATATGGAGGGTTAGAGGTATCAATAATCAATAGCTAGCAGTCTATGGTTTTTACACAGAATATTTCATAATAATAATTTGCTGAATAATACATTGTATCCTAAATCATTTGTACAAAGCACCCATTCATTCTAAAGTTTACACAAAATAATTCATTGTACATTTTTTTTCATTACTGTTCAAAAGTTCAACAGATTTAGAAAACACTTATACTTTCACAATGAAAGTTTCACCAGCAATGGACACAAAAATATCTGTGACGCATCCATCAGTTACAAATATTACAGACTATGGAACAGATTGTTAGTTTTTTATGACATCTGTTAATTCCAATGAAACTGAAATTACATACACAGCAATGAAACTATAATCTGTATACATAGTTCAAGTGGTAGGAATTCCTCTTTGGACTGCTTGTATCTCATGCACCAGACATTGTGATTTCTTTTTCCATATATTGCTGTTGGCATAAAACTAGGCACTACTTATGAAGACATTTTTCACATGTACTGCTGTCATAGTCACACTGGGTAAGTTTTATGACCAGTTAGAAACTTCTCATTGTAAAGTTTGTTGTGGCCTCTGTCCCATACTCACAGCAATAGAGGTGATGAGGCACAATACTCAAAGACAGCACACACCAACTGATATTGTCATAGTCACACACTGTGTAAATTCTATGGCACATACCACCTGATATCGTCATAGTCACACACTGTGTAAATTCTATGGCACATACCACCTGATATTTTCATAGTCACACACTGTGTAAATTTAATGGCACATACCACCTGATATTGTCATAGTCACACACTGTGTAAATTTAATGGCACATACCACCTGATATTGTCATAGTCACACACTGTGTAAATTTAATGGCACATACCACCTGATATTGTCATACAGTGTAGTCACACACTGTGTAAATTCTATGGCACATACCACCTGATATTTTCATAGTCACACACTGTGTAAATCTAATGGCACATAGTCACACGCTGGGTAAATTCTAATGGCCAGTTTGTCATGTCTGTGGGCTGTGTAAAAGCTTTTCATCACATATTGTGGTTTCTCTTGTACTAGTTGTAGAGTTCAGGGGTCAAAGCTGTGTCTACCATTGTCTAGTATGATGCCCTTATCCAAATGAAAAAGTACAAGTTTTGAATTATGGGACAACTATGATACGCCACCACTGTGTGAGTGACTTCAAAGTATTTGTTTTGTAAAATTTGACATGGGAACTTTCAGATTGATTCTGCCATGGTACTTTGACATATGAGTAATGAAAAATTCTGATGACTCAGTGCTTTCTTTTTTAAGGATTTCATATTGTTGTATCTATAGAACGGCATCTCTATTTATAGAAGTATTCCACTCAAACTGGAAAGATATTTTTGTATCACGGGAAGGATGATGCATGATCATAATTATCTTTTAGAAATTTCTGTTTTAACAATTTCACATAAAATGTTGTGCTTTGTGAGAATCAGAGATGTTTAGCTTTTAGTAGTTACAGGGCAAACAATCATGTTAAGACAAAGAACAAATGACTGGGATAAAACATATCAAAAACAAAACACTTTTAGCATACATTTTAAGCTCAAAGCAAAAACATGGCAATCTTTGTTAAAAGCTAGTAAAGTCATTGGGCTTAATAAAAGTACCCATCTCATAAAAGGGATTAGACTTACAAACAATTGAGTTGCTTTTGATTTGGTGAGAGCATTGTTACTTGCATTTGTCGTTACTCCAAACGGTAAATTCAATAACAATTTTGTAACCTTGAAGGTAATGAAAGCTTGTTTTGCCTTTGCAAGGGTCTACCCTAGTATCTGTCAAAATTAGCATTTAGCTCTTTTTGATAGCTTAATTGTACCTATTATGACATACAAACAGTGTAAAATGTGGGGACACGAAAATAATGACGAATTTTAGTATATCTTTTACAGATCTATTCTTGGAGTTTTTAAGTATGCCCACTGTGCAGGTGTGATTAGTAAGTTAGAAAGATAAATGTATCCAATTCAGTTTACATTTATAAAACATATGCATATAGCATTAGATTGGTTTGGAGAATTTGACTGGTGATATTTTAAGGTATGCTTTCACGTCCTCAAGGTTTAATTCAAAGTGATCAGATTATTATAACACTGTACTGGTACTGTGGGATTAACACATGAACTTTGGGTGGTAATATCAACACTACAATTAGTGCTGTTTATGATAGTCTATTTTTAGAAGTTATAAACAGACATGGCTCAGTGATATGCATACTGATTCATGGCTTACAAACCAGTGGTGGGATGGGATTGCGTGTACTAGCCCCCCCCCCCCCCCCTGCTGAACGCCTGTTTCTTTGTCAGCCAGATACATTCAAAAATAAGTTTGTTTTCAGTGTAGATTGTGACATTGCACTATGACCCTGCATTAGGGCCTTGAAATACAATATGGTGCCTGTTATTTCAATGGTATCCTTGAAGAACGTCCTTAATTTTAAATCCTTAATTTTCACATTCACAAAGAATGTACAGCTGGCCCGTAGCCCTGTCTACGATACAGCCTTGCCACGCAGAGCTGGGAAGTACAGAGAGTGGGATGTCTCCTTTCATGTACAGGCGCTGAGTTTACGAAAACGCATTAAACGGAAACTGGTATATACAGAAAACAGACGAAATGTGAAAACTCCAGCCGCCTGGTCACGGGCGCTGTCAGACCAAGGATGTCTATTTTTTACATCCATGGTCAGACAGACAACTATTTACATACATAATTTGCATATAACTGTACCCATGAAATTGTCTGATCGCTTTTATGTTGGTAGGATAAAAGGGTTATTACATAACGTAGGTGGCTGCCGATACTGATAGCCAAGCACGCCCGTTCGATTTGGGAGAAGAAATATCCGCAGTGCTGTCCTCACACACATTCGATGAACATGATAAACGCGACGTGGTTTAGAGTAAGATGGTCCACGGTTTTCTGGAGTGACCGTGGGTTGACCAAATTCACAACTGCTGTTAACACACAACACCTGGTTACCGCTAGATACTATATGTACGTCACGTTGTTGCATAAGGTAGCAAGGGTGCCGGGTGGTTGTGAACTACACTACAGACATGATACGGTATACACCCGCCTCTAGCTTGGCCATCTTTCGCGTCACGGTCATGTCAAGAATATGTACACAGGAAGAATATTACTTTCAACTAATAAAATGACCTCAATATCATCAAATTTTATTCTCAGACATATGTGCGATAATGTATCAACGAAGTGATGAATATTCATTCAAAACACAAGTATACACAGACACGCCACGAAAATGGCGCATCATCATTCACAAAATGAACTGCTACGTATACAAACTTAACTGTATTATGATATCTAGTTTAAATTAGATACAGGCATGGCACAGTTTGCCGGTAACAATCGTTACGGGGAAATTACACCGGTTTCTCAAAAAAGAAGCCCGATTGTCATCGCTGTTCACTGTGAAAATACAATATAAAGTCACGATGTGTAGCCGACGCCATGTGCTCGATGCCATTTCAAAACATTGCGTTCAGCGGTTCCAGCGCAAACGAACACTCCATTTCGAACGCGGCACAAACGAGTGTGTTGACATTCACTCTTTGAAAACAGCCACAAACATTACGCAAATATTACTTGAACAAAAAAGTGCATTTCTTACCTTAATTGTTCTCCAATCACACATATAAATGCGTTATTTGGAGCCGACCAGTCCTTGCTTATACGTCCTCTCATGCCGTCCATCTTTCAAAATGACCTACAAACGACCTTCTAACTCTTTTGTTTATTTATGTAAATTTATGTTTGTTTCGATATGCTAATTACTCCTTTGTTCGATCGTGAGATTGCGTTTTGTGCTGTTTACTCAAAGACGAGATGCAGCATTTTACTGATGGTTTGCAAATCTAAATAAAATAATACTTTTTGAAAAAAGACGTTACAGAGATGGCAACAACCGAGAGATAACATAATGTAATAATGTGAACGTACTTCGTGTGATAAGACTATTTCCCATGATGCCTGAATGTATCCAAGATGGCGGGAAACTTGAGGTAAGTCACAATCCTGTGACTCACATATAGTAAGCATAACATGTGACGCGCACAAGGGTTACTGTTAGTGTTACTTACCTTCACGTTAACTCTCCCATACGGTAGTTTCGAAATATCTTGTTGCTCGCACCTTATAAAAAGAGCGGGATTTACCGATGGATTAACAACTCGTGACTGAACTGTGCACCACTGTAATTGTAAACTCTACCACGGTTAGCCCTGCGTACAGGTCTGTGTGTTCCCGGCGTTATACGGCCTCAACCACAGCCGTATAACGCCGGGAACACACAGACCTGTACGCAGGGCTATACAACGGTAAATTTAGTAGGGGCTGTACATGCTGCAGTACTCTACGCAGACTAACTGTGTGTACTTGCTGCAGTACAGTAGCTCGAGGTTTTGCCTGGGTATTTGGGACGTTAAAACCAGATTGCCGTCCGACCCAAATACCCAGGCAAAACCTCGAGCTACTGTACTGCAGCAAGTGTGTACACACTGGTACTAGTACATAGCATGGAGGTAGCAGAGATCTTTGGGAACTGGTCAATTGGACCCCACGCCGATTGGACCCAAGTCAATTGGACCCAATGATAGAGATAGAGATTATTGAATCATTTCACATTTTGTTGGTCATTTCACATTTTGTTACTGACATGTGAACCGATCACGGCGGCGGCTGGGTGCTATGCTCAAGGATCTTGGCGCTGATGTAGCTCTTCTGCCATGACATTGTCAGGGCGGCAGAAAGCCGACATCATAGATTAGAACTAGACGCTTTTATTTTTCCCATCACTACATGCATCGGGAATGGTCAAGTTGTAACCGGGACCCTGTTGAGGGCCACCCTCGAAAGTTGTACCCATTTGTATGAAGTTCTAGCCCTGCAAATTTTTCGACCATGAATTTTTCCCAAGGATACGATACATTCTGCAACACAACAAATCAAAGCTTAAAATGAATTTCCAACATGTGAGGGCGCCCCTAGACAGGATCTCAGGATGCAAGGTGTAGTGTACCACGGTACTACATGTATGTACTACCCTCCCTTTGGAAGGGCATTGTCGATCGGGGAGGACAGTAATACTATACACCGGAGGCAAACTACGTAATTTTATAAATGTCTGAAAATGCAGTCAGGAAAATGAGGCATCCTGTATTAGAGTCAAGACAGCTCAAAAACGAGACAGTTTGGGTGTGCTGCTACAGTAGCTCTATCCATAAGTGCTCTCAATGCACTGACAAGTTGTATTCTAGAGGTCAATACCAGTGTATACACCAGTTCCATGACTTTTTGCCAGAGTGTCATCAACAGAGGCTGCTTCCGCCACATCTTGTAATTTCAGAGTCTGTGTCTTCAAAGTTTGCATCTCCTCTGCCTATAAACACAACCAAGAAATATCAGTTGTCAACCATGCTTTCGATGCTGAAATAGGCAACCCTTGCCTATCAAAATTATTCACAGTGACATACATAGTCCTGTCTATACATATATATGCACCAATATCCATTGGCATAATAGGCAGGGCTCCCGCTACCTATTCGCCAATTCGCCAAATGCGAAAGAAAGTTAAAAATGGCTACAAAAATTCCTGTTTGGCTAATGTAGTGGCTATTGAATTCTTAGACCTCCTAAACAGAAAACTACACCTAACAATAAAATGTTGTAAGATGTTGAAACAGTTTACCCTCCTTCCTACAAAGTTGCAATGTATTGAAACAGTTTAATCTACTTTCTACAAAGTTCCAAATTCCCTGGTACGTAAAACAAACACTGTTGCTGTTCGATACTACAATACATCATGAACGTAAGGTCCATGAATACACTGAGGCCTGCTTTGCCTCTGTGAGTCCTGGGTCGTCCTTGAGTCTATCAAAGTTTTACCTACTTTGCTGTATCAAAATTTGGCCTGCAACTACTCAGTTTGATAGTAAAAACCATAATTTCAAAGGAAACTTTCACAAACGGAGCCATAATACAAAAGAAAAGGAGAAAAACTGAGGTTTTCTGAAAGGTCAAGTCTAGGTCATCTCATCATGTGATGTCATGCATGAAGACCGCCTAATTACACAATTATGGTTCACAAGAAACCACCTAGGGTGGTCCAATAGGTGAAAGATAATTTTGCTGCCTTTGGCATTCAGCTTGACTGACTCCCATTCGGCCTACTTTCAAACTGCTATAACTTATACAAGAAATTATGTGATTCTGAATTATTTTAATATTTTTGTAGATTCCACCAGTTTAATGATCTAGAAGTGAACATCACCAGACATTTCTTGATGATATAAAAATATCAAATGAAAATATATCTGGGCTAAAATGTTATCATAATCATTAAAACAATGAATGCCCTCAAACAGTGAGTAATTTAAATGAACATATATCATTGTGTCTTGTTTTACAAGAGTTTTGTTTGGCCAAGCCCTTTTTGTCTCAAGAAAAGTACTTATACTCAAGACGCTATTTCAGCCTGCTTGATCACAACTATGACATACTAGTAAAACCAGGCCCTTAAATACCACAATAATCGTATCTACACTGCCATTGTGCTATACCATAAATGCTGTCTTCTGCATGGAAAATTGTTTTACTTGTGTGGCTAAATCATTTAGGTTATGCAAGACTGCATAAATTTGCCACATGAGAAGCCTGTAACTTATGACAAGCTATCATACTGTGAATACTAACTGAATGTGGCAGAAATATTCAATCTGTACCTCTTGTAATATACACTTAACATTGCTACCAGATTTTTAGAATTCAATTGCTACCTAATTTATTTCTGGTGTTTAAAGTTTACCACCAAAATTGAGAAAGGATTTCTATCCCTGAAATGTCATAAAAACACAGATTATAAATGCAAAAACTAAACATATTTCGTTAATGTAAAAACCATCATGAACATCATACAGAACATCTTGATTTGTAAAATTAGGGACTCCTGAATGACAAGAAAGCTGTTGCCACACTTGAGATCATAAACTGGCTAAAAGTTACTCAAAATGGCTAAAAGATTTTTGATTTGGCTAATGAGTTGGCTAATCATTTTTGTGACTTAGCGGGAGCCCTGATAGGCACTGCTACATTTTATTAAAATGTATATTGTATTTTTTTATTAGCTCACATTTGGTTATACCAATGTGAGTTTATCGTATAAGCTGAAGTCGATGACGTCTGTATGTATGTGTGTTTGTGTGTATGTATGTATGTACATACGTACAGTAATGTCCATCAACATCAAAACACGCAAACCATTGCACGTTTCAGCTTGGTATTTGGTGTGTGGATGCATCCTGGGCTATACCGGTAGATGGGATTTTGTTCGAATGAAGTCTGCATTGCCAAATTTATGCAAATGAGCTTACAAAATCAGACCTTATGTTTTGAGGTGAGCGATCGCTCCGCTCGCCTACCGCTCTCGCAAATCAAATTCCGCGAGAGCGATTAGCCGCTCGCGCCACGGCTGGGACTCAAGTTTTGGAGACCAAAGATACACGTTGTATCCAAAATGTAACATACTCTAATCTCCTCCGATCGACGCGCGAAGCACAGTGTAGCGAATAAAATTATGCTTTTAATATTCAGTTCACTTCACTTCAGTATGAATTACCTTCTCGGCAAGTTCACTTCACTTCAGTATGAATTACCTTCTCGGCAAGCACATTCTAGCAATGTAATGGATCGATTTAGGTGCAACAATGTAATACAGTATTACAATAGTACTCGTCTAGTGATAGCGTATCGGCGGCGGGCCTATAGCACTTCAATATAGCACCACTACGGTTCGGAATTTACATGTACTCAGATGTACAAAGTACAGCCCCTCATTCTCACATTCTCAAACCAACTCCGTTTTCTTGGCTGCCATATTCTTTCTAAGTGTTCAAAACACAAAGGGTTATCCTGCCGCAGCAAGATTTCATAGGAAAAATATGCGTGACAAACGAGGATCATATTGCTTACGCTATCGAGATCGAACGTGGAGAAAATATCTACGACATGATGACTGGACTGGGACTACACGTCGCAACTCGCGGAAACAAATGCATAATCTCTATTTAAACAGTTTAGCCTGAGCGACTGCTAGGTCTCTTGGTCCTTTGAAAGCTTAAAATAATTAAATTGACTCTGAAAAGTTGGAGAGATGCCCGATACTTCTAAAAAAAGATCACGAAACGATCATGAGTTCATTCTACCGTAAAACGTTAAAAGACGTAAATTTTTGCGACATTTTGGCGTACAGCATAGGAGTTTTCTGCGACTGTCGTAAAATGGTACCTCTGGCCCTTGGCATTCTAAGCCTTCGAGTGTACACACCGCGGATCGTGTACCTCGACGTGGCTGTTATGATAAATTCGTTTTGTTTTGTGAAATGTAAACTTGTGATCACTTCGATATATCGCGGTAACAATCGGCCAAGTTAACTTTGGTTGGAGACCAACGAGCATGCAGGATGTTTCAGCGGGCCGCAAATGCAAACAAATGAAACATAACTTGACTGTGGACTGCTGGTAGCACGATTCAGTGTAAAATCTAGTTCTGTTCGCGTACTCGGCGTAGCTCAAACTATGGAGGTAAAAAAATACCTCCATGTTCAAAACCAAACATGTTTGATGACAGCACTGTTGTCTTGGTAGGTTTTTGTCTTAATGCCAATATATCTAATGTGCATACCATATGGTATTTTTAAAAGGCTTGTATGAAAAAAATCATGAAAAAGTTACACATCCTTTTAAAAAGTATAACTTCATCTATTTGTCCATGAATACAACAGAGGCCACATTTCTGCATATTTATTGTTCGAAAAATGTTGAAAGTTAGCCAATATGCTATGAACATTTGGATGGGAGAACACTGCTTATCCTGTTCCATCTATCAGAATATATAACCAGTACACAGTACTACAGATTGCCCATAATACATCATGATTTGTACCAACGTAGATTCCCCTGTGAAGTCTACCATGTCTCCCATGTGTAGATAAATTCTTGGACTAGTTGTAAAAATTCTGAGTACTTTTAAAGACATAAAGGAATAAGAAAATTGTGCTTGATTGAGAGAGGAGATAGCATTTTTCCAAATTTTCCACTGATTGTGTCCTCAGCCATACAGAATAAAGTGATGGAAAGTAGGGAGACTAGTTGCACCAGTTTTATGAAACAAAAGGATATTGATTTTTTTCCAAATACAAAAGACGAAAGAAATTTACATGCTAACTTTTTTTAGAGAATGACCCCTTCAGTTGGTCATAACTTGCTTCCCAAAACTGTGGCATTTGTAGTACCAGCAGAATGTGACTTTTATGGTTATTTAGCAGATTCTTTTAAATTTATACTACAATATTTCAACATAAATTTAATAAATATAATTAATCAATTATCTTGAGTCTGCATATTATTGCTTTTATGCAGAACTGAAAAAGTTTTAAGAAAATTGACGTCGTTGGTACAAAGCAAACACGATTGTGGGTATTTTATTGTATTGTGCCGTATTTTCTCCCTTCTCTCTTACATAATAATACGAAAGACAGCAGCTGGTGCATATTGTTTTCATAATAAATTTTATTCATGCACTCTCCATACTGTTTTCAGGGGATCTGTTCAGTCACTCTCCTAATTTAAGCAGTGCCATATTCAAATCACAAGAGATGACACAATTTTTTAGTCCCCACGGACACCGTCCGGGGGGACTTATAGGTTTGGTCATGTCCGTGCGTCCGTCCGTGTATGCGTGCGTGCGTCCGTCCGTTCACCCAGATATCTCAGAGACGCCTGGAGCGATTTTTTTCAAACTTGGTTCAAGGATAGTACCCTACCTCATACAGATGCACTTTGATTTGTTTTACAATGCGATCAAATTTGGCCGTGTTAGAGAACTTTTTAGTTTTCACCTCCATAGACCCCCATGTATAAGGCATGTATAAGCACAGGCAACCCATAAAGTATTACTGAGATTTTCACACTGGCACAGGCAACCCATAAAGTATTACTGAGATTTTCACACTGTTTTCTCTATCATTTTTAGTCCCCACGGACACCGTTCGGGGGGACTTATAGGTTTGGTCATGTCCGTGCGTCCGTCCGTCCGTCCGTGCATCCGTCCGTTCACGCAGATATCTCAGAGACGCCTGGAGCGATTTCGTTCAAACTTGGTACAAGGATAGTACCCTACCTCATACAGATGCACGTCGATTTGTTTCACAATGCGATCAAATTTGGCCGTGGTAGAGGACTTTTTAGTTTTCACCTCCATAGACTCCCATGTATAAGGCAGACCATAGACTCCCATGTATAAAAGGCAGACCATAGACTCCCATGTATAAGGCAGACCATAGACTCCCATGTATAAGGCAGTCCATAGACTCCCATGTATAAGGCAGACCATAGACTCCCATGTATAAGGCAGTCCATAGACTCCCATGTATAAGGCAGACCATAGACTCCCATGTATAAGGCAGTCCATAGACTCCCATGTATAAGGCAGTCCATAGACTCCCATGTATAAGGAAGTCCATAGACTCCCATGTATAAGGCAGTCCATAGACTCCCATGTATAAGGCAGTACATAGGCTCCCAAGATAAATAAAAATTAGTTTCTCATCGTATTCATATTGCAAAAAGGATGCAGTGACACAGTTTTTAGTCCCACAGATAAAGTCCAGGGGGCTCATAGATTGGGTCATGTCAGTCCGTGAGTCCATCCGTTCACGCAGATATCTCAGACACTTTGACAAAATATCATGTGACCTTGGTGACCTTTGACCTCGAATATACATATTTGTCCATAACTCAGTAACCACAAGTGGTAAACCTTTCATATATGGTATGATGGGACACCCTATGACGCCACATATTGTACCTCATCAATTATGTGCATATCTAATTTGAGCGAGCCAATAGAGCTAGAGGTCAGATTTTTGGTATATATGGATAACTTAGCGATACAATTTTTTTGACAAAATGTCACGTGACCTTGGTGACCTTTAACCTCAAATATACATATTTGTCCATAACTCAGTAATCACTAATGCTACACCCTTCATATTTGGTATGATGGGACACCTTATGACGCCACATATTGTACCTCATTAATTATGTGCATATCTAATTTTGAGCGAGCCAATAGAGCTAGAGGTCTGATTTTTGGTATATAGGGATAACTTAGCAATACAATTTTTTTGACAAAATGTCAAGTGATGTCAATGACCTTTGACCTCAAATATACATATTTGTGCATAACTCAGGAACCACAAGTGCTACACCCTTCATATTCGGTATGATGGGACACCTTATGACGCCACATATTGTACCTCATTAATTATGCACATATCTAATTTTGAGTGAGCGAATAGAGCTAGAGGTCTGATTTTTGGTATATAGGGATACCTTAGCAATACAATTTTTTGACAAAATGTCACGTGACCTTGGCTCGTTAATTATGCCCATATATAATTGTGGGCAAGCCAATAGAGCTAGAGGTCTGAATTTTGGCATATATGGATTAATTAGCAATACAATGTTTTTTTCAAAATGTCACGTGACCTTGATGTCCTTTGACCTTGAATATGCATATATATGCATAACTCAGTAATCACAAGTTCTTTACGCTTCAATTTTGATAGGATAATAGACCTTAAGATGTCACATCTTGTACCTCATTTATTATGCACATATGTATTTCTTGGCTGGCCAATACAGCTAGAGGTTTGATCTTTTTTCCCGATTTAGAACCATAACTTAGACATGCCTCTTGTTTCAAATTGGGAACAATGACATAGACCTATGTGTCCATAGATCTGAACATATACACTTTAGTGATACTTCTTAATGACCTCATTTCCCTGCCCCCTCAAGACTAATACTCCTATTACAAGTGGGGACTATGTCATTGTCAATGACTTTTTTTTCACTCGCCTGACAATTTTCAGGGGAGCTGCTAAATCACTCGCCTACCACTCGCCCGGATAGCTTCAGGAGAGTGAATTTTAGCTCTCCTGCCATTTTCAAAAAATAAGCCCTGCAAAATGTTAAAATGGTCAAGAATTAATAACTCAAGAACTGCTGTTTTGATTGCTTTGAAAATTTGTGTGCAAGTACCTTAGGTGAACCTTATACAGTTTTACAAATATTGTGAAGATATTTTTAATTTTGTATTTTTGCTGAATTTTTTGGTGATTTTTCTCATTTTCAGTAGAAATTCTTCTCTGAAACCGTCAGCCCAATCACTCTCAAATTTGGGTTAGATTTTTGCGAGGGTGTTACTTTTCTAATTTGTTCAAATTACATGTATGACAAAATCGGGAAAATTACTATTTTGGAGTAATTTTGTCATTTTTGGTCAAAAAATCTTAAACAGTAAAACCCCTGGACAGACAGCTTTTATCTTTAGTACACAGACGTACAGAGATGACAATAGTTAGATATGTGGAAATTGTCCTGAAATATACAAATTTGTATTTTTAAGACAATATTGTCATTTTTGGTCAAGAAAACTTGTCCTCAAAATTACTTGTTTGATAGCTTTGTAATTTGATATAAAGTCCCGAGGGATGTTATTAGACAAATTTTCTGCTCAAAGTGTTGGGAAACCCCCAAATTTGAATATTTTAGGTAATTTTCTCAGTTTGTGACCTTAAATGACCTACACCAACCCAGGATATGTTGTTAGACAGTTTTGAAGGCTGTGAAAGTGTGAACATAATTTTGTCATATTTGGTATCAATTTGTAGGAAATTTTGATCCAGAAAACAAAGCTGAGGTGAATTTTTTCATTTCGGACCAATTTTTGCAACTTTTTGCAACTTAAGACCTGATCACAAATTTGGATCCAGGATAATTCCAGATGTTGTAATCACCACAGTGGAAGGCATTTCACTATCTGTAACTAACTTAAGTGCTGTTTACATTAGCATGATAACACTCATCGCATTAATTAAAACTTCCCAAGGTTGTAAATACATTTCCTGTCATCTGGCGTTATGTAATACCAAGTGATGGAACATTTGGTATTCAGGAGGGGGTAGGGTCTAGCAGATGATGAGGTAGCATTACTTTTTTACCAGATCCCTTGTACATTTTTTTACCCTCTCCCACCTTTTCTTTTTATCAAGCCTTCTCTATTTTTTGTCGTTGACATTTGCTTATGTATTTAGGATCTGCTTGTCTCATTGCTATAGAAATTGATATGCATGTTCCTAAAGATGACCTCCAGTACCTAAGTTGGAGACCTTATTTGCTTTTGACATTCTTGTTTTTCCTGGTTTAAATATTTCTCGAATGGACCATTCAAACCGATTGTGAGCACTGTGAGCACACTGTCCTTGACGGTATTTTTTTTTCTTTACACTACAATATTTTATATTATTTTTTATATTTTTATATCTTTCCTTTTTCCCTATCTCACTTCCCCATAGCGCATAAGTGTTCCTTGCTATATCCCCTGATACAAAATGCTATTCTCGTATTAAATAGACAACACTCACAGCAACCCTTCAAGGGCCCTCATCAGGTAACTGCCTTGTCCAACACTGGCAACCCCTCTGCAGGTTAATGTGTATCAGGACACTGAGACAATGCTCACAAGGACTTGTCTTACTTTCCCCTACATACAAAAGTACTCCTGGCACCCTCATAGCAACTCCTCATTGAGTTAACTACCTGCCATTCATAGCACTCTTGTAACAACTCCTCATTTAGTCAACTACCTGGCCAATACCGGTATTCATGGCACCCTCGTAGCAACTCCTCATTGAATTAACCCTTTGAGCGCAACACTTTACAGAATATACCTCAGTCAAACTTTTTCAGATTTTTGCCAAAATTTTGATAAAGAACTGTACCCAAGGAAATGTGATTTCCATTTAGTCCAAAATTATCAAAAAATTACAGAAAAATTCATAAAATTTGTAAAACGTTGCACTAAAATTTTGGTGGGAAAAATTATAGCACTCAAAGGGTTAACTGCCCGTACCTGGCCAATACTCATGGCATCCTCATAGCAACTCCTCATTGAGTTAACTACCTGGCCAATACTCATGGCACCCTCATAGCAACTTCTTATTAATGAGATATATTACACGTATGTGAACCTTTATTATTGCCATGTTGCCCTTCACTGCATTGCATTATCATTGCATTACCATGGCTATACACTTTCATGCAACGGTGCAAAGTGGTTCAGGGACTGACATAATAAATACAAGGATGTTTATTTCGGGGGGGGGGGGGGGGGGGAACTTAGGGGGTTAGGATTGTTCACCATACTAGATTTACAATGCCATGAGTTCAGTTGTACAGTGTATCAGAAATACAGCATTCAATGGGAGAAATACAGAACCACTAAACTTGGCTGACTGCTTGATCAGTACATTTATTGTGATGCAAATATTTATCAATCAGCTGGTCCTCTATCCCCACTAATAAGACAAGGTTTACCATTTGGTCAAAAAAAGGGGCAAGTTTTTATCAGCTTTCTTTCTGAACAATTTGATTAACTGAACACAACTTTCAAAGGAGAACAAAAGATTAAAATCCAATGTCAATTTGCTCCCTGGCTGAAAGTCCAGATCTCTGCCAGGCTGAAAGTCCAGATCTCTGCCAGGCTGAAAGTCCAGATCTCTGCCAGGCTGAAAGTCCAGATCTCTGCCAGGCTGAAAGTCTAGATCTCTGTCAGGCTACAAGTCTAGATCTCTGCCAGGCTACAAGTCTAGATCTCTGCCAGGCTACAAGTCTAGATCTCTGCATAGACCCTCGAGTAAAACGGGACTGGCAACTGCTGTGGTTTCTTTGTGCGATCTATCTTGGAATATATTAACTTTGTTTGCCAAGCGGTCCCCGACAACAATACTTCGTACTTAATACTGAATCTCATTAAGGATCAAACTGACGTTTTGAATATGTACTCTTTGCTCTTGCATGGCACGTTCCGAGTAATGACACAGAGAATTTTGAGGGTTTTTTGATACCAGTCATGGTGAATGTTCTGGTGACGATGAAGATCACATTTGGGATTCTTGCCGAAACCAACAGGAAAACACCAGACGATAAAAACAGTGTACATTTAGCTATAGACGTTACAGAAAACTCTTGATAGGTATCGACAATATAAATTTACATTTCCTACCATAAAAATCTCCGATAACAACAAACATTTACAAGTAAGACAGGTCTACACTTCCCCAGTCCTGTGAAACGAAAATCTGACCTTTATTTCATCTGTCACGCAAAATTTGACGAAAATTAGGGTTTACAAAAAATGACTACTCCATCGGAGCCCAAATACACGACCTCTAACATTTTGGTACCGTTTTAGCCTAAAGAAACACCAAAGTTTGGATATGCTACACATGTCTACACCCGCAAAGTGCTAGAAAATACATTGATTTTTGCTGTCAGGCGAAACTTTGCGATAAATTGGTACTCTACAACGGTTGGTGGAGTCAGAAGCGGTAAGGTAGACATACATTAACACAAAGCTGAACGCTGTCCTCGCAAATTTGGCCGTTCACAGTTTTCAAACAACAACATTTCAGTAGTTAACATACATACTTTGCCGAATCATGCACTCCTCGCACAGAGAATATTCCGACCGTTAAAAAACTGCAAAAACGAGGGAAAATTCGGAGATACACGGACGATTGCGGAATGTAAACAACTCTTTGATGGCAACTGCTGTCAAGTCTCGATCTGCAGTGATATGTGGTTCGGATTTCTATTCGAAACTTTGTCACTTTACAGCAACATATTGACTCCCTACAGACTTCTACTCTAGTTGCATCAAATCTCGCTACCAATATGTAAAAAGTACTTTAAAACCATTTTGATGAATTCTTCTCAAAATAGTTGTAACATTTTTCTTTCTAAAAATGAACTTGCGGGTAATCCGAAATAACTTGTAATCTGAAAACGTTATTACCGTATACCCGCATGCACGTGTCTATGAACCAGACGTTGTGCAGTCGATCGGGTCCAGCTTAAGTCTAGATCTCTGCCAGGCTGAAAGTCTATATCTCTGTCAGGCTGAATGTCCAGATCTCTGCCAGGCTGAAAGTCTAGATCTCTGCCAGGCTACATGTACAAGTCTAGATGTCTGTCAGGCTGAATGTCTAGATCCTGCCAGGCTGAAAGTCTAGATCCTGCCAGGCTGAAAGTCTAGATCTCTGCCAGGCTACAAGTCCAGATCTCTGCCAGGCTGAATGTCTAGATCCTGCCAGGCTGAAAGTCTAGATCTCTGCCAGGCTGAAAGTCCAGATCTCTGCCAGGCTGAAAGTCTAGATCTCTGTCAGGCTGAATATCCAGATCTCTGCCAGGCTGAAAGTCCAGATCTCTGTCAGGCTGAAAGTCTAGATCTCTGTCAGGCTGAAAGTCCAGATCTCTGCCAGGCTGAAAGTCGAGATCCTGCCAGGCTGAATGTCTAGATCTCTGCCAGGCTGAAAGTCTAGATCTCTGCCAGGCTGAAAGTCTAGATCTCTGCCAGGCTACAAGTCTAGATGTCTGTCAGGCTGAATGTCTAGATCCTGCCAGGCTGAAAGTCTAGATCTCTGCCAGGCTACAAGTCCAGATCTCTGCCAGGCTGAAAGTCTAGATCCTGCCAGGCTGAATATCCAGATCTCTGCCAGGCTGAAAGTCTAGATCTCTGTCAGGCTGAAAGTCTAGATCTCTGCCAGGCTGAATGTCTAGATCTCTGCCAGGCTGAAAGTCTAGATCTCTGCCAGGCTACAAGTCTAGATGTCTGTCAGGCTGAATGTCTAGATCTCTGCCAGGCTGAAAGTCTAGATCCTGCCAGGCTGAAAGTCTAGATCTCTGCCAGATCTCTGCCAGGCTACAAGTCTAGATCTCTGCCAGGCTGAAAGTCTAGATCTCTGTCAGGCTGAATGTCTAGATCCTGCCAGGCTGAAAGTCTAGATCTCTGCTGGGCTGAAAGTCTAGATCTCTGCCAGGCTACAAGTCTAGATCTCTGCTGGGCTGAAAGTCCAGATCTCTGTCAGGCTGAATGTCTAGATCTCTGCCAGGCTGAAAGTCTAGATCTTTGCCAGATCTCTGCCAGGCTGAATGTCTAGATATCTGCCAGGCTACAAGTCTAGATCTCTGCCAGGCTGAAAGTCTAGATCTCTGTCAGGCTTAATGTCTAGATCCTGCCAGGCTGAAAGTCTAGATCTCTGCCAGGCTGAAAGTCTAGATCTCTGCCAGGCTGAAAGTCCAGATCTCTGCCAGGCTGAAAGTCCAGATCTCTGTCAGGCTGAAAGTCTAGATCTCTGCCAGGCTGAAAGTCCAGATCTCTGTCAGGCTACAACTTAGTCTAGATCTCTGTCAGGCTGAATGTCTAGATCCTGCCAGGCTGAAAGTCTAGATCTCTGCTGGGCTGAAAGTCTAGATCTCTGCCAGGCTGAAAATCTAGATCTCTGCTAGGCTACAAGTCTAGATCTCTGTCAGGCTGAAAGTCTAGATCCTGCCAGGCTGAATGTCTAGATCCTGCCATGCTACAAGTCTAGATCTCTGCCAGGCTACAAGTCTAGATCTCTGCCAGGCTGCAAGCTTATCACTGTTTTCTCTTCAAAGTTTACTTGTAATACATCTTGCTTTTTCTGTCACAGAACACTGGAACAGGTTCTGAAGATTGCCACTGATGCTAAACTTGATCCGTCCGATTTGGCTCCAGTTGCACAGACTCTGTATTTTGCAGGTGATCTAAATCCTTCCAGAATGAAAATCATGGAATGTGATCAGTCACTCTTACAGTATCTACAGGAAGGAAGCACGTAAGAATATAAATTGTAATTTGCTTTCTCTTGTAGTTGTTGCAGGTCATGAAAACAGGTAAAAATACAAAACATTTGTTGCTTCTGACCTAACGTGATAAGAGTATTTAAATGTTAGAATCACATCAGATTTGGGAATCAATTGCCCTTGTTATTTGAAAAATTTTAAATTGTAAAAAAAACAGGTATATTGCATGATACAGATTTGTAGGGAATTGCTGAGAGAAATAGAAAATTAATTTTCAATTTTTTTTGAAAACAGATAATAACTTGGAACTTTGGTAATAGTTACACCAGCAGCTAATTGACTACGCATGCGCAGGTTCAATATATGTGCGAGTAACCGGAAATGTACCTGACTAAATTCATGGGCCAATCGGCATCAATTAAATGTAAGGCTATCATAAACAAGGACACATGCTAAGAATGCTGGGATTGAATTTGAAGGTGGCAAGAAAGAGCGCCCTCTGTGTCAACAACTAAATGCAAATATTGCCAGTATTTAGATGGAACTCTGGTTTCAGCTTGCAATTGGAAGTTTGGTATTGCAACAATAATGGCGCAATACGTCCCTTATTAAACTCAATTGGTTGTTGTCATGGTAAAAATTGCCAATTTATGTCAAACTTTTTGGCAGATTGAACCCAGATTAAACAGAAAATTTATACCTGCTTGGTCTGACATAGTTTACGGTATGTGAACTGTTTTCATCAGAGGGTAAAACTGGGTGTTTGAATTTATTGAATTTATTGTTTATGCAATGTGTAGTGATCCTACTAATGTACATAGCAAGTCAAGTACCAATTAATTCTCTTTATTCTCTTATTTACCGGTACTAATCATGAATCAATACTATTATTGACCATGTTAGCATCGACTGCATCTTATGATGAAAATAGCATTTCTGATGTTATAATAACCTCTCACATGACACCAAGGGCTGAGCCCTGTATGATATTAGCATACAATGTAGTGGCACCATAACAAAAAGCATAAAGAATCATCATTAAATCGTGTTCTCTGTCTTTTTCACAGTTTAACAATTCGTGGGGACAAGTCAGACACAGCTGTAGCGTGTACAAGTGACAAGACGTTTGAATTGAAGGCCGCTGAGACATCAAACACACTGCTTCTTGTACCAGACTGCAAGACCACAAAAGAGTTTGAAGACAACAGTGAGCCATTATCACAGAAAGAGGTATGTCACAGCAGCTTTCAGTAAGATTTCACTTGTACATGTACAAATTGTAGTGCCATGGATTAGAACCATTATCATATACCCTTGCCCATGTCGCCTCATCCTAGTGACGTTTACCGTAAAATATCAACTGTGATATTTCACGGTAAACGTCGAGATATGCACGATAAACGTCATCAGTTTTAGAGTGTTCCCAAACTATATCAGCAGTTTGTTGGTAAACAACGTAAACAAACAAAATGGCTGCCACTCCCTGCCTGCAGAGCAATGTCACCGACGTAAAAAATTGGAAGGGCTTCGAGGAAAATGGGTATTTCTGGTTGCCAAATACGGAAATAATATATTGAGTCTTGTAATGTTTTCCCATGGTTTTCCTGTTAAAGTTCTCGTATTTTTTTAGCCAAGCTCTAGCAAACATTCTGCCCTTCACACGGCGCCAGCACTGTGCACGGTCTACCCCGAACTGGTCATGAGCGTGTGGTGTGACAGTGATGTGGCACACATGATGACTGTTGACATGGCAACTCAGGGTAAACAAACAAATGGCAGCCCTCCTCCGCGCATGCTCTGTGCCGTAAGACGATCGACCGCGATTGAAATCAGGATAGACTTAACCCTTTCACCCCCAGGTCCAACTTTACCATAGAAAACAATGGATTTGGGACAAACCATGGTGGTGAAAGGGTTAAAGCTGGGGACAGTTTTTGATCAGTTACAATTGCAATAGCATATTGCACCTTAAAAGGTTCTTCCTGTATGACGATTTTCGTATCCCCGTGTCTTTCTTCTTGGGGTTCATTGAGATGTGGAGAACTTGCAGCGATGTCATGCGTGACTTCATATGTTGACTTCGCCGTATACTTTATGAATGAAGCCTGTTCACATAAATATTCTGATATTTATGCGCTAGGCGTAATAAAGTAAAGCCTCAAAATTTAAGGTTTTTCGTACTATTAGTAAAATTATGGGCATGGGTATATGATAAATCGGTTATTACCCAATATTGCCTGATCCTGTGTCGTATCAGCATAAGTGTCATTTGTGCTGCGTCAGACACTCGACTTCGTCTCGTGTCTGCGTCAGACACTCGACTTCGTCTCGTGTCTGACGCAGCACAAATGACACTCATGCTGATACGACGAAGGAACAGACAATATTGAAAATAACCTCTAAGTAGCCACTGTGCCACTGTTAGAGTCTCTTGAGGAATTTCTTTGAAGCGCTTTCCTTCAACCCTATACCAGTTCATGTGATATGTAAAATTATTTTTCTTCAAGCCCCTGTAGCTGTAACTCTTGGAATTTGTTGACCTGAAAAGGCTTTCTATTTTCTCTGGTTTTCTTTTAAATTCTACAAATTTAAAGGATATACTCTTCTGCTACTGAAAAATTGGATAATTAAATTTAAATTTTAATCATTTTTTTTTGATTTCCCGCCATTTTTAGCTCCCATAGCCATATGTATATATGGCAATGGAAGCTATTCTTATACGCTAGGAAAATGTCTGTATGTCTGTATGTCTGTATGTCTGTATGTCTGTCCGTCAACATCAAAAACTCCAAAACCGCTGCACATTTCATCTTGATATTTGGTGTGTACATGGATGATGGGCTGTAGATGAGATTTTGTTCAAATGAAGTTGTCATTGCCAAAAATATGCAAATAAGTGCCAAAAAAGGCGTTTTTGGTAAAAAATCTCCTTCTTCATAACCGCTGGTCAGACAGCTTTGATATTTGCTATACAGGTCCCTAGGGATAACCCAACTTGGATTTGTTCAAATTGTGATGAAATATGCAAATCTGTATTTTTAAGGAATTTTTTTGTCATTTTTGGTCAAAAATTTATTTCATCAAAACCGCTTGTCTGACAGCTTTGATATTTGGTATACAGGTCCCTAGGGATAGCCCAACTTTGATTTGTTCAAATTGTGATGAAATAAGCAAATCTGTATTTTTAAGGAATTTTTTTGTCATTTTTGGTCAAAAATTTATTTCATCAAAACCGCTTGTCTGACAGCTTTGATATTTGGTATACAGGTCCCTAGGGATAGCCCAACTTTGATTTGTTCAAATTGTGATGAAATAAGCAAATCTGTATTTTAAGGAATTTTTTGTCATTTTTGGTCAAAAATTTATTTCAACAAAACCGCTCGTCTGACACCTTTGATATTTGGTATACAGGTCCCTAGGGATAGCCCAACTTGGATTTGTTCAAATTGTGATGAAATAAGCCAATCTGTATTTTTAAGGAATTTTTTTGTCATTTTTGGTCAAAAATTTATTTCATCAAAACCGCTCGTCTGACAGCTTTGATATTTGGTATACAGGTCCCTAGGGATAGCCCAACTTGATTGTTCAAATTGTGATGAAATAAGCAAATCTGCATTTTTAAGGAATTTTTTGTCATTTTTGGTCAAAAATTATTTCATCAAAACCGCTCATCTGACAGCTTTGATATTTGGTATACGGGTTCCTACAGATAAACTAAATATGATATACAGAATATATGATGAAATCTGCAATTTGTATTTTTGGTGCAATTTTTGCCATTTTTGGTCAAAAAATGTGTTTCTCAAAAACTACTTGTCTGATGCCTTTGATATTTGGTATACAGGTTCCTGGGGGTTCTCTTAGTATGATATAGTGAAATTTGATGAAATCTTCAATTTTTGTATTTTTGGGTCAGTTTTTGCCGTTTTTGGTCAAAATATTTGTTTCTCAAAAGTTACTCATGTGATAGCTTTGATATTTGGTATACATTTTTATACATAATTATGATGAAATCATCAATTTTGTATTTTTGCAGCTAATTTTGCCATTTTAGGTCAGGCCATCCTGAAATGAGCTATCAAAGATCTCAACCTTCTTCATCAATATATATGTCACAAAACGTTGCTCTCTTCATAACACAGCAGAGCTCTGTCGACCATTGGGTCGTTTGTTAGCTCCCTAGCCATATGTATATATGTTTACAAGTTTACATTTTATTGAAAATCTCAATAGCCACTGAGCAGATTAGATGAAAAATTAGCATGTAAGTACTTTGGGCTGACCTGAAATGATTGTGCACATCTTGGGTCAGTATCTTGGACTTGCTATTTTTCATGAATTTTTTTTGTAATTTTCTCCCATTTTTGGTCAAAAAATCTTCTTCTCTGAAACCACAAGTCTGATTGATTTGAAACTTGGTATGGAAGTGCATAGGAGTGACCTTTCTCAAATCTGGGCAAATCGTGGTGAAATTTGCATATTTGCA
The DNA here is from genome assembly GCF_041260155.1 of Ptychodera flava. NCBI lineage: Eukaryota > Metazoa > Hemichordata > Enteropneusta > Ptychoderidae > Ptychodera > Ptychodera flava. The sequence goes on along the minus strand of NC_091932.1, from coordinate 43,565,449 downwards.
TTTTTTGGCTATTTTTTCATTTTTGATCAAAAATTTTTTTTAACTCTGAAACCACACGTCCGATTGAGTTGAAACTTAGTGTAGAGGTTTTTACGGGTGACGTCAGTAAGATTTGATCAAATTCTGGTGAAATTTGTATAATTTTATTTTATTGGGGGAATTTTTCTATTTGTGATAAAAAAATCTTTTAGCTTGATTTTAGCTTGTTTTGATAACTATATGGGAGCGACCAGTGACATTGTCACTATTTTTAAAAACTGGTAATATTACAAAAAAAAACCCCAAAGCATATGAGCATGAGGGCGCTATTTTACGTTTGGGCAAACACTTAGTATCTACCTTGCTCAAAATTGCACATGCAGTCCCAGTGGACATATTTATTATACTAAGTCTTGTATAAACACCCCTCAATGAGTACATTCCCACAAACTTGTTTTAGTTTGGAATTAAAATCACAAAAATAATGCTAAAAGATACAGCTATTGGGCCTCTAAATCGAGCTTTGTTCAGTCTATGGCGCATCAAGCCTTAAACTTCCATAGACTTTCTATGAAATCGAACTCATATGCCGAGGACTTCAATCTCTGTACATGCCTTGAACTTGAAATCAGTGAAAGTCCTTGAATTTTAAAGCCGCACTTTTCAATCCCAGGTTCTCGCGTCAGTGGAGTTCTCCCAGTCAAACACTTGGCCAGTACGATGTTTGATTTTTATAACATTAATTACACAAACTGATCTCAACCTTTTGTCACCTTTTGCTAATCCTGCAAACAGAGTTTATAAAGCGTTTGATTGACAGTCGGTTCAAATCGCCAACGGTCATTGATTCCCCACAACAAACGCTGGAATTTCCTAAAAATTGTCCTCCAGTCGTGTAAGACTTTGAATATAACCACAGAGTTCGATCGGCAGCAACTTCACGCTGACCGTCTGCGTTTTTGCGGCCGGGGAAAACTAAAAAGTGGCATTTTCTGGGGCGTGTGCACACGTGTTGCCTGTTTGGTGTCCACTTACACAATGAACGCTGCCATAGCTTTGTGTCCTTTTAAAGGGAGGCTCCGCCTTTAAAGGCCCCTAGAAAGTCCAGGAAGAGTCCTCAATAATGAAATTGAATCCTGGGAAAATGATAATTTACCAACAATTTTCAAAAATAACAAGCTTATCTGCTGTGATATCATGAAAATGATATGGGGAAATAATATAAAAATGTTTATAGTGATAATGATACATGTATCTTGAAACTGGTAGCTTGAACCTCAAAAGTCCTTAAAAATTGCTGAAAAAGTCCTTGAAAGTTGTTGAATTTTAAGTTACTTTGAGTGTATGGACCCTGCGAGTTTGAGTTCATAATTTCACCATATCGTATTGTCAAATGTAAAACATATTATTACATATGTACCACAGTTTACTTGCATCGAAGCGCGCGCGTACTACCGGTATTTGCACTGCAGTGCAAATACCAAAAACATTATTCCATACCTGCATGCAAATGAATAGAACAGCGCGTGATCCTTGTCTTTCAATGTGTGTTGCGTAAACTATTTAAAATGTGTTCGCTTGTGTTTTTAGTTCCTTTGTTTTCTCGATAAAATAAACAGGGGGAAACATATGTAATAATAACAGAACCCCATGGCGAGCGAGCAAGCTTGCCGTACCTGGGGTATTTGCACTCGTGTTTGTATTGAATCCGGCTGTCCTTTCACTCGCTGCGCTCGTGAAAGCACGACCGCCGGTTCCCCTGCAAACACTCGTGCAAATACCGCTGGTGTGGCGCGCTTGCACTCTCTCGCCATGGGGTTCTGTCATATTATTATACACCTACTGCCGTAACCTATGGGAGTTTGACCGTCCAATAACTTTCCGTATTTTGTATAGTACGCAGAGTCCCGAATACGGATGACGCGCGACGCGCCTGTTTGACCTTTGACCTAGCGATTATCGGATGTAAACAAACTATTTTACGGTGAGTTATAGACATAATAACAACTACCTCCAAAACGTATTCGTAGTATAAGGTTTAAAACACGCTAAACTCAAAACTGAGTCTAAATGCAATTGATTTTTATTTTAAAAAACTAATTAAATTGAAAACATTCAGCGAAGTTTGCTTGTACTGCACTGAAAATTAATTGGCTTCGTGCCAATGCAACAATCGCGCGCGTTCCACTCATATCGCGCGTGCCGCATCCCTCAAAATTTACCATAGAATTAGTTTATACAGACGATTAATGGAGGGAGGTGTATAATAATAGGGTTATACACAAAATACGGCCCTGTATGGACTCGGGCTCCGTGAGTGACGTATTGGACTCGCGTTCGGCTCGTCCAATACGTCACTCACTGAGCCCTCGTCCATACAGGGCCGTATTTTGTGAATAACCCTATAATACAAATGCTGCCTGTGTAAGTACATCCACAAAAATACAAATACCATGCTCATCCAAGTGTAAGCCCCATGGTTGTGGCAGCTGTATTGATGCAATGGCAGATCAGTTGTGGCAGCTGTATTGATGCAATGGCAGATCAGTTGTGGCAGCTGTATTGATGCAATGGCAGATCAGTTGTGGCAGCTGTATTGATGCAATGGCAGATCAGTTGTGGCCGCTGTATTGATGCAATGGCAGATCAGTTGTGGCAGCTGTATTGATGCAATGGCAGATCAGTTGTGGCAGCTGTATTGATGCAATGGCAGATCAGTTGTGGCCGCTGTATTGATGCAATGGCAGATCAGTTGTGGCCACTGTATTGATGCAATGGCAGATCAGTTGTGGCAGCTGTATTGATGCTATGGCAGATCAGTTGTGGCCGCTGTATTGATACAATGGCAGATCAGTTGTGGCCGCTGTATTGATGCAATGGCAGATCAGTTGTGGCCACTGTATTTATGCAATGGCAGATCAGTTGTGGCCGCTGTATTGATGCAATGGCAGATCAGTTGTGGCCGCTGTATTGATGCAATGGCAGATCAGTTGTGGCAGCTGTATTGATGCAATGGCAGATCAGTTGTGGCAGCTGTAGTGATGCAATGGCAGATCAGTTGTGGCCGCTGTATTGATGCAATGGCAGATCAGTTGTGGCAGCTGTATTGATGCAATGGCAGATCAGTTGTGGCAGCTGTATTGATGCAATGGCAGATCAGTTGTGGCAGCTGTATTGATGCAATGGCAGATCAGTTGTGGAAGCTGTATTGATGCAAAGGCATCTGCAAATTAACCAATATGCAGAAAATCACAGACATCCCACAGACTTTGAAATTCTCCCACTGTTTTTTTAGCTCCCATAGCCATATGTATATATGGCAATGGAAGCTATTCTTATAGGCTAGGGAAATGTCTGTATGTATGTATGTCTGTATGTCTGTATGTCTGTATGTCTGTCCGTCAACATCAAAAACTCCAAAACCGCTGCACATTTCATCTTGATATTTGGTGTGCACATGGATGATGGGCTGTAGATGAGATTTTCTTCAAATGAAGTTGTCATTGCCAAAAATATGCAAATTAAGTGAAAAAATGTAAAAACAGTCAAAATTGAAAATCTCAATAACCACTGAGCAGATTACATAAAAAATTAGCATGTAAGTACTTTGGGCTGACCTGAAATAATTGTGCTTTTTTTGATTTTTTGATATTGTTGAAAATATACAAATTAGTGCCAAAAAAGGCGTTTTTGGTAAAAAATCTTCTTCTTCATGAACCGCTGGTCAGACAGCTTTGATATTTGGTATACAGGTCCCTAGGGATAACCCAAATTGGATTTGTTCAAATTGTGATGAAATATGCAAATCTGTATTTTTAAGGAATTTTTTTGTCATTTTTGGTCAAAAATTTATTCATCAAAACCGCTCGTCTGACAGCTTTGATATTTGGTATACAGGTCCCTAGGGATAACCCAATTTGGATTTGTTCAAATTGTGATGAAATATGCAAATCTGTATTTTTAAGGAATTTTTTTGTCATTTTTGGTCAAGAATTTATTTCATCAAAACCGCTCATCTGACAGCTTTGATATTTGGTATACAGGTCCCTAGGGATAACCCAATTTGGATTTGTTCAAATTGTGATGAAATATGCAAATCTGTATTTTTAAGGAATTTTTTTGCCATTTTTGGTCAAGAATTTATTTCATCAAAACCGCTCGTCTGACAGTTTTGATATTTGGTATACAGGTTCCTACAGATAAACTAAATATGATATATAGAATATATGATGAAATCTGCAATTTTGTATTTTTGGTGCAATTTTTGACATTTTTGGTCAAAAAATGTGTTTCTCAAAAACTACTTGTCTGATGCCTTTGATATTTGGTATACAGGTTCCTGGGGGTTCTCCTAGTGTGATATAGTGAAATTTGATGAAATCTTCAATTTTTGTATTTTTGGATCAATTTTTGCTATTTTTGGTCAAAATATTTGTTTCTCAAAAGTTACTCATGTGATAGCTTTGATATTTGGTATACATTTTTATACATAATTATGATGAAATCATCAATTTTGTATATTTGCAGCTAATGTTGCCATTTTAGGTCAGGCCATCCTGAAATGAGCTATCAAAGATCTCAACCATCTTCATCAATACATATGTCACAAAAAGTTGCTCTCTACATAACACAGCAGAGCTCTGTCGACTATTGGGTCGCTTGTTTTTTTCAAAACCGCTGGTCAGACAGCTTTAATATTTGGTTAACAGGTCCCGAGGATGACCTTAGTGAGATGATTTCATACAGTCAGGAAATACTTAATTTTGTATCCATGTCTATAGTAGCTTCAGGGACATTGGCCCTATGTTTAAGTAATGTTGTGATTCAGTAAGCATTTGAAATAGTAAACTGTATTTGGTGTTGAAATGCGGTAAAAAATAATGAGAAAACATAGCTGAGGTGATTTTAGCAGGTTTGGTTTCCAACAAATATATTCAAAGTTTTTTTCAATGTTAAAGAGTGATGGAGGGGGGGGGGGGGGGGGGGAGGATGGAGGGGGGGTCGTGGTCAGATTTTGAAAAAATCCAAACAAATGTCAATAAAAAAATCAGCCACCGAAGGTTTGTCAAAAAGAAAAGGTGGGATAGTGGGAAAAAAAGAATGTACAGTGTATCGGATAAAAAAGATGTTCCTCATCAATCTTCCAGACAACCCCCTTTTATCAAATGGTACACCCCTGATGTATTTTTATGTGCCATTAAACATGCAGTGTATTTTAGTTTAAGATGTCAATCAAGTTAGGTAAGGATTTGAAAGGAATAGTCAAGTTCACCACAGTTTAACTTTATCTCTTGTGTCATCATCCTTGTGTAATTGGTTAAGTTTGTAAGTTGCTCCAGATGTGGATATACCAGCTGTTCTGGAAGAAAACAATGTTTACTTTTCCCTATAGGGTTTCTGAGTTAATGATTGCATGTTGAAATCTCTCCATGTATCTGGTGCATGGGCAAAATGTAAATATTTGTTGCATGTTATGTATTTCAGTCTATGTCAAATATTGTAAATGAAAAATCAAGAACAGTTTGCTGTGTGCTTGTACAAGATAACATGTATGTCAATTAAATTATATAAAATAATTAAATATTAAATATTAAATTAAATTATGTCAATTAAATATTAAAACTGCCTTGCAGTTTGATTGTCTTAAAAATTATCACAGAAGTAGAAAATGAAAAGAAACTAATCAAATTGCTGTAACATATTCACCCTCAGTGTCTGTAGGCCTATACTTAACTATTTTATCATTACATTCAGCTTTTTGTTATATCTTTATCACTCTCCATGGGCCAAGGCACACTTGGGTCAATGTCATCACTCTGTGCCAGTCTGTGAATGTCAGTCTGTCTGTATTTAGGCCCATGTTTCATACAATTGGTGGTTGTTTTGATAACTATATTTGGTATATAGGGATAACTAGCAATACAATTTTTTTGACAAAATGTGACATGACTTCGGTGACCTTTGACCTCAAATATACATATTTGTCCATAACTCAGTAACCACAAGTGCTACACCCTTCATGTATAGTATGATGGGACACCTTATGATGCCACATATTGTACCTCATTAATTATGTGCATATCTAATTTTGAGCAAGCCAATAGAGCCAGAGGTCTGATTTTTGATATATAGGGATAACTATAGGAGAGAATTTTTTTGACAAATGTAATGTGACCTCGGTGACCTTTGACCTCAAATATACATATTTGTCCATAACTCAGTAACCACAAGCGCTACACCCTTCATATCTGGTATGATTGGACACCTTATGATGCCACATATTGTAGCTCATTAATTATGCACATATCTCATTCTGAGCAAGCCAATAGAGCTGGATGTCTGATTTTTGGTATATAGGGATAACTATAGAAGAGAAATTTTTTGACCAAATGTCATGTGACCTTGATGACCTTTTACCTAAAATATATGTTTATGTCAATAAATAAGTAACTACAAGTGCTATGTCCTTCGTATTTAGTAGGATGGGAGACCTTATGACAACACATGCTTTACCTCATTAATTTTGCACACATCTAATTCTGGGCAAGTGAAATAGAGCTAGAGGTCTGATTTTTTGGCATATAGGGATTAATTAGCAATATAATTTTTTTTTTCAAAATGTCATGTAACCTCAATGACCTTTGACCTTGATTATACATATATATGCATATCTCAGTAACCACAAGTTCTATACCCTCCAATTTTGATAGGATATTAGACCTTAAGATGTCACATCTTGTACCTCATTTATTATGCGCATATGTATTTCTGGCTGGCCAATACTGCTAGAGGTCTGATCTTTTTCCCGATTTAGAACCATAACTTAGACATGCCTCATGTGTTTCAAATGGGAACAACGACATAGACCTATTTGCCCATAGATCTCAACATATACACTCCAGTGATACTTCTTAATGACCACTTTTCCCTGCCCCATCAAGACTAATACTCCTATTACAAGTGGGGACTGTCATTGTCAATGACTTGTTTAGTTAATGGTTGTATCACAGTATACGATATTTCTAATTCTGTATTTTTTCCATTTTATATTCTGAATAAATACATTAAACATATTTCACTGTCTCCAGTACATTACATTTAAGTATTTTCACTTCATGCACTTTATCCCTTTCACACATGTTCAAATATCTGACCAGAGAACAAACACTAAATAGTCCAGGATGGGAGCTACAGTGTCATTGACGCTATTTTTTTTAAGTGGGATCTTATCTCATGCAGTTCTTGAGCTAGGGTAATCCCTGTTTAGGCAATAAAATATTGAAAACTGGCTTATTAACAGTATTTTAACATTATCAGACATTATATTACCATGCCCTGTCCATCGCATTTTGATTGGTAGAGCTGAACCATGCGCCTGCCCACAAATACACAGTAATGGTTTGTTTTCGTGCCCGTGAATATGAATAATATCGTAAACATAGTAACTTTACAGCTAAAACAAAAACTGTGATTTGTACAAAATTCATAATCAACCACAAAATAAAACGGAGCATTTGTGGGCCAAGTTTAGACGGTTTTTTTAAAAAAACTCTCCGGATTTACAAAATTTTTGCAGCGCACGCACTACTCACTGACAGGTTCTAGGTCCCCGTTGTTGTTCGCACGGGAAATTTTCGTAAATTTTGACGGTTTTTCGGGGTTGATTGATAATATAATGGTAATAACAGACTCCGCGCTGACCATTAATGTTTATTTATGGGCGCGGGCGAGAGGAAAGCCAAATTTACGGGCTCGGCAAGCCTCGCCCATTAATTTTTGGCTTTCCTCTTGCCCTTGCCCATAAATAAACATTAATGGTCAACGCGTCGTCCGTTATTTCTATAATATAACAGCGGACATTTTGAAGTTGGTTGGCCATTTTGGCTTCATGACATCAAAATAATTAAGTTGCATCACTATTTGTAATTTTGGATGTTTGTATCAGTATATGAAGTAACCGTATTTTGATATTTGAAAGCAAATGACCTTGCCAGCCGTGCAATTTCTCTGTCTGCCAGCTTCTAATGAAAAGCCTGGTTAAATATCTGAAAGATTCTTTTCCCACCCCTCTTTTGGTTTCCTCAAGTATACAATTTCTAATTCAGACATGCAATCTACATTAATCATGTTGGAATTGATATGAATAGTAAGTTAATTGACTTGATACACTGTCTCAAAGTCATGCTGTGGACATGAACTTTCTGGTGGTTTCAATTTGAATTTGAAATGGCTTTCACGTGAGTAGAATATGAAGTTGATGTTATCAGTCTGAAAGATGTACATGATGTGTGATTTGGACTAACCCCAATGGCAATATCTTTTATTTCTCTCAAACAATGACATCATAGTGCTAGATTGTAAATAGTGTATATCACCATTGAATTGATACATATAGTATACCAAAATCAAAGTTAAATGTCTGTCTTTATCTTCAATTTTAACTGTTTTTGTCTCTATATTAGGTTATTGGTCTTGCCCATGAATACTTTGAACTTCGACCTTGCAGACCAAAACTTAAAAGACTTAAACAACTGCTTGAAGAAAACAGATATGATGGTCCCTTATATGAAGATGATGACAGCCATCAGGGCAAGAAATACACATTTACAGAACTACTTGAGTCTGTCCAAGCCAGTGAGGGAGAGATACGAGATAAACTTGTCAAGTTACAAGCCTGTAATATAAATGGTGAATATAGAACATATATCTACGGACATGATGTAGTGAACATTAGAGTGGAATGTTGTCGTAACAAACATTTGAGAACTAAATGTTCATTATAATCCACCATTATGTGTTGTCAGATCATGTTCAGCTACAATTCTACTGTTAAAAGTAATGGGCTTTTGCCAATCTATGAAGTAGCCAGTTCTTTCGAACTCACATAGTAGACATGGTTAAAAGAAGTGCGGTAAGTTTGTCTTCAATTCAGAATGCAGTAAGATGTCTTCAGAATGCAGTAAGTTGTCTTCAGAATGCAGTAAGTTTGTCTTCAGAATGCAGTAAGTTGTCTTCGAAATGCAGTAAGTTTGTCTGAGGAATGCATTTTCAGAAAAGGAAAAAAATCAATTCTCAATTGAATAAAGTGCACAGCTGACTATATCACCACAATATGATTTGCTACAGAAAAAAAAAATTATGAAAGGATGCAGTGTTCTCCACGAGGGGTTTTGACGGGCGGTGCGCCCGGCTTCTTTTTGTCGCCGCCCGCCTTTAATCTCGCCCGCCCACCTTTTATCTCGCCCGCCCACCTTTGTTTTCTGTAGCCTTAACTGTTTTCACAGTCAGTTGTCCGAACAATATCTGAAAGCCTATTGTATAAAAATGACAGCAACTGACAACGTCTTGTAATAAAGAGGGGCCGTTCACACATCTGTCGGTTTGTTTTGCGACTGCATGCAATCGTCAGTGTTCTCCCCAGGCCGTTTAACAGGATCGGCCCCGATCCTTTATTTTTTTTCGCCCGATCCTCTTTCATATCCGCCGATACTCTTTCGTAAATGTGGTTGAAGACCTATTGTTTCTCAGCGGCGATTTGTCACGCTTTTATTTCAGCGAGCTTTTAGTGTGAAACGGCCGTAGTGCCGATGAACATTGGCTAAGACTTCAATTCAAAAAGCTTGAAATGTGTTAAGCTGCCGACCGTACCATACAGACACCGTCCATTTCATACAACGGACACAGGCTCGGTGTTGCATTTTTGCCAGCTGGCACTCAGTCAAAGCATCTATACTATAGGCAACTACCATTGCCGCCAATATCTCGTACTTGTAAGGATCCGAAGGTCACGAAAAGTGATTCGATCAGATGTTGCTAAAATCGTACGATTGGTTGACACAAATATCAGATGCAAAAAAGTATGGTACTTCGCGTGTTTATCCGAGCCGAGTTAGCCATTTTGAGATCCGTGTACGTCCACATGACGTTGAAGCCATGTGTGTCACTTCCTGTCACGCATTCGTAACTTGCATGCGGTTCACTCCGTTGACTTTGAGAAGCAGTTGCGTTTGATCAAGTTTCAAAATCCGTGACCGTTTTAAAATATTAAAGGCACAATGAAATGAAGTAAAAAGAAACTGCACGAGCTAAAATCATCATTCGTGTGATCATCTTAATACAGCAGCTATGTACATACGGTTCTGTACTGTATAGTTCAAAGGTCGCGTGTGATCGAGATCAAGAGCGCCAGCGTGCTCCACACAAACATGCATGGCAGCCTACGCCGCGTAGTTGTCAAAGTTTTGTATGTTTGCCGAACTATGAGTCGATGAAATTTCAAATCTTTCTCTTGGAAATACCTGGTATCATTTTTTTTTCGGGCCTCTCTTTATTATGAATAGAGTTTTAAAGTCAACTGTGTTCTATGCAGGCATGCTCCGCTGACTCCGCATTGTAACTTAATGCAAATATTCAGTCCCGTATCAACTTGTCATGCCGCACGTAAAAAAAGACGTTCATGGCTTTACCAATCGGGCTACAGACAAACATATAGTAACAGAGGATCATATGAAAACGTGCCACCATTTGCCACCGATTATTTCGAACACTGATTACTTCTCATGTAGGCCTACTTTTGAATTTTCATGTTGGTATTGTGCAACATATTTACTAAATTGTGTATTGTTTGTATTAGTTCAATGTTTTTTTTTCACTTTTGATGTTTTATTATTTATTTAATGTAAATAAAAAGGACTTAAATTTAAAAATAAATGGTATAGCTTGCCATTTATCACTGCTGAATGGAGAAAAATATTAAAAATGTCAGAAGTATCTCATCACTGGAATGCCTTGTGAATAGCCCTGGTGATATGTATATTGTATGCAAATATTATGCAAATAAATATGCTAATTAGCCGCCCGCCTTTAATTTTCATTTGTGGAGAACACTGAAAGGATGCAAACAGACTGAGTAAATTTTAAGGTGCAAAAAAGATTTTTTTACAAATACTTGTCTTCCAAAGTCTATCACATACTGTGATAATACTTAACACTTTTCCATATTCTGATGTAGGATGTAAACTTACAATTTATGCACATCAACAGCAAGTCAATAAATAAACAACCGATTGTTTCGAATTCAAGATTATACAGGATAATTGAGTATTGTGTTGTGACAAGTAAAAGAGAAATATAAATGAATTCACTTTACACACATATGACCACAGCTTTCCCAAGATTCCAAGAGGGTGAATTCCATTTCATGCTGTTCAAAATGTTCAAACACAGATCATGCAATGAATCAAGGGAACTTATGAGACATTCCTGCAGCAAGGTAAACATCACCTGTAAAATAATTGACTTGCAAAAATATATTTTCTGTATCCCCGCCATTTGTGAAAATGATTACTATTTAGTTGCCATATACAGATTACATTCAATAAATTCTTTTGAAAATGGATATTGATAGTCCTTATTGTTGCAGAAAACATGAATTTCATAAATTCTCTTCAATTCTGTTCATTTTGTAGGTTATTGGAGACTCCTCAGTAATGACTTTGACTCATCAGTATTGGCTCAGATAATTCAACTTATTGATGAAAATTCCTGGACAACAGATCATGTTCCAACTAAAGAGACTCTAGATACATTGGAAAACCTTTACCCCAGGTATACATTAGAACATTCACAAATTTGCCATTGCTTTGAAACAGATATTTTAATTTCTCCACGGAGATCAATAAAGTATTTATTATTGTTATTATTATTATTAAAAATTTCACTTTTACCCCAGGTATACATTAGAACATTCACAAGCAAACTACAGTGTTAGTTGAAATTTTTGCTTTGAAAATTTGTTTGCTGTATTTCTCCGCTTCACTGCCCATGTGCAGTGAAGTGTTCATCCTTCTTCTTTGATTGATGTCTCTTATTGGGGTCATATCCAGCAAACCACCCAGCCAGTTTTACCAGGTCATTATTGTCTGTATCGTGAGCTTTGACTACCGTACTGTTGTCAGTTATTACTTTCATTTGAAATAAAGATGGCTGACTACCGCGCACACAGGGAAATAATACATCTTACAAACATTTTTTGTTTGAAGTATTATACAACATTCGCTTTGAGGTGAATGATTGCATCACACACAAAATCAAAAACTGACAGCTAACTGCTGTGCTCATGATCAAAAAGAACCAGTCATAAGTTACACATCCATACTAGGATGCTGTCAGTCCTTTAACTAATAAATGGAATGACCCTATCTTTGTCAAACTGTACTTGAAAGATATAAAAAATGATGGGTGATTCAAGCTAGTTGCTGTCACAGCTAGTAATAGTGGTCCAATCCACAAAAATTCTTCAGCATTAGAAGTTAGCTTACACAGACTAGGTCTGATGGTTCTTGTTTTCGGTCCGTTTGTCAATTTTACCCAATCTTTCTCTGTACTAATGTCGGCATGGATAATTCTAAATTCAACCAAAGTAAACTACGAAACATAAACACCAAAAACATCAATACACAGCTTGACACTAAATTTATATAAAATGCGCACCTTTGATATGGCCAGAGAGCAAACAATTATTGTTTTACAGATTATTTGCAAAAGCTACAGAGGCGGCAAGAGAATTTTAAAAATATTTTTTAAGAACCCAGTAAGTCAGGAATTGATTGAATCAAAGATGATGCCGTGACATTTTCAAAGAAAATCAGAATATAAAAAATATCAAATTTAACTTTTTAAATTTGTTTTTTTATGTTAAAAGACATTAATATTGGTGTATGAATAAATAGAAAAATCCTCTGATTTTGTTTATTTTATTTATTTATTTTATTTATTTATTTATTTATTTATTTATGAACCAACAGGTTGCCCAATTATAGGTTCATTTCATAAAGGAAAGAGAAAAGATAAAAGTGACAAAGAAAAACAAAAGAATCTAACATGACAAAAATGGACAATGAAAACAAAATATAAACTAAGACAAGAAACAAACAATGAAAAACAGATTACATCTTATATAAATCAGTCATATTTTACATAGTTTAGTTTATTATCATTGCTTTTGATTTCAAAAAAGTAAAAAGATACACAGCTAATGGGGCTATCTTCTCTTTGTTTTCAGAAATATCCTGCAGCATTGTTTAGATTGCTATGGTGACAAGAAATCCATGGAAACAGACAGTGGTAAGAATGCATCGGAGTTTGAACAAATGTTTGACATACTGATATTTTAATTTATTTCAGATTTAGTTTATGTTGGCTGGTTTGCTCTTTTGTTTGATTACTTTGTAAAAAATGATGGATGTAAGGGTTGAGCAGATTTTGATCCAGGAAGGGTCAGATCTCATAGGAAACAATTTTGTTGTTCTGTTAAGTCAAAAGTTCAAGAATTAATCGTGGAAGGAGATTAGTAGAATTAACCTTCAAAGGAAAGAGGAAGAATGATCGAGGCAAAACTCATACAATTTGTTTTTATCCTTCATTGAACCGTTAAAAAGTCAATCCAGTGGTCTATCCCCTTGTACATAATGTTGGAATAAATTTATGGGAGGTATTCGTAATGGTACTATAAAGACCCTTAGGTTATCAATTTAACCTCTTTATTAAGTTGAACACTCATATTTCTTTTGAAAAATAGTTTTTATTTTCTCCTAAAGTTCGACCACCAACTGAATGGGAATTTCTCCAATTTCAATTAATGTGACGAGATGACTTTAATAGCCAGCAAAATGTATTTAGCCAATAAATGAACAATATTTCAAACCATTAGTCCATCCATATTTGATTGATGTAATATCCTAACCTGTTGTTAGTTTCTGACCAACGTGCAAAGACATGGCCTGTGCACCAAAGCAGATAGTTGGCGAGATGTTTTGTTAAACGTTGAAGGAATGTTGTCAGTATGACTATGTCCACAAGGTCGAGGGAGATATTGATGACACAGACATTCCGAATAAAAACTGTCATGTCTTGGTGAAAGGTGATGACTCATTTAATTTAATGAAACAAACCTCTTTGTATGTTATGTTTTTTGAACACACTTTAAAAACTGTATGATAATTATCTACATGTCAGAAATTACTTCAGGCTATTTCAAATGTTTTCCTCCATATAATGGTCTATGCAATCCATGGTTTATTTGATCTTGCTCTAGCCTTACATGCATGACTAAGTTCAAAGTTACATGTCAATTCAATTGAGAAATTGAAATTACCAACAGAGATGTGAGCACAGATAGGCTGCAAAAATTGGGAGAAGATTTTCTTGCGCCACTGTCAGACTCCGTCATAGTGTCTTCATATATAGCACATCCCCTTTCCTATGAAATATGTCTTTGAATAAAACAACTTCACAGTTAAAACTTTGAAGTTACCAAATTGTCGTTTCAATGTACGATGGTATACTGATGACGATTTACTTTCATTGCAAAACGACTGATTACAAGTTATTTTCATGACAATAAAAACTAAATCTTGGACCAGAGTTTGCGTTTACGCAAAAATCGTGCGTATTTACGCATTGAAATTGACTCTCTACGCACTTTTTTCATCGTTATGCGTTTTCTATACGCAAAGGATAACACCGAAAGCACTCCCCACGACTGAGCTTAGGCGACAACAAGACGAAATTTGTTGCAACACATTTCTGTCAATCACTCATTTTGTGTGGAAAGTTTCGGATTCTCTGGGCGTTGTCTGAAAAATCGGCATCGTAGTCCACACGTTATCACGTTAGGCACGTTATCATGTCAGCTGTGCCTATGAATTACGTTGCTAATTTTCAGGCTAGCGATAGTTTCTGAAAGTGAGTGATTGACAGAAATGTTGCGACAAATTATATAAATGCCAACCGTGCACGATCATCGTGTCTCGCTGTTCCAAAATTTTGATCAAGCACACATGGAGCATGGCGTCGAAGCAGACAAATCTGTTTTAATTTCTTTCAACTTTGCTCTACGAGTCCGTGAAAAAATGATTCATTGGTAGAGCTCGTCGGAATCCCGATAAATTTTGAACACTGCAGAAGTGTCTGGATGGTAACTGGTCGTTCAGGCACCAAGTCGTTTCGGCCCAAGTCGTTTCGGCCTCTCAATTTCCGGTCCCAAGTCACTTCGGCACCGCCCGGTGGTGGCAGTCTCTGGATGGGTGGGTACCCACGCTCGTTAGCAGAGTTTGAAATGTACCCCTTTTGCAGAATTTTTCTCTGAAAAACACCCCTTTTTTGGGAAAATCTGGGAGAAAATCACTGCGAAAAACACCCCTTTTTTCCGATATCTGGGAGATTTTACCAAAATGTTTGCCAAGACATTTGAATACCATCATTTACCAATTTCAAAGCAAGTGTGCTGACTTACAATCACCTTCACGATGTGATGTACGGTTCTCCCGGGACGGTTCTGGATCATGGCTTGGGGGACTGACCGCTGCTGGGTTTTACTCTCTCGAGTGAGAAAGTTTCTTGGGAGAAGAACCAGACCTATTCTCGGAGGGTGATCTGAAAAAGTACCCCTTTTTCTCGATTTCACTGACCTAGATGTCTCCGTGATGTCCGACGAAAATCACCCCCTTTTCCGCGAAATTTCTAACGAGCGTGCGTACCCGGCTGCTCCGAGACTGCCACCACCCGTAACCCAAGACGTTTCGGCATCTGTGTTTCGATTTTTTTTTCCAAACTATTTAGTAATTGACTGATCCGTCATATTCGTAAGCGTGACCTTTGCGTTCTGACAAGTACTTTATGTGCATTTTGAATTTTGCCGTGCTGTTTCCTCACCGCTTTCAAACTTTTTCCGTGTCGGCGGCTATTGATATCGATAAACTTGTGTCACAGATTTGAAAATGATATGAAGTTTTTTCTTACGGTCTCTTCCCATGTTCTCACAAAGATTAAGCATGTACGTGAATGTTAGTTGACACTATACTTTTTAGTACTTTGATTTGTAACATTACGCTCCAGCACTAGTTCCCACAGGTAGCCTTCAGCGGTGTCGAAACGTCTTGGGTTGCGGTGCCGAAACGACTCGGACTTGGGGCCTGAAATTGGAAGGCCGAAACGTCTTGGGCCAAAACGACTTGGTGCCGAAACGTCCAGAAACCGTCTGGATAAGCTGCCATAACTCTAACTTTTGGGTTGCCCGATGTGTTGTGACGGTTGCATGTATACCCTTCGCTGTTACGTTTCAACATTGTTCAAGTTGTTCGTTAAACTGTTTTCATTAAAATAATGTTACCTCGTACATTACGAATATGTAGTGTAGGTTTATTCAACGGCACATTGTATTTTGCTGTCAGTTTTTTCATCAATCGAGTGCGGAAGTGAAATTAGCACTCAAATCCAGTCATTACGCAATTTTAGCAGACTAATGCGTATGCCGTACGCGAGGAGAAAAAAGTCACCGCGAACACTGTTGGACAATTTAATCTGTGCCATTTTCCAATGCTTCTGTTCTTCAAAGTAACTAGCTTTCATAAGTTTTCAAAACTAGTCAAAAAAGTTCCGCAACAGACTGATTGATGATGTCTCTCCATGTTATGTGGCAAAATCCTTACAACAGTTATTGTGTGAAGTCCAAGACATCAATTCCTTGAGTTGACCTTTGCTATGAATAATAAAAACAGCTTTCTTTGGTTCTGTATACCAGGAGAAGAAATTGTTTACTCCCTGAGTGAAGATAAGGTTTGCCGAGCATTTGCTGAAATGCTGCTGAAACCTGCTGGCAAGGTATGTTGACATCAGAAATATGAAGTTGCTTTTCTAAAGAGTAATATTTGTTCATTAATTTTCAAACCCTAGGTGCCTTTATTGAGTTTGACGGTGACATTGAAAATTTGAAGATTGATAGCTCATGTTGGCAAAGTAATAATTTACCGCACAATATTTGGTAAATACAATGAACAAATATTCATTTGCTTAAAGTTCTTTCAGTTTGACTAATCCCCTGATACATATTTATTTATTTATTTTATTTATTTATTTATTTACTTATTGTGCCACATTTCTTATGATGTAATTGCTACTTAATACAATATGTATGCTTTTAAATTGTATGATACAACTTGATTTGAATAACAAGTAAGAAATCTTGTAATCAAGTTTCCATATTCATACAAAATGGAAAACATTCTCCATGTAAAAGGGTAAATATGGATAAAGGTACTTAAGAGTAAAAAGTACATAAGTGATACATTGAAAGACTGATATCACACATAGCTTAGAATTTCACATACATGAGGAAAGAAAGGGAAAACATCAGAACAAAACTTAATTAGTAAGAAATGTGACAAGGAACTGGAAATAGTTTGTCAATATAGATGGCATAACATGTCTTTTACTCCGTAGTTTCTTCAGTCATGGCATTTTATGTTTGAACATTTCAACATGATTGTTTGCTTGATACAGTTTGGAAAAAAACAACTCAACCCTGCACAACATTTGTACGGTACTTCATAAATCACTAAATGGATAGTCACATGGGCCCGTTTATTTCAGTAAATGAGATTGCTTTAGCCTGAATGTGGATGATGGTCTGGAGGCACAAATGCCGTCCAATGTCGTTACAATGTCTGTGTGTCCATCTGTCTGTAGATGGAAAGAAACCTATCGGTCGGAATGTTGTACAACTTGGTACATAGCATAATCATAGGAAGATCTAGATCTGATTAAATTTTGATGGATGTGCTCAGCGTAATTAACAGTCACTTGTACAATTAATTAATTTGCGTAATGGATGGTATCTCAAGAAGTACTGAACCAGATTTAATTTATTAAGTGAGCAGATTGTTTGGTTTACAGATAATAAATTGATATTTACCAATTATTGTACAGTAGGCCACACATCAAACTTTAATGCATTGAAATTCATCCAACTTCTGGTTACATTGTGTGCATCATAATTAGGTCTACTTATGGCAAAAGTTCGATGAGCAAGATATGCTGATTATTAGCTTATTTATATATTTAGTGAAATTCTATAATTAAACTATATGTCAAAAGCAAAAGCAATGAATTTGATCAGACTTCCAAGTACATTGATTGAACTGAATTTTAGTCATTTTGGAAATTTGATGAATACAATATAATTTTGCAGATTATCAGAGCTGAACACTCTTAATTTGAAGAGATTCAACATTCATGAATACCAGTAAGCCGTGTTTACCTCAAATATTATGTGCATAATAAAAATCACCAAGCTTGTGTATAGCAAAGATAGAAAGGTGTAAACACATATAATTTGCTTATATTTGCTTACATACACTGTTTCTGATGCATTCCTTTTGGCACACAGTGTCCAACTAAAGTGCTATTTTGAATTTCAGTTCAATCTGTCAGAATTTTTGGAATCATGGCAGCAGAGTGTACCAGAGGGCATGAAAACAACACTTTATCAATTGGAGGTAAGTAGGCATAAACTAACAAACATTGTAGTACAGGTGGTGCAGAGTTCCATTTCAAGTTGCCAGATCCATGGACAGTTTCTGGGAGATTCCAACATCACTCAGATAAGCCGTTCCATTACCACCCAGACACTGTTCATATTCATGATTTGATCATTTCAGGCCTGAAGTCAAGAAGTAATCGTTTAATACACACATAACACCTCTACCGAAATACTTAAATAACGGCACTGCATGCAGAACCAGGTACAGTCATAGTATTGTCAAGACAAAATAAAACATTAACTCTTTTCCTTCATGTGTCTGTGAGTTTTAAGTTTTGCAACAATCTTTAAATTATTTCATCGTCAAACAGGGCTGTTTGCTCACTTTGTCATAGTCTAAACTTTGCATCCTTTTTGCACAGGCATGGGAAGGAGAACAACAATGTAAATAAAATTTGTTCTGAACCCTACTCGTGTTTTTTTCTGTAGTTTTTTATCATGAGCATCCCAATATTGTAATAGAGTTGCTATGACTACGCTATGCAGTGTAACTGTGATAAGTGGATGGATACATCGTTGGAAAAATTGCAAGTTTATAAATTCACTTCCTGATTTTTGTTTCTCCTTCATGACATTTTGTCAGTCTGTCTAGGAGCATAGCTAGTGTGGTGATTTGTTTTGTATAAAGGTAACAGAGGGTTGATGTGTAATAGAAGGAAGTCATTGTAGAAGTTGTTAACACCGGTATAATTTTGAATAATTCTTAAATATTTCAAAATTGTTAAATGGTGCATGCCTAGGGTACAGTGCTTTCTGATAACAATCCCTCCTGTTCAAACTTGGTGGGATTTTTAATACCTGTATGTTACTCTCAGGCATGTAGATTAATAAAGTTTGTGGCATTTCTGAATTGTTACATGTATCTAAGTGGATTTAGGTAGTTTTGAGAGAGAAAACAGAAGAACTATTAATTTACGTGACATGGAAAACAGAGAGGGAGACAGGACCCTCTAACCCTGCACAACTAAATTAAACAAGACAAAACTGCTATGATGATATAGATGGAGACCTGTTGCAACTAGTTTTTAGCTCACATTTGGTTTTACCAATGTGAGTTTATCGTATAGGCTGAAGTCGATGGCGTCTGTATGTATGTGTGTATGTATGTATGTATGTATGTATGTATGTATGTATGTACAGTATGTCCGTCAACATCAAAAACACGCAAATTGCTGCACGTTTCAGCTTGGTATTTGGTGTGTGGATGCATCCTGGGCTATAGATGGGATTTTGTTCAAATGAAGTCTGCATTGCCAAAATTATGCAAATGAGCTTACAAAATGTGAAAATGGTTAAGAATTAATAACTCAAGAACCGCTTTTTTGATTGCTTTGAAAATTTGTGTTCAAGTACCTTAGGTTAACCTTATACAGTTTTATGAATATTGTGAAGATATCCTTAATTTTGTATTTTTGCTGAATTTTTTTGTGATTTTTCTCATTTTCAGTAAAAATTCTTCTTCTCTGAAACCGCCGGCCCAATCGCTCTCAAATTTAGGTTGTCTCTTTGCAAGGGTGTTACTCTTCTAATTTGTTGAAATTATGACAAAATTGGGAAAATTACTATTTTTGTGCAATTTTGTCATTTTGGTCAAAAAATCTTAGACAGTGTTTCCTTTTTAAAACTCCTGGACAGACAGCTTTCATATTTCGTACACAGACGTACAGAGATGACAATAGTTAGATATGTGGAAATTGTCCTGAAATATAAAAAATTGTATTTTTAAGACAATATTGTCATTTTTGGTCAAGAAAACTTTATCTCAACATTACTTGTTTGATAGCTTTGTAATTTGGTATAAAGTCCCTTGTTTGATAGCTTTGTAATTTGGTATAAAGTCCCGAAAGATGTTATTAGATAAATTTTCTGCTCAAAGTGTTGAGAAACCCCAAAATTTGTATATTTTAGGTACTTTTCTCAGTTTGTGACCTTAAATGACCTATACTAACCCAGGATATGTTGTTAGACAATTTTGAAGGCTGTGAACATAATTTTGTCATATTTGATACCAATTTGTAGGAAATTTGATCCAGAAAACAAAGCTGAGGTGATTTTTTCATTTTGGACCAATTTTTGCAACTTTTCTGTGTAAGACATACAAAAACTGATGAGAAATTTGGATCCAGGATAATTCCAGATGTTGTAATCACCACCCACAGTGGAAGGCATTTTACTATCTGTAACTAACTTAAGTGCTGTTTACATTAGAATGATAACACTCATGGCATTAATTAAAAATCTCCAAGGTTGTAAATGTACTTCCTGTCATTTGGTCTTATGTAATACCAAGGGGTGGAACATTTGATATGCAGGAGGGGGTAGGGTTTAGAAGATCAATGATGTAGCATTACTTTTTTACCAGATCCCTTGTGCATTTTTTGCCCACTCCCACCTTTTCTTTTTATCAAGCCTTCTCTGTTTTTTGTTGTTGACATTTGCTTATGTATTTAGGATCTGCTTCTCCCATTGCTATAGAAGTCGATATGCATGTTCCTAAAGATGACCTCCAGTACCTAAGTTGGAGACCTTATTTGCTTTTGTCATTCTTGTTTTTCCTGGTTTAAATATTTCTCGAATGGACCAATTCAAACCGAATGTGAGCACATAGTGTCCTTGACGGTATTTTTATTCAATTCTTGATATCATTTACAGCAGACTCAAAGGAACACCAAACAGTAGTCAGTTTACACACTTTGATGGCCGCGGTTCTCATGGTTGTCCTGTATGAAAGTTTGCTCAAGTAAGAGCTTGACAGTTTACCGTTGTTAGTTATGATTTTGACCAAATGGACAGGAAACCAGCGGCAACTTGAAATGGAACTCCTTGCTTAACTTTTTCTGAAAATGATTTCCATACAATTTTCTGTTATTGGTTGGTCTCTTGACAGTGTTATTATTGTTCTGTTCCAAACAAGTGAATTTACATGCTTTTCAAAATAATTCCCTTGCAATACTTTGATCACCATGATTTTGCCAATCCTTAGTCATCAGTGGTATGTGTTGATCTGTTTACAGGGATTTTGAGATGAACGACAGGTGAAAGGTGTTGCCCCTGTTCTATTCCAAATGCACTAATTATGTCATTATTTCTTCGTTTTATTCATTTCACAAATCCAGGGGTTGGCATTGATTGACAGAACCAGCAGACCTGAAGTCATCTGGCATTTTCCTGTCATTGAACTACCAGAGGAAGAAGTATTGAGGTAATTTCATGACAGGCCAATGTCAATACTCTCACATACTGATTTCAAATGTCAATACTTACTTACTGATTTCAAGACTCTTACTTACTGATTTCAAATGTCAAAACTCTCACATACTGATTTCAAATGTCAATACTCTCACATACTGATTTCAAATGTCAATACTCTTACTAACTGATTTCAAATGTCAAAACTCTCACATACTGATTTCAAATGTCAAAACTCTCACATACTGATTTCAAATGTCAATACTCTTACTAACTGATTTCAAATGTCAAAACTCTCACATACTGATTTCAAATGTCAATACTCTTACTAACTGATTTCAAATATCAATACTCTCACATACTGATTTCAAATGTCAATACTCTTACTTACTGATTTCAAATGTCAAAACTCTCACATACTGATTTCAAATGTCAATACTCTCACTTACTGATTTCAAATGTCTATACTCTCACTTACTGATTTCAAATGTCAATACTCTTACTTACTGATTTCAAATGTCAATACTCTCACATACTGATTTCAAATGTCAGTACTCGCACATACTGATTTCAAATGTCAGTACTCTCACATACTGATTTCAAATGTCAATACTCTTACTTACTGATTTCAAATGTCAATACTCTCACATACTGATTTCAAATGTCAGTACTCGCACATACTGATTTCAAATGTCAGTACTCTCACATACTGATTTCAAATGTCAATACTCTTACTTACTGATTTCAAATGTCAATACTCTCACATACTGACTTCAAATGTAAATACTCTTACTTACTGATTTCAATACTCTTACTTACTGATTTCAAACGTCAATACTCTCACATACTGATTTCAAATGTCAGTACTCTCACATACTGATTTCAAACGTCAATACTCTCACATACTGATTTCAAACGTCAATACTCTCACATACTGATTTCAAACGTCAATACTCTCACATACTGATTTCAAACGTCAATACTCTCACATACTGATTTCAAACGTCAATACTCTTACTTACTGATTTCAAACGTCAATACTTTCACATACTGATTTCAAACGTCAATACTCTCACATACTGATTTCAAACGTCAATACTCTTACTTACTGATTTCAAATGTCAATACTCTCACATACTGACTTCAAATGTAAATACTCTTACTTACTGATTTCAATACTCTTACTTACTGATTTCAAACGTCAATACTCTCACATACTGATTTCAAATGTCAATACTCTTACTTACTGATTTCAAATGTCAATACTCTCACATACTGACTTCAAATGTAAATACTCTTACTTACTGATTTCAATACTCTTACTTACTGATTTCAAACGTCAATACTCTCACATACTGATTTCAAATGTCAATACTCTCACTTCCTGATTTCAAATGTCAACATGTAATTTTTCACAAGTAACTTAGGATATTGTGAAATTCATAATGCATCTTTGGGATCACCATTTCTACTGTCCAGTTTGCCATCAGTGTTGTGCTGTACAGTTTTTCTCAGTGTTAAATTAAATTAGTGGATGTGTTGTTGTTGTTCCATAAAATAGAGATTTGTTTGAGAGCATTTAAATCATTTGCTTCTGTCCAACAATCTACACTTGCATTGATCAGGAATCAATGCCAAAACTTGTTGAGCAAATTTACTAATTTACTTATTTCTTAAAATTGCTCACAACCTCTGGTCTTGCTAAGAAAGTATGAGAACTACATTTTCCTTCTTATCTTAATTTCTGTGTTCTGTGTCATGTACATTAATTAATTGTTATTGTGTATTTTTTAGTCCCCACGGACACCGTCTGGGGGGACTTATAGGTTTGGTCATGTCCGTCCGTCCGTGCGTCCGTCCGTCCGTTCGCGCAGATATCTCAGAGATGTCTGGAGCGATTTCGTTCAAACTTGGTACAAGGATAGTACCCTACCTCATACAGATGCACGTCGATTTGTTTCACAATGCGATCAAATTTGGCCGTGTTAGAGGACTTTTTAGTTTTCACCTCCATAGACTCCCCTGTATAAGGCAGTCCATAGACTCCCATGTATAAGGCAGTCCATAGACTCCCATGTATAAGGCGGTCCATAGACTCCCATGTATAAGGAAGTCCATAGACTCCCATGTATAAGGAAGTCCATAGACTCCCATGTATAAGGCAGTCCATAGACTCCCATGTATAAGGCAGTCCATAGACTCTCATGTATAAGGCGGTCCATAGACTCCCATGTATAAGGAAGTCCATAGACTCCCATGTATAAGGAAGTCCATAGACTCCCATGTATAAGGCAGTCCATAGACTCCCATGTATAAGGCAGTCCATAGACTCCCATGTATAAGGCAGTCCTTAGACTCCCATGTACCGGTATAAGGCAGTCCATAGACTCCCATGTATAAGGCCAAGAAAAATAAAAATTAAGTTTCTCATCGTATTCATATTGGAAAAAAGGATGCAGTGACACAGTTTTTAGTCCCCACAGATAAAGTCCAGGGGGCTTATAGATTGGGTCATGTCCGTCCGTGAGTCCATCCGTTCACGCAGGTATCTCAGACACTTTGACAAAATGTCACGTGACCTTGGTGACCTTTGACCTCAAATATACAAATTTGTCCATAACTCAGTAACCACAAGTGCTAAACCTTTCATATACATGGTATGATGGGACACCCTATGACACCACATGTTGCACCTCATTAATTATGCGCATATCTAATTTTGAGCGGGCCAATAGAGCTAGATGTCTGATTTTTGGTACATATGGTATATAGGGATAACTTAGCAATACAATTTTTTTGACAAAATGTCACGTGACCTCAATGACCTTTGACCTCAAATATACATATTTGTGCATAACTCAGTAACCACAACTGCTACACTCTTCATATATGGTATGATGGGACACCTTATGACACCACATATTGTACGTCATTAATTATGTGCATATCTAATTTTGAGCGAGCCAATAGAGCTAGATGTATGATTTTTAGTCCCCACAGACATAGGTTTGGTCATGTCCGTCCGTCCGTCCGTCCGTTCACGCAGATATCTCAGAGATGCCTGGAGCAATTTTGTTCAAACTTGGTACAAGGATTATTACCTATCCAATCCAATCCAATAAGGGCATCAGTCACAGACAGGGCTTTGGCACCCGCATTCCTTCTTTCATGCACATGTCAACTTCAATTTTTTGCAGCTGACTCGCAGCGTGTTTGCAAGGTTATATCTGATTGGTCGATTGTCACTATTCACAGCAACTTAGGGAGTTTATTTGTATTGTTTTAATTATATTGGTAAGATTCAGCCAACCAATAGGATAACAGCTTCAAAATCGCTGCAAGTTGCCCCATTTTTTGTCACTTCCAGTAACAAAGTCCCAATTACAAGTGGGGACTATGTCATTGACAATGACTTGTCTCATTTTGTTTTTATCTTCCAGGTTTGATACTTTGTTCCAAGTGCGTAGTAAATGGACACTGGATGAAATCAGACCTTATATTCAGTATGTTACTTTAAACATATCATCATCCCCCCTCCCCTTCCATGAAAAGAGGGGTAGCATTTCTTTGCCACTGATATTCAGTCATGACTGCCTTTGTCAGAGTATTGTTCAAAGTATACTCTCCATGCAGACATTAAAGGTATACAGTCACCTGTAATCTAAATATGCCCATGTATGGTCAAAGGGGCGTTCCTTGGTATTCAAAATGCTCATGTGAGGGCGCTGTTTTTAAAAAGTGGCCACCCACTTAAAGCCGCACTTTTCAATCCCAGGTTCTCGCATTAGTGGAGTTCTCCTCCCAGTCAAACACATGGCCAGTACGATGTTTGATTTCTATTACATTAATTACACAAACTGATTTCAATCTTTTGTCACCTTTTGCTAATCCTGCAAATAGAGCTTATATAACCGTTTGATTGACGGTCGGTTCAAATTGCCAACGGTCATTTATTCCCCAGCATCACACTCGAATTTCCTTAAAAAACGTCTTCCAGTCACGTTAGAATTTGAATGTAACCACAGGGTTCGATCGGCAGCGGCTTCGTGCTGACCGCTTGGCAGTCTGTCAGCGTATTTGCTGTCCGAAAAAACTAAAAAGTGGCATTTTCTGGAGCGTGTGCCCATATGTTGCCTGTTTGGTGTCCACTTACACAATGAACGCTGCCATAGGTTGGCGCCCTTTTAAAGGGAGGCTCTGCCTTTAAAATCTGTCATTGGTTAGATTTTCTCTTTCCATGGTAACTGTGGCAAAATTGGAACAGGTGACAGTATACCTTTAATACTCAATATCTCATTTGAAACTAGAGTATATGTAGGAAAAGAAAAGGCAGTTTTATCTACTCTCATTCGTAAATGGCAGAGGTTGAAAGACTGACATTCAAAAAATGTGATGAAAATCATGATAAACAAAAATTGAAATGATTCTTATTCAAAATGTAAGAACCATTTTGCCAAACAAAATTGCTGTTTTGTTGTATGGTGTTTGAAGAACATAATGTGAAAATTTTACAAATTTGACCCAGCCAGAATATGTTTAAAACCGGAGAAAAAAAGAAACTTGGAAATAGGGTTATTTGCATAAATTTTTCCTGATTTACACTTCTTTCTCACCTGCCTCACAACTTCTTTTTATGCTAAAAGGTAAACCCAACTGACATTTTAATTTTAGGTTAACAAATTAGTGAAAATAGAATGAATCTCTGCAAAACAAGTAATTCTGATCAAATTAATGATCAATGGTCATGACCACTAATTCATTTTCGCGATGGTTTCATTGATCGTGTCTAAAAGCGAGGTCAAATGTATGCATGGTCACCCATTCATTCAGTATCTTTTGACAAGTAAAACAATTTAAGTAGTATCTTGTATCAAACAAAATTCATGAAAAATGGCTGACTTTGTCCCTTTAAGGGGCTGTGAATTTAGAGAGATAGGTTACAACTCGTTCCGACATAATTTTTGTCAGCCATTTCAGAGGGTGAATATATTGTCATCAGACATTTGTGTCAACCTTCTCAGAAGACAAAGATGCTGTGATAGACCTTATTTTTGTCTATTATTTCATCAAACTTTTATCTACATATAACCTGTACACTAAGAATTGTAAGCTTGTAGGACACGGTAGGTTTCCCTTCTTCCAAATGTATTTCTGTTTGTCTACTTTTGGAGGGTCCTACTTAAATTTGTAAATCACAAATGTCCCATTAACCTGGTAATGCATTCCCTTGAATGGAAATGATTATCGGACCAGTTTAATGTCATATTGTACGTGATATTGGCAAAAATCTCAATGTCAGGTATAACGTCACTGAATTCTACATTTTTTTGTTTTATTTTTCAGAGATCTTGTAGGAGGTAAATCATCTGTGACAGCCCTCCTTCAGAAGTATGCACGTAGTTCCACCAACAAAGATGGTATCAAAATTTACAATGCAAAACGACCAGCTAGGACTTGATGTTCGTGATTCGAATTTGAATCATAATGAAAATGTACTGTCCAGCAATATCCTATACTTGTCCATAACTGAGTAAGTCAGCTTTTTACAGTGGTCTTATGCCATAGGGAATATACATTACTGTATTATCTGCAGGGAAGACAATCAAACTCAACAGGACAGAAAGGCATACTGCCAGGATGTTTCACCTGAATGTACTCCTGTTTTAGGCTGTGGTATAACCATGTTGTATAGTTGTCTCTGACTGGCAAGATTTTTGCATGGCCAGTCTGCAAACAGGTGTTTACCATGTGACAAGATGATATCAACTGTGGTGTAAGACCTGAGACGCTGCACACCTGTTTTCATGACTATAGAAATGGCCAAGTGGCTGATGCTGAAGTCTTGTGGGGTTTGCTTTGGTTATTCTAATTTTTTACACTTCTTTGATAGACTAATTTGTAATCTGTGAACTTGTAAAACAGATGTGGAAAAATTAAGTTACAACCAATGACATATGTATTCTGGTGGACCAGAAAAAAATGCGTAATGGACAAGTGACTTTCAGTGTCATTGGAGACTAACGTTGACCACTTACACCTGGTTTGTATCCAAAAGCAAGTCCAAAACGTGTCGTCAATTCTTTAGGTTGACCTGCAACTCATCAGAAGAAAATAATACCATTTGATGTTGTACTTAACAGGTGCTTTTATAAAACTATTGGTTGTATTATTTATGCATCTATAGAACGAAGTCAGAGATTGGTCTGACTGTGAAAAACAAATTGAAATAGACCTATGACAGGCAGCTTTTCAAGAGAGCAGAAAGCAGCCCCAATTTCAATGAATAGCTTATTGTTTGATAAACTTCTGTATCTAGGAAAACCAACATCATTTACCTTTCTCGTGATTAATATTCAACGCTTGTGTTCACCCTGTGTTCCACTATGCCTTATTAGTAATCTGCATACTGTAAACGTGAATTGTGTCAGTTTTTATACCACAGCAGTGCTTGCAGTGTCGTTACATTCATTTTACCAACAGGCAAAATTTATTGGCGAATTTCAAAATTCAGCTTCGCCATTCTCAGACTTTGTACTGAATTTTACATCACTTGTAACACTAATGAAATAAAATATCTCAGTAACATTTAATTCAAAATTTACCGTGTTTTAATTTTTCTTTACCTTTTTAATTAAAATTATTAGAACAAAATGAATGTTATGAATAATAAGAAAATTTTAAGTGATAAGTCAATATACCAAAGATAGTCAATTAGTAAATTTTGTCATAACCCCCTTCCCAGATGCAGCTGTATGCAATATTGAAGTAGACATCAGTATTACATAAGTGACTGCAGCATGCCACCCAGCCCGGAGCCCCCAACTACACATACACTGCCATTGCACATGGGCACCACCCATACACCATTCTATGCTGGGGATGTACAAGGGCACCTGTTACCCCAGATCATAACTCCACCTGAGACATACTGCCGCCACTCGGGCTGTGAGCTCCTATATATTCTGCAGTCAAGTGAGTCAACTCTGGCTGTGATAGGCACATCACCCACACTTCTTTTCAAACCACCTACATTTAATCCTCTATACATCCATAGGGGTCTCACAGTCCAGTCTGCTAAACTGTCTTCCGTTTGGGCGGTCCATTACATGTACCCCCATTCAAGAAGGTGGTCGCCACCGGCCTGGTGGAACCACTTTAAGTTTTGACTCCCCAAAGGTCTGCAAACCCAAGTTTGCAACCCAAACCTTTGCCCCGGAAGCAGACTGGTGGAGACCCTTTACCTGCATAGTGACATGTACCATTTACAAAGGAAATTTTAGGTGATTTTTTTCTCAAATCCAAAAATTGCACAGTGACTTTGATTTTTATTTTTTTAATATGACTTTAGAGAATGGTTTGAAATTTCCTTGAGGAAAATTTCAACAAAAGTTTAAAACTCACTCTGTTTTTAGGAGCACACTACATTTTGAAAAGGGTAATTATATCAGTGTTTTTGCTAAGGTTGGGGAATATTGGTAAATGATTTGGAAACCCTGGTAACATTTCTGCTGTCCCCTAATCTGATTGCATTGATATACCAAGGAGAACCCCAGTAAATTGACTGGAGAACCCTGGTAACATTTACCTGCGTACTGCCTTAGCAAAAACACTGCATGTCAATGCATAAGGATGCCATGGCAAAGAAGCTTTAGAAGGGCAGTACATGTAGATTTAACAGTATGTTGACTCATCATATAAAAAGATACTCTTCAGCATTCAGAAATGATACTTAGCATTCAGTAATACTCTTCTTTTCTGCAAACAACAGTCATTAGTTCCTCCATGAACCTGAATTTTAACAAGCAATTGTTGTAAAGATAAATGTTATTTCTTAAATCCAGGATGTCTGTTCATTACTTGTTCGTGGGCATAATAAGGGATTGGGGGCGGCTTTGTTCGTTGACATTACAGGGTGTAAGCAGCTTTGATTCTTGATGTTCTAGTAGGGGATAGGGCAGCTTTATAGGTGGTTTCTTCATTGACATAGGGGATAGGTGAATTGTACCACACACTGTATTTGTGACTGTTTGTGTCATGCGCCCATTCTATATCCGCCATGTTGTTTCTTGACATAACCCAAGTTTAATATAAACGGTAAATCTAATTTTTGAGAGAAATGCTCATGTCTTTTTTTCAACATGCTGAGTTTAAATGAACAAGTACACATTTGTCGCTGCTTTGGCTGTAAGCAGTGTTTGGAAAGGCAATTGTCCAATGTCCATAGATCACTTACCAGCCCTAGCTGCAAGGCTATGTAGCCTATAGTCTGCAGATAAATCATTTTTGCGATTTATGTACATTGTCCTGGGCATGAACAATTTACTCTTAAAATGTGGTTTTAGAATATTTTGCCAAAATGAAAACAGTTGTGTTATATGTTGTTGCAGATGAAATTCATTCATGTTCGAGGAAGTTTGCTTTGTTTACATTTTCCAATTTAACCCTTTGAGCACCAAAGTCAATGTATGTCGCCTTTACAAAATAAACCCCAGTCAATTTTTTTAGATTTTTGCCAAACTTTTCATATAAAACTGTAGCCAATGGTATGTGATGTCCATTTTGTTCAAAATTATCAAAAATATTACAGAAAAATTCATAAAAAATGTTAAAATGTTGCACTAAAATTTTGGTGGGAAAAATTAAGGCTTTCAAAGCGTTATTCCTGTTAGTCCCTGTAACCCTGCTTGCAAATGGTATGTGCTTGTTGGAAGGCCAAATGTTTGTCAGAAGGCCGAGATGGTAAACTTGCTGACTGTATTGCACAGATGAAAGTGGTTTGTTAAAACACACCAATCGTATTACATATGCAAAGCTACACTGTAGGGATATGTTTGCTGGAAGTCAGCACTAAATTGTCATCCGACTTGGATTGATAATGAATAACTGTGGATGAATGTGATTTAGACCACAAATTGACTTACAGCAAAGATGACCCTAGCTTTGTTTAATTTCAGTAAACAAAATAAAACAAAGCTAAGGATATTTTTTTCTGTTATTCAACACGAAATTGGCATCTGAATAACTGTGGATGAACATGTGCCTGTATTATTGAAAATATGTCACCTTCAGCTGCTTGGTACAAAATTTGCTGTAGGGACCATATGAGCTGTGTTGAATAAACAGAGTCTATACCACAGTGGAGCTCTATTGGCTGCTGGTCACTGTTATGATTTATTAATGAAATCAAAATGATGATACAAAGTCAATCAACAATGGTTACCATAGCAATTTGATCAGCACCATTCCGTACAAATTTTGTCAAAACTATGGATTAGATCATTCCAATTGATGGTTTAAAGGGGTACCAGCATTAAAAATTTGGATACGGTGTTCCCATCGATAATCGTTTGAAGGGGTGGTGACAGCATTAACCCTTTCACCACCATGGTTTGGCCCAAACCCATTGCTTTCAATGGTGATTGTGGACCTGTTTACAGGGAATCGGGGTGAACAGGTTAAGCGATCGGATAAGCCGTTCCCACCCATATTCCCTTCTCATCATATGTTTGAACCTGACTGGAATACCCTGCCAGGTTGAACGAACATCTGGAATTTGGTTTCTCCTTGAAGCAGACGGTGAAAATACCCATTTCAATTCGGGCTTCTTCCAATGTACATGGAACTTATTTCTTTCATGTAGGCATCCCACTCAAACTGCATACTCATTATATCAGGCTAAAAGATAAAAAGAAAGATTACGATTGGTACCAAACAGATCAGCTGATTTGTAAATTAACTGTTTGCCCCATCACAACTGAGGATTAACATAACCTTAAGCTTGATCTACGGGTATAATTAATCCCAGTAGGGATTTTCAGGTTCCAGATTAACAAATGACAGTTCCCTAACAATACGCCTTGGCTTTAGGGCAGTTCAGCGCTGTGCTTCGTTGCTATTTTCCCATAAGTGGATCCGTTGGTTGTTTAAGGTCAATTTTGGTACTGTTTGGATCAGTTTGGCCCTTTTTGGATCAGTTTGACTCGATCCCTTCAACTTTCAAAAACACTTAACTATCTAGGATCATAAGGGTGCTGAAAATTGAAAATTGACAGAATAGAATACTTACATTGACGTCGGCAATCCAACCATAATAATCCAAGGTTGCCAGCTCCTCATAGTAAAATTGTACCCAGCTATGGAATCCTGTCACTTTACCATTTTTAAATTCGCCAACAAAGACATGTTCAAATCCTGATGAATCTAGAGGGCCTCCAGTTCCAGACCTTGTGTACAACTCAAACCAAATCTTCTTCAAATCTTCCTTGAAAGTCTTTTCATCCGGACTGGCAAGTCCTGATTTTGTGGAAGTGGTGAAACATTTGACACATTATTTGGAAATGGGAAAATGTCTCTTACTATGATGAAATGGTTATGTTTGTATTCTTTGAAAAGATAAAATTTGTTTTATCAATGTATAAGTCAGAATTTGTAAAGTTTGTGTGTTCCCTCACCTCTTTCTGCAATAGCAGTGGCTCACCATTAGACCATTTATTTTACTGTAAAAATTTTTCTAGTCTTTTAAGGACAAGGTTTATAATTTCTACAAACAATGTCTTATTGTTGTGATTAGACCAAGCCTCTAATATGTGCTTTTTGGAGACAAGTGCAAGTTACGGGTATTTACAATATCTTGTGCTTATTGTAGAATAATTTATTTATGCAATGAAAATGATTCGTAGGATACTATTATTTGCTATTTATTTTCTACAAGTGAAGCACAACCATTTTGAGCATGAAATAGAGAAAATAAACGAAAAATGGATTAGAATATTATAAAAAATTTCTGATAATTGATAACTTTGGTTCTACACATTATTTGAAATGCTTTGTACTGAACAGCTGGCAAAGGCATCTCATCAAGTTTGCTGGGTGAATCTTATGCAACTTTCGTATTTTTCTCTTCCATCTCTTAAAAAATTCCATAAAATATGTAACTCCATGTAGATGCGTACGTAGAGATATAATCAATCCGTATACATGTAGACTACAAACCTTTAGAAACCAAGTATTCTTGTGCCTTCTTCATTGGATGAGTCTTCATGATTTCATCAAGGAAAATGTCCTCCTCCAACAGCTCGCCAGGCGTCACATCTTCTGGTTGACCAGTATGTGGATAGTAGTTGTCTAAAAGTGCTATGTACTGCGAAAATGTCTTCCTGCTCAGGAGAGAGTTGCTGAAGTATGTGAAAAAGCTGTTTGAGGAAGAGGAGAAGAGCAGGGTTACAGAGATTATGCTAAAACAGAATTATGGGTCTTCACTATGGCAACCTTACTGACACTTAGTGTTAATGAAGTTTCTCTAAGCTAGGGATAGATATCTTCTTTGAGTTTACAACCGGAATTTACCCAGTGAAGACTATCGTTATCATCTACAAGACTTACTTATTTGGTGCGAGATCCTGGTAGGCTTTTCTGTCGATTATTTGTGACTGCTTGTTGTATGAGACATCACTTCCAATCTGTGCAGCATTCCAATCTCCATACCACATATCATTAACAAGGCGAGACAAGGCATCACCTAAGGTCAGAATATAAGAATTCTACAGAAATTAAAATCATTGCTTGAATGCTTTCATTTGGGTATTCTTCTTGTACAGTGTTATCATATATATTTGTACGTTCAGTTTCTACCTTTAACGATAGGGCAATTTGGTGACTAGTAGCAGAGAGACAGGGATGTACACTAGTCCTCCTGGACAAATCATCTTTGTTTATTATTGTACGATGTTAATACTAAACAGGAAGTGATACTCTTTACTGGTCCATTTCCCTGTATTTGTCTTATATGCTTACCTGTACAGATCTGGCCGTAATCGTTACAACAGTTACCATGCTTACCTGTACAGATCTGGCCGTAATCGTTACAACAGTTGCTATGCTTGCCTGTACAGATCTGGCCGTAATCGTTACAACATTAACCATGCTTACCTGTACAGATCTGGCCGTAATTGTTACAACAGTTGCCATGCTTACCTGTACAGATCTGGCCGTAATCGTTACAACAGTAACCATGCTTACCTGTACAGATCTGGCCGTAATCGTTACAACAGTTGCCATGCTTACCTGTACAGATATGGGCGTAATCGTTACAACAGTTGCCATGCTTACCTGTACAGATCTGGCCGTAATCTTTAAAACAGTTGCCATGCTTACCTGTACAGATCTGGCCGTAATCGTTACAACAGTAACCATGCTTACCTGTACAGATATGGGCGTAATCGTTACAACAGTTACCATGCTTACCTGTACAGATCTGGCCGTAATCGTTACAACAGTAACCATGCCTACCTGTACAGATCTGGCCGTAATCGTTACAACAGTTGCCATACTTACCTGTACAGATCTGGCCGTAATCGTTACAACAGTTGCCATGCTTACCTGTACAGATATGGCCGTAATCGTTACAACAGTTGCCATGCTTACCTGTACAGATATGGCCGTAATCGTTACAACAGTTGCCATGCTTACCTGTACAGATCTGGCCGTAATCGTTACAACAGTTGCCATGCTTACCTGTACAGATCTGGCCGTAATCGTTACAACAGTTGCCATACTTACCTGTACAAATATGGGCGTAATCATTACACAGTTGCCATACTTACCTGTACAAATATGGTCGTAATCATTACACAGTTGCCATACTTACCTGTACAAATATGGGCGTAATCATTACAACAGTTGCCATACTTACCTGTACAAATATGGGCGTAATCATTACAACAGTTGCCATACTTACCTGTACAAATATGGGCGTAATCATTACAACAGTTGCCATACTTACCTGTACAAATATGGGCGTAATCATTACAACAGTTGCCATACTTACCTGTACAAATATGGGCGTAATCATTACAACAGTTGCCAGCCCCAGAGCAGGAATTGTCACAATGACACGGGTTTCTGTTGTCATATGACTCCCCGCAACGATTCACACAGGAATTCTTGGCATCTGAAAAATGGAGAATAAGGCAGGGTATAGCCTTCACCATTATCTTGATCTAATTTTTTGTTCAAATTGATAAAAATCCTGAGATCATAACGTGTATGGTTATATCTATTCAACAGATGTCTTCTTTCAGTGCTTTCTCACATGTACAGAGATTAAGGAAGCACCATGATGAAATGCCAACTTTTGGACTTACTCTTAACAGCTGCAGGCTACAATACACTGTATGAAGATGTCGAAGATAGTAGACATATGAACTACAATTTGTTGTTTTTTAGCTCATATTTGGTTTTATATATAAATACCAAAAAGAGCTTATATGATGAGTCTGAGTGGCGTCTGTGTCTGTATATTTGTGGGTATGTGCGGATGTATGTCCGTCACACACAAAGGCTCCCATACCGCCAAAGCTACCATCTCAGTATTTGGTGTACAGGTAGATGTAGGGGTTGAAATGTGAATTTGTTCAAATTAACACATCAGTTTGAAAAATGTGCAAATGAGGTAAGAAAAAGGGAAATACTGCAGGAGTGGTGGCAGTAAACTGAATCAGCCCACACATCTGAATAAGAGGATTTTGACCCTTAACGTATTTGTATGCAGGGTACCTATTATGTTTGGGAGTGATAGCAGTAACTGAAACAGCTAATTTGTCATTTCCTCTCATTGTTTATGAACTGTGGCATATTAACAGATCTGCTGAAACCATATGGATGTCTATTTTTGTACATCCATGGTAGAAAGATTCTCCTGCTATGCATGTTGCTAAAGTCACCTTCAGTACCTAAAGTTTCAGACCTTATTTACTTTTGTCATTCTTAATTTTCTGGTTTAAATATTTCTTGTTGTTTTTCTGGTTGTATTTCTTGTTGTTTTTCTGGTTGTACTGTGCAGAAATTGTCATAAAATCAATGCATAATTTTCCTGCACTGAACAGATAGAAATAACACTTATTGTTGATCTTTGGTATGTACCAATTCTGATCAAATTTGAGCGACACCGTATAATTGCGGTATTTTTTACATTTTTGATTGGTAAGTGTTCTATAAAGTACAGACTTACTGTTGCATCTGGCTTCGCCATTGTAATCGCCACAACAATTACCATGGACACTACAGAGGGAGTCACATTGACAAGGTTGTCCACTCTGGAAAGGTTCGTTACATCTTCCCACACAACTAAACGCAGCTATTGTCCAGAGATGATGGATGACAAAAATATTTGAATACAGAGATTAGGACAGAAACAGACAAGCAATAAACAGACAAGTAGACAAACAGACAGACTAAAAGATAGAAACAGAAACAGGAATGAGAGTATAGAATAGAGCATTCTACAACCAGGCAAATAAATTGATGTGTCTATGTTCAATATTTGTAGATCCTGTACCTTGGCATACTAAAATCAATGACATTAAGTTGGAAATAAAAGCATAGACCCTGCAGTTTTCAGTGTATGTTATACAAGTCGCCTGACTGGAGAATGCATGTAATTGATAATTTTACAGTTCTGGTGGTATTTTACAGACTCAGTGTTGTCTTCAAATTTACCACTAACTGCAAACCACCAGTGCATTACATTTAGAATTACAGACAGGTCATCATGATATAAACTGCTTACAGGATCTTACGATTTAGACCTAATGTTATTGTAAGTCTCCTTTCGAGTCCAACTAACTGAAAGATTGTTTGTTTGGTCCTTGGTGTAAGATTTAATAAACGACCTCCATTTGGAAAGAAGCAAATATTCAAAAAATGCTGAAAGATCTGTAAACTTCTTCTGGGACTCCTGCTTACTCGGACTTTTATCTTTGTAAAGCTACAACAACAACAGGTACTGGAGTATCACTTGACAGTGTGTTATAGCTCATATTTGGTTTTGTATATAAATACCAAAAAGAGCTTATATGATGAGTCGGTGGCGTCTGTATGTTTGTGGGTATGTATGTGTGGATGTATGTCCGTCACACACAAAGACTCCCATACCGCCAGAGCTACCATCTCAGTATTTGGTGGACAGGTAGATGCAGGGGTTGAGATGTGAATTTGTTCAAATGAACACATCAGTGTCAAAAATGTGCAAATGAGGTAAGAAAAAGTGAAATCCTGCAAATGTGCAGGAGTGATGGCATGCCAGTAAGAAACAGGCCAACTCCACTATCTTGAGTCATTTCCTGTCATTGTTTATGAACTGTTACATATTAACAGACCTGCTCAAATCATAGACAGTAGAGGTGGGGGAAGACTGTCTATACTTAAACTAAGAGGGGCTTGTTTCTGATATGCATGTTGCTAAAGTTGACCTCCAGTACCTAAAGTTTCAGACCTTATTTACTTGTCTCATTCTTTTTTTTCTGGTTTAAATATTTCTTGTTGTTTTTCTGGTTGTACTGTGCAGAAATCATTGTCATAACATCAACGTAGAATTTTACTCCACTGAACAGATAGAAACAACATTTATTGTTGATCATTGGTAACCCATACTGGTTATATACCAATTCTGATCAAATTTGAGCGACACTGTATAATTGGGGTATTTTTTTATTCTTGTCAAAAGTGTCTAATGGCTGCCACTTGTGAGCTTAGATTGAATCATAAAAATTGATAAAAATATAAATGTAGCTGTTTCACTAATTTTTCTGTGTACGTCAATTGCAAGTTCTGTTCAACTTCCCAAAGGATGTTGAAATACAAACTATTTATATAACTATATACACAGCATCTATACATCTCTAATGTACTGTTATTGTTATCATTTCAATTCTAGTCCAAACCAGATTTTTTTGTCAACAAGCACCTTGCTGAGTCTACAAACGTACAGGCTGAGTTGAGAAGCTGAACAGTGCGTATCTCAACATGCTTTGTGGAGTAGAACAAGACACTGTAGTTAACATTACAAACAAAAGTATGGAAAAATTCATTAAAAGTTAGAGCCACTGATCGATCCTTTAAGTGTTAGTGGTGTCTCTCCAGACAAAATTAAGATTCTTGCCAAAGTTTTTTATAATTTCATGTTATATCTATAGCTTTATTTCTGTTGATGTCTACATTTGAATCGAGCTTCATTTTATTTGAAGGATATTGCCTTAAATGAAGTTGATTTTACTTCAATTGTTGGGGTCACAATGGACAACAAATTGCATTGCAAACAGCATGTTTTTGATTTGAAAAAAGAAACATTTGTAAATTAACTGGTATATTTTATAAATTGAGATATTTGGTTCAACAAACTAGTTATGCTGTATAAAACCATTTTACCTCAGAACTCTTGGTTTAGAGGTATTGGTCGTGTGTTCAAATCATATCGTTTAGATATTTTTGTCATTCAAAACAAGAATTGTGCGTATTACATCAGGTAGAAGTAAGATGTTCACAGTTCCCCT
The DNA here is from genome assembly GCF_041260155.1 of Ptychodera flava. Taxonomy (NCBI): domain Eukaryota; kingdom Metazoa; phylum Hemichordata; class Enteropneusta; family Ptychoderidae; genus Ptychodera; species Ptychodera flava. The sequence continues at coordinate 43,527,574 of NC_091932.1, read as the reverse complement.
CTATTTAAGAAACTTAAAATTCTTGACGTGTATAAATAATTCAATCTTCAGGTCGCCATTTTCATTCATATTGTACTTCATGGTACACTTCCAACACACTTCAAATCATACTTTTCCTCAATTGATCAGATATAAAGCACTCAATCCAAAGATAAAGAAGTTCTCCTTCCTTGGGAATGCAGAACCAGTTTACGGCAAACCTCTTGTAATTTACTATAGAAATAACGGGCGACGCGCTGACCATTAACGTTTATTTGTGGGCAAGGGCGAGAGGAAAGCCAAAAATTAATGGGCGAGGCTTGCCGAGCCCGTTAATTTGGCTTTCCTCTCGCCCGCGCCCACAAATAAACGTTAATGGTCAGCGCGGAGTCTGTTATTTCCATTATATTATCAACGAACACCGAAAAACCGTCAAAATTTACGAAAATTTCCCGTGCGAACGACAGCGGGGCCCCACAACCTGACAGAGAGTAGTGCGCGCGCTGTAAATATTTTGCAAATCCGGAGATTTTTTTGAAAAAAGCGTTTTAACTTTGCCAACAAATGCTCCATTTTATTTTGTGGTTGATTATGAATTTTGTACAAATCACAGTTTTCGTTTTAGCTGTAAAGTTACCGTGTTTACGATATTATTCATATTCACGGGCATGAAAACAAACCATTACTGTGTATTTGTGGGCAGTCACGTGGTTCAGCTCGACCAATCAAAACGCGATGGACAGGGCATGGTAATATAATGGTACTTTAGTGTGGAACAATATTCCAGAAGATATCAAAAATATTTCCTCAGGATATCACAAGACTTAAAAAATAAAATATTAGATTTGTTTCTTTCTATGATAACTTTCAGCAGCTGTTCTCTTGGTGTATTCTTGTTCTTTTGTTTCTTATTATTTGTAAATTAGTAATATCTGTCTACTCTTGCCTGTTGCATCAATTTTTTGTAATTACATTTCTTTTGGTGATATCATTGAACAGTCACTATTTCAAATAGACTGTAGATCAATGTATTATGACTATGAGGCTTAACTCGATTAGTGCCGACTTTTTTCAGTCTTTTTCACAGATAACAATATCTTATATATGGTGGTACTTTCTTTATCATAAATTATATTGAGTTTTCATACACATCAGAATAAATATTATTATTTCTATCAGTGACTTTATGAATTTTCTAATCTGTACTCTAACCACTCTGTACATATATATTGGATATTTTGTCTGACTGCCGCTGTTCATGCAAAATATGATGATTATCAATGATGTGCATTCAAACTTACCTGCAGAATCAGGGAAGTAAACTAAAAAAACAACCACCAAGGCTAACACTCTCAACATTTTGAAATCCTTGTGCTTCGCTTTCCGTGTAAGGTTTGCGAAAGTAAGCGTTGTGTAGGCACATTTATAAAATTAAAACTTATTGCCGTCATATGGTTGCAATAAAACTTTGCATGCAAGTTTCAATTGAATCACATGATTGACAATAATTGCAACCTGCTTGAGGTCTTAAGGCTGTGATAAGATTGCAAACTGTATGTTTAAAATAATTCACACGGACCGTTGTAGTCGATACTGTACATGTAGATGTTATAAATGTGGGTCATTTGTGTTCATTGATATTAATTTCCATTTTGTAATTTTAAACAAGGCTGTTTATGAGATTTTATCAGCTTTGATAAATACTAAAGCGGGCTGTTTACAACCGAAATTAGGGCAATATGGAAGTTTATGTTTGCCAGATGTAAAAATCTCATGTTTGTGATAAGCTATATCAGATATCAGACGCCACGGACCAAGAGATAGTCCAATTTAGGTGAAGATATATTACAAACACCTTAGCCAGGTGTTGAATTCAGGGCAAACCTGTCTGTCTCAGAGATATTAATGTATACATTCTATTGTTGAGTTTTAAATGAGTTCTAGATGAAAATTTATGATCTTATGAGAAGATGTTCGCAAATGACAGACTGAGTGTAGATTTCAAATTGTTCAACTTTCCTCACCATGGGTAAGCATAATGAGGTTTTCATAAATGAATGAAGTTCCCACTGATAAAACCATAGCATTATGATATCTCTCCAGGTTACCGTAAGTTACAAATGAAATCTGATTTGTTAAAATTGGAATTTCAGAACTATCAGCCATAGCTAAAGCTTGCACCATCACCGTAGTTAAGATTTTTACTCATACAGTTCTAGGTTGGGGGGTCATCTTGAGAAAATTTAGGAATAAACTTGCATTGTCATTTTGATTATAATAACATTTTAATATTGTACGTGATAGGGAATATATTCTTTGACAATTTTCATTCCACCTATATCTTGATATAACGGATAAGAAACTTGAATTCCACAGACATGTACTCAAGTCTTACATGAGAGGAATGACTTGCTGATACCTATGGAGAAAGAGAATACCCACCAGACACTCCAAATAACCCTGACACTAACCGGAAAATGGAAAATCTCTAGGTTATCATGGTTCAGGAACTTACCATACCTCACACCAGAGAGAGAATCTTGACAAGGGTTATTCCACTAGACATTCACACCCTGCCATTCTTACATTCTGTTTCAGTGTATCTCAGTTACTTTGTGGAGTGACCGTGGTGTGATCAACATTCTGCAACACGCACCCCCTCGTCATTTCCGTACATGCTTTCACAATGAGACTATGCCAGCTGCAAACTTCCTTTATCGATGAATTTTGTTTGCTTGCATTGATAAACCAAAATAAAAACAGTTACTTAATTTACTCCAATAGGAAGGGTCTGCTATTTTTTATGTGCTGTATTTTTTGTCAAAGACGCCACAACTAAGAAGACAGCAGAATGACAAAAGTCACTGCATTGTTCCTGCTGTCCTTGACCTACGTCATCGCACAAGAGGGTAAAGAGATTTCACTTTTGATTAGAGCTCTCTCTTTAGCATTGTCTCTGACAGCTTCAAAAATATTCATAAAACTCCCAGTGCAAATCATGTCATATCGTGTTGGATATTGTACTGTACAGTGTATGCATCAGTGGTCAAGTGAACTTAAACTTGGTATCCAAAACAACAAGCTAACTGCAAAATATCTACGTCCAGAAGTCCTTGTATATTTTCTAAACTGCGTTTGAATACCTAATACTACTTTTATCAATGTTTTGTGTATCCCGATCATGAGTGTCATTAGAGAGAAGACAGCTGGGAAAACATCATCATAATCTTTATAAGTTTACTAAAACGCAATAATTTAGCACAGTGCAAGATCTAAAATGGATATAAACAGACTAAGCAAGTTCAATGTAAATCAATGAGAGGTACTGCAACTTTGTGAATTGAAGACATCGCAAAATTGAAATTTCCCATCTGTCTCTTCCATTGTAATATGTATTTTTGACAACTTGTGTTTTACTCTTTGTCCACTCCACTTTAGATCCTCTATCCTGTGTGGATCGGTGCAATATCCCTTACAATCCATCAGACTTATGCCATTGTAACACCCAATGCACAATTTATAGCAACTGTTGTGCCGACTATGATGAACTGTGCACAGGTGAGTTCTCATTCATGCTTGATACAGTCTCAGTATAAGCTGCTATTGCATTCTATGGAAGTGGAATGAACTGGAACAAAGTTAGCGTTTGTGAGAGAGTGAAGTTTGTAATTTAAAAGTATCCCTTAAAAAGCTTGATTGTCATGGACCAGACTTAAACAATTCTACATTCAATCATTCTAGGAAAATGTATTATATCAGATTCTGTTATCTATAATATTTCAATGGGTGATTTTAATAGTCATCAGCTGCAATTTTACGTGTATATTTATTTTTTATTAAAATATTTTGTTTGTGAACAGAATAAACAGTGGTTTTTCTACTCCAAAAATTACATTAAAATGCCAAATTGTTCATCCTCAGGTCATCAACACAGCAGTGTTGTGGATGTTACGTAAAATGCCAGTGTTATTGGAGCAGAATTCATTTGCCATTGCCCATCCCATATTGTTCACAATATCTTGTTGAAACACACAGTATGAGCCAAACCTTGCACTACAGGACTCAACTGATACTGTATTTCAAAATACTTGACAGAAAAGAAAAAATGTACTAGTTTTCCATGCAAAAAATTATAGAAATTAATATTATAGTCCCTTTTAACTGAAAATAACATTCACATAATAATATATTCACATATATTCACATGGAAGAATATATTCATATATTTATATCAGTTACATGTTACAATTCCTTGATTACCAGATAAATAATTGGACTGAATAATTTTACATCTTCATGCAGCTAGTAATAAACTTGCACAATCTCCTAGCACTCTGAAACGTCTTGTTGCTGAAGACAATCTTACTGCTATCTGATTTATTCACACTTTGTCTCAAGAGATTTGAAAGGAATGTTGATATTAGTTACACTGTTCAAGTATTTATGCATGTATTCATGGTGCTTTAAATTTCCAAATTGCTTGCTATACTAGTTTGCCCAAGAGTTTTCTACAATATCTTACAAACATCTTAAATAAACATAGCTTGACTAACAAAGATGCTGTGCTTTTTGCAAGTTGATCATTGATACGAAGTTTTTATAGTATTCTTTTGTGTAATTTTAAGTTTTGTGATATTCTTTGTGCAACTTGTGTGACCAATCACAGTTAACTTAATAATATTACATGAAACCTATCGATTCACCCCATCAACGTCATATCGATGATGTTGCTGTCTTACTCTTAAGCAACCACAACCCTCTACTAGTGAAGATCTAAAGTATGTTGTGTATATAAAGTCCTGCAAGGAATTAAAGCAGCCAGCAAAATCAGCAAGGAATTCAAGCAGCCAGCAAAATCAGCAAGGAATTCAAGCAGCCAGCAAAATCAGCAAGGAATTAAAGCAGCCAGCAAAATCAGCAAGGAATTAAAGCAGCCGGCAAAATCAGCAAGGAATTCAAGCAGCCAGCAAACTCAGCAAGCAAATCAGCAAGGAATTAAAGCAGCCAGCAAAATCAGCAAGGAATTAAAGCAGCCAGCAAAATCAGCAAGGAATTCAAGCAGCCAGCAAAATCAGCAAGGAATTCAAGCAGCCAGCAAAATCTGTAAGGAATTCAAGCAGCCAGCAAAATCAGCAAGGAATTAAAGCAGCCAGCATAATTTGATAGAACCTCTTTCTCTGATAAATGATGACTATTAAAGGAATTTGTGACGTGCCCGGTTTTTGCTAACCTAAGTATTTACAATTTGCTCTAGGAGAACCCATGACATCATATTCCTGCTGAGTTATGACAAATGTAATGCATTGCCTCAAATGAGTCTGTTTGGTTTGTTGTTTTTTTCAGGGCTCACATCATCCTGCATAAACCGTTGCAGTGAGAATTTCGACCGCAGAAATGAATGCCATTGTGATGACTTATGCAAAGACAAGGGTAACTGCTGCCCTGACTTTGACGACTTCTGCCCAAACGGTAAGATATGAACCATTTTTTGAAGATATCTCTCAAAGAGAATCTATGAGATTCCAAGACATATGAGCCAATTATATTGAAGATATCTCTTTTGAAGATATTATTATTAAAGATATCTCTCTAAGACATGAGCCATTTATTGACGATTTCTCTCAATGAGATTCTATGAATTTAAGTGAATGACAAATGTGGTACAAGCCTTAATCTTATGCCAATATGCTGTCATATTCCATTATTGTTGTGGTCACCCAATGTTTCTAGATGAACACCAGAGTGTTAGTACTGTACAGATATGATGACATCATGAAGAGAATAGTTTCTTGATTGTCAAAACGATGCATACAAAATTGTGGATTTACAGTTTCCATTTCTTTGTAAATATAAATATTTCATTTTTAATGCCAGCTACAAAGAGTTATGAAATTAGAAACTCCTGAATGTTGAACTTTCCAGTACATTATCATTTTTACCAAATAAATTCAATCACAGCATCATGTTTAACCCAATTATTTGCCACAATTGATGCCAATCATAACTTGAGTAGTTTTATACATCACATTAAACAATTAGAAAAAGGCCGATATATATTATTTGTTCATGTGACACGTCTCTTCTGCTCACAGTGTACGAACAGCTGACTGAGCTTGCAAATGACTTGTACTATAACGACATCAATGCAGCCACACAATATGATGTCACATACGACTATCAAACACATATTCCAGATCATAATGTCATTGAGGATGTCTCCCCAGACAAGTAAGTGTAATAATTCAGCAGTTTGGCAGATTAATGGTACTTATTTTCTCCCTATGCAGAAGTAACTTTGAAAAATTTTCAACAATTTTCTAAAGAAGGTAAATCGTTGGTATTGGAAAATGTGGTCTCGTCAATTATTCTATTTACATTGTGCAATTCATTGAAATGTAGTAAAGCGGTGATGTGAAAAGCTACATTTTTAGACGAAAGACAGAGAAATGGTGGACAGGAATGATATGTCCCATAATTGAATCATATTCATACAATTGGTCCCTAAATTGTAAATATTTGTTACGAATTAAGTGTTACGAATTAAGTATTCATTTTATTTTTCTACAGTCTGTTCAAGTTTTTCAACGAAAGTTTGTTTGATATTCCATCATACAAGTACATGAGGGACATCTTTGATAACTACATCCGTTATACTGGCACTCCTGAGGATGTCACACAGGAGGAATTGGATGAGGTCAAAATTTTCTTGGATGAGGTTATGGAATCTTATGTCATGAAAAAGGCGCATGAATATCTTGTTGAAAAGGGTGAGTTATTTCAAACCATAATATTTGATTACATGAAAACTTTGTCAATTGCAGTGAATTTTGTGACTTCATTGCCTTAGATAGTTACTGATAATGTATCCCATTTAATATCCAGTGTTGTAGCCCCAGATGTTTTCTACCTCTAAAAATTCACTTGCATTGCCAAAACTAAACTAATAGCAATATGTTTCTCTCCTTGGCCATAATGGACTGATGCAAACTTAGTACTCCATAATGAACTTAGCTTTGCCGTGTACATTATGGAGTGCAAAGTTTGCTTTCATCAATTATGGGCCAGGAAGGGGTACATAATTGCGTAAATATTTGTTACAAATTAAGTATTCATTTTATTTAATATATTTACAACCCTTTTCAGAATTAGAGCGCGAAGCCACTGCAGTGAACTGCAATAAAACTGCTTACACTAATTAGTTTCAGCTGTAGCCGTGGCCACTTTGGTGTTGAACAAGGCTACTTGATAAAGACCAAAAAGTCTGCTTGTACAAAGGCAAAACTAGCTCTGTCTGAGGCTCGAGTTGTAAATGAGAGTTTACGATTGGCACCCTGTGTTCAAGATTAAGATACAATGTAACATTACCATGCACTGGTCCATGTACAAATCTTTTTTATTTCAACTTCCCCAGACAAACTGTCTGCATGGGACATACAATGTTGTCGACTTTGCCAGCTGGCTACAGCTGAAACTAATTAGTGTGAGCAGTTTTATTGCAGTTCACTGCAGTGGCTTCGCGCTCTAATTCTGAAAAGGGTTGTATTTATAAATTATCATTGGTGATAATTCTCTGCAAAGACAGATTATGTAAATTTCATGTGTCATATCCGTTTGACAAAAAAATTGATATTCTAAATATTTCTAACACAGATGGAACTTTAATAATGAAACTTTTCTGCATGGCTGTATTAAAACTATATGACTTGAAAATTTTATAAAATTACTCTATCTTCTTATCAACAAGACTATTCATTTCTCAGTTTATTCAAAATATATTAAAAAATAGGAATCACTGAATCTACATTTTTGATTGTTTGATGGTTACATGTACACAGTGGAGATTTCAAAACTTCATAAAAACAGTCTCTGTTGCTAGAAATAAGTGGTAGCAAAGCACCATTCCTCCATAAGTCCTAAGTCAGGATTTTCCAGAATTACCCCATTTTAAAGTCATTCTCAGATCAAAGCTACATTCTCAGATCAAAAGCTATATTTACATATTGCAATGCCTGATGCCTTTATATGCCTCTTCACCAAGTTTAAGCAATCAAACAAAATCCTTTGTATGCCCTGCCACCCATACATTGGCCTGGCAAACAATTAACCCCATACTATGTCATGCTTATCATCTTAAAAATGCTAGTGCCGTGAGTAGTATGAAAAACTTTTTCAAGCACGATTGTGTGAAAAATACTTTTCTACCCATTAATAACATGAAAAGTGATTTGGGGCAAAGAGTAGGGTTTGAGTTCAGAGCTAAATGAAATAAACACGATTGGAACTAATTTGGGATAATTGGACAGTGAAGTAATGCAATTTAATCTACAAATGTAATCACATCTGCTTTTCTTTTTAAGTTGCACACTTGTTTTTATGAGTAATTTGTAATATTGCAACATTCACATTATAGAAAGTTGAGTTGTACAATTGAATACAGAATAGAAATACAGAAAGTTGAGATGTTGTGTTGCAGAATCGAATTCCAGTACAGCAGAATTGAAAGTAGTAAATTTGGCAGGGATTGGACACCATCCTTAGTTAGGCCTGGTTTTGGATTTTGCCATCAATTTCCAAGAAAATCTGCAGAAAAGTGGACACACATGTTGTCTATCCTTTCATTTTTCCTGGATGCACTTGAAGCTGGACCTAAGAATTTTACCTTTGCCCAAGTAAATACTCCGGTTGGTGGAGTTACTTAAAGCAACTCTGATTGCATAATTTACAAAGAAAATTTTCTTGTCTAGCACCTCCAATTTTGATGATGATCTGGACTGGTAATCCCTGATCCCTGTACAATTATCAAGACTAGGGGTGACATCATCATACAACTTTGTTTAATAAATGCTTATCGGTGTTATACCATTTTGTAGTAATTAACTGCTTGTAGGTGGAATAAAATCAAACACATCTCAAAATGAGGTTTCTATAAGTGCCTACAACAATAGGACAATTTACTACAGTTTAATTAGTCCCCACGGACACCGTCCAGGGGGACTTATAGGTTTGGTCATGTCCGTGCGTCCGTGTGTGTGTCCGTGCGTGCGTGTTGCGTCAGTCTGTTCACGCAGATATCTCAGAGATGCCTGGAGTGATTTCATTCAAACTTGGTACAAGGATTACTTCATATGTCCCACAGATGCACGTCGATTTGTTTTCTGATACGATCCAATATGGCCGCCAGGCGGCCATTTTATTACGATTTTTTCATGTACAGAGCCATAACTCAGGCATGTTTCAAACGATTTTATTCGAAGTTGGTACAAGGACATTGACTAATGTCATAGATATGCACGTCAATTTGTTTTGTGATACGATCCAATATGGCTGCCAGGCGGCCATTTTATTACGATTTTTTCAAGTAGAGTGCCATAACTCAAACATGTTTCAACCGATTTCATTCAAAGTTGGTACAAGGACATTGACCAATGTCATAGATATGCAAGTCAATTTGTTTTGTGATATGATCCAATATGGCTGCTGTATGGCCATTTTGTTACGATTTTTTCGTGTACAGAGCCATAATTCAGGCATATCTCAACTGATTTTATTCGAAGTTGGTACAAGGACATTGACCTATGTCATACATATGCACATTGATTTGTTTTGTGATACGACCCAATATGGCCGCCGTGTGGCCATTCTTTTACGATTTTTCCATGTCATGAACCATAACTGAGACATGTATCAAGCAAATTTATTCAAAGTTGGTACAAGGACATTGACTTATATTATACGTATGTACGTTGATTTGTTTCTCGATATGGTCCGATATGGCCACATGGTGGCAATTCTGTTATGGCTTTTTTCATGTCGAGAGCCATAACTCTGGCAAGTCTCAACTGATTTTATTCAAAGTTTGTACCTGGACATTGACTTATGTCGTACATATACGTGTTGATTTTTTAAACAGTAAGATCAAATATGGCTGCGTTTCCACCAGTGTCATTCAAAGTTGGTACAAGGACATTGACCTATTTCATACATGCTCATCAATTTGTTTCACGTCATGTAGCAGTATCATGTCAATTATTGAAGTTTCATAATTAGGCTGATATGTCAAGAAATACTGCATCAAATTTCATGAAACTTTGTACAGATGTTAAGCTCACATTGCTTTAACAGTGAAAAAGACATTTATCAGTGTCATTTTAATTAATTTGTAATTGCATATGTAATGAACTTTCCTAATTCGAGTAATATACCGGTATCCACAAATACAATATCAAATTTAATGAAACTTGATACAAATGTTGATCTCATAGTGTTGTAAATACTGCATTAAAGTTTATGAAATATGGTACCGGTGATAATCTATTAGTGTTAGGATAGTATGAAAAAATGTTTTGCAACATCCTGTCAACTAATTCCCAGTTGACTCATTTAATGACCTTTAGGATAATGGCCTACATTGGTTTTATGTTTTCATCACCATGAAACTCATTTTTGGCAATTCAGTGCCATCTGTATCAAAGTATTTTTATCACAGACCTAATGAAGAGGACTCTATCCTCTCTGAGGACCTGTAATCAAAGTACCCATTAAGAATTGGGGACTGTGTCATCAACGATGACTTGTTTTAATATTTCCCAGTCATCCAGAGAGTTGCAACAAGCCACTTGCATTATGAATTATGTCATGACTATATTCCAGGATTGGTTGACCCAGACTACTATGTTGCATTTCGTCAGGACTTAGAGACCATCTGGTTTGAGATGTACACACGTTCCAGTGGTCCAATTGATTCATCGGGATTTGAGCATGTCTTCATTGGTGAAATCAAGAACAATGCTGTATCTGGATTTCATGGCTGGTTGATGTTTTATCTGGAAGAGAAGGCTGGTCTGGTAAATTATCATGGTTTCACCAGTATGAAAGAGGTGAGTAGACCAGACTAAGGCTAACGGCGTATTCTAATCATAGATAATTAATGTTGATTGTGCTATCTCAGGCTCTAACCCCTTCTTCATGATGTTTTAGTCCAACTGTATCACAGCAAGCACAAAACTGAACCAAATTTTATGGAGGAGTGAGAGGTATCCATAATTGACAATGGATGCCAGATTGTTGTTTGCATAAGTATCACCCGGGTCACTCCATACACCTCAGGAATGGATAGAAAAGCTAATCTTGGGAGAAGTGGGTTAAATTGGTTAAAAGAAAACTGTAAAGAAAACAGCTAGTGCACCAAGATGAACAAGCGAACACTAAAACAAAGGGCAACAAAACAATGAAAATACTTACAAAACTGAAATTGAGTGTAGGGGTTGAAATTCAAACATGACAACAGTTTAAAACATTTACAGTCTCTGTGTTTAGAATAATGCATACTCCTGTAAAATTCCATGCATACATCAAAAATTGGTAAAAAAATTAGTACTTCAAAATATATTTTAAAGTTGCAATGCCTAGATGATGTGCAATTTGTATGTAACTCATTGAAGACATCAATAGAAAGTGTAATTTTGAGAAAGACATAGATTGTAAAGCTATATTATTGTCTAAACATTGATCAAAGCTGCTGTTTCCAAATAAATAAACAACGCAAAGTAGGAGTTTCAATACTAGAAGGATCAATTAGATTATTGCTTACCACCGCATATTTGTTGCTTTTACCATCAAAGCTAATTCTTGTAATTATTGATCATGACAGAAGGGTTCCAAAATGAGCAATCACCTTGACTGGCCTGAGTTTTTTCAAACAGTACGTCCTGCATACCTGTCAATTTGAAGAACCATACTATTAGGCTTATCATTAATTTGGTGTAATTTTTTCAGCCGGATACACTTGGACTCCAGTTTCACTGGGATGGATACAACAAGAAGATAAGTTCAATCTTCACCAACAGAAGTCCAGAATTTGAACTTGCCATCTTTACTGTCTGTTTCAAACAATTTCCAAACCAGCTTTGCAAATTTGATATGGCTGGCTTTCCTGTCAGTATACAGACTTGGAAGCAGAATGATAAATACATTGGCAGTGCCTATGTTGTAGCATAGAATACCAAATGAAGTCATATATGATTTAACACACACACAACCACATATATCTGTCGCACAATAAAATACTATCATGTCCTCTATAGTGAAGTCTGAGGATGAATAAATATTACTGCATGTGTAAGTAGATTTCTGAATGTGTGTGCAAATTCATGTATGTTGATTGTGTGTTATGTATGTTTGTATATACGTAGCGTACTTATGCAAATGACACCCTCCACGTTCAGTATTAGTGTCTTTGTGCTTGGTGTTTCAATTTACTATGCCCAAGATGGAGAGACTCCAGACCCAGTGATAGCTAGCCTTCAGTAGATTCCGCCAAACAATGTTGAGACTTATGGCCCATGAGTCAACAAGTCCAGCAGTGAATTATTAACAGTTGCAGCTTCTGCCCCATTACGAAGCCCAGTCCTATTTGTGTTTTTTTTACGAAAAATCATACATGTGTAGATTTTTACGAGATAAAAAGTCATTAAATGTGACAAAATGGTTCTAGATTTTGTTTAAACATTAGAACAATTGGATGACATTAAAATGTAATTCATTTTTCATTGAATTACCTGACAAACCTTGGCATTGGAAAATGTAAAGGTCAAAGGGAACCAAAATATTTTCAGGTTCCCCTATAGGCAGTGCAAAACTTTCAAGTCCCCACCCCCTCCACTACCCCCAAAATTTTTGAATCCCCCTGAATTCCTCTGGCACCCCCCTCCGCCGTACCATCCTTCCAACCACCGTTTTTTGTGAACGCAACCTTAGGGTCCATCTTAAGGCATCTTCTCTTAACAAGATACTTTATTTGATTTCATAGTTTTTGATTTCATAGTTTTTGAGATTTCTCATGTTTGTATTCTTTCAGTCTTCATTTGGTTCTGGAATATCAACAATTTCTAGATTCACTTTGGTTATATTGATCCATTTATTTTCCATGTATCCAGTTATGTAACTGTGTCACATGGTCGATATATGAAACAAACACAAACTTTAGCTTGTTAAGTTACTGAGATGCATAAAAGTTGGTCAAAGGTCATACAAGTTCATCGTGCATTGAGAAGAAATAAGTTTAGTCCCATACTGATCAATATCAAACAAACCTCTAGCCCTTGTAGTTAGTAACATAATAGTAGGTCAAAGGTCATCGAAAAAATGTTAGTGCTTGTACCTGTTCTAGTATTGAAACGAAAAAGCATTGAAACTTAGCACCCCATTACATTTTTCCCAAAAAGCTGAAAGTCATAACTATGTCCCGACAAAATTTAGATTCAAAGATAGTCTACTTTATCGGATACTCTTGATATTACATTTTTTCCATTTTTTAGCTCACATTTGGTATACCACTGTGAGGTTATCATAAAAGCTGAAGTAGGTGGCGTCTGTATGTATGTGTATATGTATGTATCATGTATGTATGTGTGTACGTATAGTATGTCCGTCAACATCAAAACATCACGAACCGCTGCACTTTTTAGCTCAGTATTTGGTGTGTGGATGCATCCTGGGCTATAGATGGCATTTTTTTCAAATGAAGTCTGCATTGCCCAAATTATGCAAATGAGCTAAAAGTGAAAATGGACAAATTTTATTGCCTTGAAAATTAGCCTGCAGGTACCTTAGGTGGACGTTATACTGTTTTATGTATATCGTGAAGAAATCTTGAATTTTTTTTTATTTTCCTCATTTTAAGTAAAGGTTACTCTTCTCTGAAACCGCCGATCCAATTGCTCTAAAATTTAGGATAGATGTTTGCAAGGGTGTTACACTTCTAATTTGTTGAAATTGCACAAAATTGGCAAATTGCCATTTGGGGGCAATTTTTGTCATTTTGGGTCAAAAAATCTTAAAAAATCGTTTTTCTCTAAAACTGCATGCTGAACAGACAGCTTTTATATTTGGTATACAGATGCCCAGGGATGACAATAGTTGGATATGTGGAAATTGTCATGAAATATCTTAGACAAATCTGCACAACTAAAGTGTTGGGAAACCCCAAATCTGTATATTTTAGGTAATTTTCTCAGTCTGTGACTCGAAATGACCTATTCCAACCCAGGATATTTTGTGAGATAATGTTGAAGGCTGTGAACATAATTTTGTCTTATTTGGTACCAATTTGTAGTAAAATTTAATCCAGAAAACAGCTTAGGGTAATTTTTCATTGTAGGCCAATCTTTACAACTTTTCCAAGTAAGACATAAAAGAACTGACAAGAAATTTGGATCCAGGATAATTCCAGATGTCATAATCACCCCCACAGTGGAAGGCATTTTACTATCTGCAACTAATTTAAGTACTGTTCACACTCAAATGATAGCACTGATAGCATTAATAAAAATTCCCAAGGTTGTAAATAGTTCACATATTTTACCATTTTCCGCCATCTGGCCATTGCAGCTCTTTATGTAAACATGGTCTATACCAAGGGGTGGAACATTCGATATTTAGGGGGGATGTAGAAGCTTGATGAGGTAGAATTTTTTTTACCTGATCCTTTGTACATTATTTTTCCCCATTCTCCCACCTTTTCTTCATGTCAAGCCTTCTCTGGCTGATTATTTTAAGACATTTGCTTATTAGTGTATGTAGAATCTGCTAGTCCCATTGCTATAGAAGTTTACATGCATGTCCCTAAAGTTGACTTCCAGTACCTAAGTTGCAGACCTTAATTGCTTTTGTCATTCTTGTTTTTCTGGTTTAAATATTTTTTGAATGGATCAATTCAAACCGCATGTGAGCACACTGTCCTTGACAGTATTTTTTCCAATTAGATGGGATGAAATTTAATTTCCCGTCCTTCTTTCTCACCAGAAATGGTGTGTCAACAATATTCAATGTCGTCAAATAGTATTGGCAATGCTGTCCTGTCGTGTCAAAATATAAATTTACTCAGTTCTTCGCGTCCTGTTCCTTAACACCGTCGTACGTAATATTAATCCGATACCTTTGGATATTAGTGACCATTTGGGTGGTAACTGATTTTTTTTCCGTTTTTATCATGTGTTTATTTTATTTTATTTTGGAAAGTAATACGTGTGTTTTGTTGGCTTCAAAGTCGTTATATTACGCGCTCATCTCCATAATAGTGTTGATAGCGATTACAGGTTTGTTACTGAATATAGCTGCACGCACGCGACTTTGGACAACGGTGCTTAAAATTCGGACAAATTTTGTTGTTGTATGCACAGCTGTTGCTGCAGCTTGTAGTCTAAACCATACATTCATATGAATTAATTGAAGCCATTTTAACACCAACAGGTTATATTTTCGTCGTTTAAGCTGAAAATATGGACAAATATTATGCATATTAATGAGAGAACAAGTGACGTCATTTGCGATCAGTGCTCTTGTCAATACACTGCGCATAATCAGTCTCTTCCGCGGCCCCGTTGGTGGCCAGACTGTTGCGTAATCAATATCTAATTTGATTAGCACCAGCAAACAACATACCAATTTTCACAAGTTCAATACTTTCTATACTGCCCTTATCGTGTAAACTTTTCTTATGAAAAATATGACATCAAGTAACTGCTATATAAAATATATCTCCGTGTGGTCACCTCCACCCCGTTTGCACGATGACAGGGCTTGAAATTAAAGCCCATGTAACTCTCGAAATTTGTTGACCTCAAAAGGGCTTCCTATATTCTCTGGTTTTGCTTTGAATTCTACAAATTAAAAGGACATAGTCCTTTAATACTGAAAAATTTGACAAGTTTAATTTAAATTTTAACTATTATTTTGATTTCCAACCAATTTTAGAAAGTGGTAATATTTAATACAAAGAAAACAAAGCTTATGATTTCCCAGTGGAAATCATTCAGCACTCTGCGTTATATTTGACTACTTTGTTGTTTCTGTGAAGATTCAAATGTAGGTGAATGGCATATCCACAAAAAGGTTCTTATTTTAGGAGCTTACTGTACCCACCTTACATGTAGATACCGCCACATCATACGTCATTTGAAAACGTATTGTCTCTACTTCAAGAAAATTGATGAGCTGCTTGGCAGCTCCACATTGTCAATTTTCAATAAATTTTCAATAAAAAATGATTTTACTGAATTGTCATATTTCTATTGGAAAAAAAATATTTACCCCGTTTGAATAACGGTATTTTAGAAAATTAACAAAAGTATCAATGCAACTACAAGCATTATGATGTGAAAAAAGTGCATAGACAAAGTGGAGAACAAACAACTTAAGTTCTGAAAATGATTACTTTTTTAATCAATGTCTGTTTTGAAACATATGAACACCCTTCTTGTTTGCAATATAAGCTTAATGTTACTCAAGAATACCTACATTTTCTTACAATGTTGTAACATGACAACAGGATATATGTATATATATATATATAGAGAGAGAGAGAGAGAGAGAGAGAGAGAGAGAATTCCAAGAAATAGACTGCAACTATTGAAGTCATCAGAAAGAAGCGGGAGTACAGCCAAGTCTTGACACAGTGTGGAGAAATGAAAGGCGTACTCGACCAATTTCTTCACTCTTCAAACGATCTTTATTAATAAAACCGACGTTTCGGCAATACACAGATTGCCTTCCTCATGGTAAAAACTAATAGATAAAAGCGGATAAAATAGAACGTGTCAAAGGAAGGTGGAACGACTACAGGAAAGTAAAATCATGATGACAAATCCTCACAAAGACTAAAAAAGGCGATAAAAATACAGTACTCAGAATAAAAACACTGGAATGATGTAAAATACAGGAATAAAAAGGAGAATGTGAAAATCAACATTGGTAAAATGGAGAACGGACTCTACTAACCTAGATCGTGTGAGGTCTGGATGGAGAATGAAATGTCATTGTCAGGGGAACCCTTAGGTACATGTTGAAGAGACGGAGCAACAAGACCCCCTAACTGGAGAACAGAGAGCGGGGGGGGGGGGGGGGGGGGGCTTACAGAAAAGTAGAAGAGAAATCACCCTTCTTTACAGTTGATTCCAATGGGTGACAGCGTTTCAAGCGTAGTAATGTATGAAAGTTCAGTTTTTCTTCTGAGTTGGGTACTAATAGAATGAATTTTACAAATGTGTCATTTTCAATAAGTGGCATTTGTAAAATGCATTCTATTAGTACCCAACCCATAGTCGTTCCACCTTCCTTTGACACGTTCTATTTTATCCGCTTTTATCTATTAGTTTTTACCCTGAGGAAGGCAATCTGTTTATTGCTGAAACGTCGGTTTTATTAATAAAGATCGTTTGAAGATTGAAGAAATTGGTCGAGTACGCCCTTCATTTCTCCACACAATATATATATATATATATATATATATATATATATATATATATATATATATATATATATATATATATATATATATATGTATGTATGTATGTATGTATATAAACAGATTACTTCAAGTACAATGTAATGAAATCTATTACTTAAGTTGCATGCATCCTGCAATCCTCAGATAGAAGTGAAAGGATTACTAGCTTGACATTCTTGCATATATGATTGGGACGAACCGATATATATATATATATATCAGTGTTCGCGGTGACTTTTTTCTCCTCGCGTACGGCATACGCATTAGTCTGCTAAAATTGCGTAATGGCTGGATTTGAGTGCGTAATTTCACTTCCGCACTCGATTGATGAAAAAACTGACTGCAAAATATAATGTGCCGTTGAATAAACCTACACTACATATTCGGATTGTACGATGTAACATTATTTTAATGAAAACAGTTTAACGAACAACTTGAACAATGTTGAAACGTAACAGCGAAGGGTATACATGCGACCGTCAAAACACATCGGGCAACCCAAAAGTTAGAGTTATGGCAGCTTATCCAGACGGTTTGTGGACGTTTCGGCACCAAGTAGTTTCGGCCTTCCAATATCGGGCCCCAAGTCGTTTCGGCACTGCAACCCAAGACGTTTCGGCACCGCTGAAGGCTACCTGTGGGAACTAGTGCTGGAGCGTAATGTTACAAATCAAAGTACTAAAAAGTATAGTGTCAACTAACATTCACGTACATGCTTTAATCTTTGTGAGAACATGGGAAGAGACCGTAAGAAAAAACTTCATATCATTTTCAAATCTGTGACACAAGTTTATCGATATCAATAAAAGTTTGAAAGCGGTGACGAAACAGCACGGCAAAATTCACACAAAATGCACATAAAGTACTGGTCAGAACGCAAAGGTCACGCCTACGAATATGACGGATCAGTCAATTACTAAATAGTTTGGGGAAAAAATCGAAATACAGATGCCGAAACGTCTTGGGTTGCAGGTGCCGAAGTGATTTGGGGCCGGAAATTGAGAGGCCGAAACGACTTGGGCCGAAACGACTTGGTGCCTGAACGACCAGTTACCATCCAGACACTTCTGCAGTGTTCAAAATTTATCGGGATTCCGACGAGCTCTACCCACACAAACTGACTGATTGACAGAAATGTATTGCAACAAATTTCGTCTGATTGTCGCCTAAGCTCAGTCGTGGGGAGTGCTTTCGGTGTTATCCTTTGCGTATAGAAAACGCATAACGAAGAAAAAAATGCGTTGAGAGTCAATTTCAATGCGTAAATACGCACGATTTTTGCGTAAACGCGAACTCTGTTATATATATATATATATATATATATATATATATATATATATATATATATATATATATATATATATATATATATATATATATTATGGTGATAACCGGGAGGACACATTGTATATATTTTGACATTTTGTGCATATTTCGCTCACTGCTTAGCAGTTAGAGCACTCAGAGTTTGTTGGGCAGGTTCTTGCGTAATCAGGGGCGTTCACTGTTGGCAGCATGCTTCGCTCATAGTACGTGTTGCCGTTCGAGCACTCTGGTGAGTCCATATTTCAATCTTCGACAATGTGTAACCGTACTCACTGTGCCCAAGTTTAGAGATTGCCATAAAGCCATTATGGTGATAACTGGGAGGGCACATTGATATATATATATATATATATATATATATATATATATATATATATATATATATATATATATATATATATATATATATATATATATATATATATATATTGATTTTCACATATACGGTAAATTATTTGAACACCAACATTATTTCCTAAAGATGTGTTTGGAAAATATCACCAATTATTCGTATTTACTACACATTTTTTTTAATATTAAAAATGACTCAAGATATTTACGATTTATATAAAAATATTGAATAAGAATATTTTGAATACACGTTTGGAGTTCATAGTTCTATTCTACATGGAAATGCCTTTCATTTGATATATCACTTGATAGATTAAAAGTAAGTTTAGAGTACTTAACAGTTGATTTTTGTAATTTTATATTGGATTCATGCAAATATTTTAGAGTATGTTTAGAGTAATTAATAAATTTCTAATTTTATATCGCATTTATGCAAATTTAGTACCCTGTAAATGTACTTGACACCTCAACATTGTGAGTCAATGTTCTTGAAGTACAGATAGTAAGCTTTCAAATGACGTATGATGTGGCTGTATGATTTGGCTTTATGTGTTAAATTTTTAGCTCATATTTGGTTTTGTAAATAAATACCAAAAAGAGCTTATATGATGAGTCTGTGGCATCTGTATGTCTGCATGTATGTTTGTGGGTATGTATGTGCGGATGTATGTCTGTCACACACAAAGGCTCTCATACCACCAAAGCTACCATCTCAGTATTTGGTGTACAGGTAGATGCAGGGGTTGAGATGTGAATTTGTTCAAATGAACATGTCAGTGTCAAAAATGTGCAAATGAGGTAAGAAAAAGGGAAATCTTGCAAATTTGCAAGAGTGATGGCATGCCAGCCACTGAAACAGGCTTGAGTCATTTCCTGTCATTGTTTATGAACTGTTACATATTAACAGACCTGCTCAAACCATAGACAGTAGAGGGGGGGGGGGGGGGAGACTGTCTATGGTCAAACTAAGAGGGGCTAGCTGTTTCTGCTATGCATGTTGCTAAAGTTGACCTCCAGTACCTAAAGTTTTAAACCTTATTTACTTGTGTCATTCTTTTTTTTCTGGTTTAAATATTTCTTGTTGTTTTTCTGGTTTTACTGTGCAGAAATCATAGTCATAACATCAATGTAGAATTTTCCTGCACTGAACAGATAGAAACAATATTTATTGATCTTTGGTACCCATACTGGTATACCAATTCTGATCAAATTTGAGCGACATCGTATAATTGCAGTATTTTTTCAAATATTGATATTCAAATATTGTTATTCAAAAGGGGAAAATATTTTTTCAACATAAATATGGAAACATTTCAGTAAAATGAATTTTAATATCTTTTTGATATTCATTTAGTATTCTACATGCAAATACCGTTCATTTGATGTATCACTCGATAGTTTAAAAGTATGTTTAGAGAAGTGTAAAATATATTTCAAATATTATATTGCATTTTTGCAAATCAGGTACCCGTATGATTTATGCAAATTAGGGGCTACGGCTAAATATTGTCTATGTTCTTCAAGAAGAGATAATAAGCTTTCAAATGATGTATGATGTGGCAGTATGATGTGGCTTCATGTCTTAAAATTTTTAAAATATTGTTATTCAAAAGGGGAAAATATTTTTATAATATAACAAGATGCTTCGCTGAACCCTGCTGAATGAAATAGTTCCCGATTATGTTGTGTAAGCTTATGAGCTTTATGCGCTACCAAATTGATTGAGAAGTGGATATGTTGGAGACAATGATAAGCTCTTTTTTACAGTTATTTTGTTTTTGATATACAGCAAGAGTTTGGGGATTTCAAAATGATATCTCAATCCCTTCTACGGTGATCTTTAATTATTTAATTGTCCGAAAATATAAAACAGGGAAGGTAGGAAAAAATGATCAAATAAATCAAATTCTGATCAGGTTTAGATTTAGATAGGCGAGAATCATGAATCTCAAGGTAAATACATGATGTTGTAGCTGAGGGACAACGTTTGAAATCAGGTCATTTATAGATATGATTTGCTGATTGCTGATTTTTACCAGGGTTATCAATATCAAACTCTGGCCCGAAACAGCAACATGATATTTACAGCTACACTAAACCATACTAAAATGTCACCTTATTTCCATTCATTCATTCTGTATTGTGTAAAGCATATCGAGCAATAAATGATTGATGTTTATTCAATATTCATTTCTAGACACCCCTAAAAATCCAAGTAGATGCCAAACTAATTTCACACTATATTTGTACACTCTGTATTTCTGGATACACTGGTTTATTTCTGGTATCAATGATTATTGATATCTACTTATTTTTGCCTGCATTCAGTTGTACTCACAAAGATAAACTACCTCTTGCCAAATTACTCACAAAGATAAACTACCTCTTGCCAAATTTATTTCTTGTACTTTAGTTCCTTCCCCAGCAGCAGCTTTATCCAGTGTTTACTGAGTTTTGTAATTTTTGCCTTACCACACTCCTTGAGTGTGTTATTGAGTAATAAAGTATTAGTATTAGTGTATTCATTCACGAATGTAGTATTTGAAATTTCATCATAATAAACAACTCTTTGCTACAACGTTTTCTGGTTCTTGAAGGTGCCATAAATTGTTTTGAGAGAGTGGAGGTGCCACAGCTAAATTGTGTTGAAGAATGAATTACGCAGAGGATGATGAGAGTCATCGATAAAAGAACGAGTCAAGTGTTGAATTTATGACCTGAAATGATACAGAAGTGTTAAAAATTATAACTGTATAGAAGTGTTGAAAATTATAACTGGGCAAACGACAGGTCAAAGGTCTGTCCTGGATAGCTTCTTGGAAATGTGTCAGAACTTTCCCCCATTCAATAAGCTTATTTGCTTCATGATCATTATTTTTTCATTTTGTGAGTTATAGGCCTAATACGTGATCAGTTGAAAACTGATCAATTCATTAAAACCTAATTTTATGACAATGTCTTTCTGTCATATATTTTTAGCTCACATTTGGTTTTACCAATGTGAGTTTATCGTATAGGCTGAAGTCGATGGCGTCTGTATGTATGTGTGTATGTATGTATGTATGTATGTATGTACAGTATGTCCGTCAACATCAAAAACACGCAAACCGCTGCACGGTTTAGCTTGGTATTTGGTGTGTGGATGCATCCTGGGCTATAGATGGGATTTTGTTCAAATGAAGTCTGCATTGCCAAAATTATGCAAATGGGCTTACAAAATGTGAAAATGGTTAAGAATTAATAACTCAAGAACTGCTATTTTGATTGCTTTGAAAATTTGTGTGCAAGTACCTTAGGTAAACCTTATACAGTTTGATGAATATTGTGAAGATATCCTTAATTTTGTATTTTTGCTGAATTTTTTTGTGATTTTTCTCATTTTCAGTAAAAATTCTTCTTCTCTGAAACCGCCAGCCCAATCGCTCTCAAATTTGGGTTGTCTCTTTGCAAGGGTGTTACTCTTCTAATTTGTTGAAATTATGACAAAATTAGGAAAATTACTATTTTTGTGCAATTTTGTCATTTTTGGTCAAAAAATCTTAGACAGTATTTCCTTTTACACAGACGTACAGAGATGACAATAGTTAGATATGTGGAAATTGTCCTGAAATATAAAAAATTGTATTTTTAATATAATATTGTCATTTTTGGTCAAGAAAACTTTATCTCAAAATTACTTGTTTGATAGCTTTGTAATTTGGTATAAAGTCCCTTGTTTGATAGCTTTGTAATTTGGTATAAAGTCCCGAAAGATGTTATTAGATAAATTGCCTGCTCAAAGTGTTGGGAAACCCCAAAATTTGTATATATTAGGTACTTTTCTCAGTTTGTGACCTTAAATGACCTACACCAACCCAGGATATGTTGTGAGACAATTTTGAAGGCTGTGAACATAATTTTGTCATATTTGGTACCAATTTGTAGGAAAATTTGATCCAGAAAACAAAGCTGAGGTGATTTTTTTCATTTTGGACCAATTTTTGCAACTTTTCTATGTAAGACATACAAGAACTGATGAGAAATTTGGATCCAGGATAATTCCAGATGTTGTAATCACCGCCCACAGTGGAAGGCATTTCACTATCTGTAACTAACTTAAGTGCTGTTTACATTAGAATGATAACACTCATGGCATTAATTAAAAATCTCCAAGGTTGTAAATGTACTTCCTGTCATTTGGTCTTATGTAATACCAAGGGGTGGAACATTTGATATTCAGGAGGGGGTAGGGTCTAGAAGATCGATGATGCAGCATTACTCTTTTACCAGATCCCTTGTGCATTTTTGCCCACTCCCACCTTTTCTTTTTTTATCAAGCCTTCTCTGTTTTTTAGCTCTGCTGTCAGCGACGCGGAGCTTATCAAATAGGTTGATTTTCTGTCGTCGTCCGTCGTCGTCCGTCGTCCGTCGTCCGTCGTCGTCAGTCAACAATTGCCTTCTCCTCTGAAACCGCAAGTCCAATTACTTTGAAATTTTATATGCAGTTCACTTAAGGTGACCTCACTTCAGTTTCTTCAAATCGTGGTGAAATTTGCATATTTGTATTTTTCGGGCATTTTTTGGTGTTTTTGGTAAAAAAATCTTCTTCTCTGAAACCGCTTGTCCGATTGCTTTGAAATTTAATATGTAGTTTGCTTAGGGTGACTTCAGTCAGATTTGTACAAATTGTGGCGAAATTTGCATTTTTGTATTTTTAAGGCAATTTTTTGTCATTTCTGGCAAAAAAATCTTTAAAAATCTTCTTCTTCAAAACTGCCAGTCAGATAGCTTTGATATTTGGTACATAGGTCCCTAGGGATGATCTGTTTCAGATTTGTTCAAATTGTGCAGAAATATGCAAATTTGCATTTTTAAGGCAATTTTTGCCATTTTTGGTCAAAAAATTTATTTCTCAAAAAGTACTGGTCTGATAGTTTTGAAATTTGGTATACAGGTTTCTATCGATGAACTAAGTAATATGTATTGAATTTCTGATGAAATCTGTAATTTTGTATTTTTGGGGCAATTTTTGCCATTTTTGGTCAAAAAATGTGTATTTCCAAAACTACTCATCCGATAGCTTTGAAATTTGGTATACAGATTCCTACAGATTAACTAAATGATAGTTATTGAAATTATGATGAAATCTACAATTTTGTAATTTTGGGGCAATTTTTACCAGTTTTGGTCAAAAAATGTGTATTTCCAAAACTACTCATCCGATAGCTGTGAAATTTGATGTACAGGTTCCTACAAATGAACTTAATGATAATTATTGAAATTATGATGAAATCTGCAATTTTGTAATTTTGGGGCAATTTTAGCCATTTTTGGTCAAAAATGTGTAACTTAACAAGTACTGGTCTGAAAGCTTTGAAATTTGGTGTACAGGTTTCTACAGATGAAGTAAGTATTATGTATTGAAATTCTGATAAAATCTGTAATTTTGTATTTTGGGGCAGTTTTGCCATTTTTGGTCAAAAAATGTGTATATTCAAAACTACTCATCTGATAGCTTTGAAATTTGGTATACAGGTTTCCATAGATGAACTAAATGATATTTATTGAAATAATGATGAAATCTGCAATTTTGAATTTTTAGGGCAATTTTTCCTATTTTTGGTCAAAAAATGCGTTTCTCAAAAAGTACTTGTCTTACAGCTTTGAAATTTGGTATACAGGTTTCTATAGATGAACTAAATTTGATCTTTTGAAATTATGATGAAATCTGCAATTTTTACTTTTGGGGGCAATTGTTGCCATTTTTGGTCAAAAAATTTATTCTCAAAAACTACTCATCAGATAGCTTTGGTTGACATGTTCTTAGGGATGATCCTATGTGATACATTCAAAGTATGATGAAATCTTCAATTGCGTATTTTTGCAGCTTATTTTAGCCACTTTTTTCTGGCCACTGCATCGAGCTATCAAAGATTTCCACCCTTCTTCATCAACATGTGTCAAAAATAGTTATTCTCTACATAAACACAGCGGAGCTATATCGGCCGCTAGGTCGCTTGTTGTTGTTGACATTTGCGTATGTATTTAGGATCTGCTTCTGTTGATATGCATGTTCCTAAAGATGACCTCCAGTACCTAAGCTGGAGACCTTATTTGCTTTTGTCATTCTTGTTTTTTCTGGTTTAAATATTTCTTGAATGGACCAATTCAAACTGAATGTGAGCACATAGTGTCCTTGACGGTATTTTTGTTGTCATGTCCTGTTATAAAAACTGATGGTAACAAAGCTTGCTCAGTAGGTAATCAAACCTACCAATTTTCCAATCCCATCCTGAAACTTTCATTCATTTTATAAGTTTTTCTTGAAATTCTACATAAAACTTACAATGTATTTATACAAAGGTCTATCCTTGATTTCTCGGATATGTGCAGAACTTTCCCCCATTCAATCTTTGCTTCATCATCATGTTGTTTTTGTGAGTTTTAGGGCCTAATTTATACATTTAATCAGATGAAAAAGGATCAATTCATTAAAACCTAATGACTTTCTGTAATATATATTTGTCGAAGTGTCCTGTCATAAAAACTGATAGTAACAAAATCTACATACTCGTACTCAGTGGGTGATCCGAACAACTCATTTTCCAAACTCCTATATCCTGAAACTTCACTCGTTTTACAGGTTTTAATTCGATCTAGCCTACATAAAACTTACCGTTTGTAAGATTAATGCATTAAAAAGTGACACTGTATATTTTAGTTTTCTGAGATATCCTGATATACATAAGGTCAGCTGAAAATAGAGGCAATAAACCGATGGATGGATTTATCGAACTTGATAGCCTACCACTCATAAGCATCCTGTTTTTATAAAAATAGACGCATGATTCTACTATTGAGATCAAGGTGTCAGTATGGTGTTGAATCTCAACTATTTTGGAACATTTTTGAATAGAAACATGCAATTACCACCATCTACGTCATCGTTCGAAAGCGGTTTGGCAGATATGGATGCAAATTATCGGACAGGGCCTCACACTCTCAGCCTTCGATCGACTTTTTTAGCCAGGCAACACGGTGCTGCGAGCACCTCTGACGACGATGGGCCGGGTGGTCTATGCTGACTTCCTTCACCTCCAGTGGGGACAAACATGGCCATGGTACAATGCAATGCTTTACGATAAGCACAGTGTGTGAACCCGGGGTGTGAACTAAATCAGGAAGCAAGTTTGATGGATCGTATATCAAAGCTTTAAAAAACGATATCGGCCGACCATTCTCATATCACCATTCTCAGGGCTCATTTCATTGAAAACGAAAGTTGTCCATCAAGTGTTATCGGGACCACAGGTACTAGGTACGCATGGGTGCAGTGTTGCTTCAACTTGGATACTTATCATAGTCGATCGAATTCGGCCCTGGATCGAAGTATGCCGCACCGAAGGCTGAAACTAAGGGACTGACTGGTGTAAAGCGGTACCGAGGTTCGGCCTTCGGCCTCACACTTTCGATCAACTACCAAGCAACCGTGACGCTGTACGCACCATGTACCACCTG
This sequence comes from Ptychodera flava, assembly GCF_041260155.1. NCBI lineage: Eukaryota > Metazoa > Hemichordata > Enteropneusta > Ptychoderidae > Ptychodera > Ptychodera flava. Next base: position 43,501,137 of record NC_091932.1, on the reverse strand, counting down.
CACCTGTGATCGATATCAGTTCACTTCACTACTACTAACGCGTACATCCTACGGTACACGGTAATTGCACGCGTACTGTACATGACCAGTCAGCAAGTTAGAAAATGTCTTTGTGAAAAATGCAAAGATATATCGTCATTAGATAATAATACATTTTGTGTCAGAATTTTAAAACTTCAGTAGTCGTATGAAAGCCGACACGCTACGACAGAACTGCGTATGTATCCCCGCCCAACCGCGGCCCTAGCTCCGCTGCCTAACCCTGACACCTGACCTCAGCAGGTCACCGGGTCAGTAAACTTGTGATATTTGGCGCGCAGAATACGAAAACTTCCCGCTTGTCCGTCTGCAAATTTATACATTTCCGCGCGTAAACTCTACTTGAGAGTTCGATGACTCGTATGGTTATACCACGCCAGGGGGGCGCACACCGATACACTCGTAACATGTCGAGTTTTATACTTTTCGTCATTAGGCGCAGGTAATTCTTCATTCAAACTGCGAAATATTGATAAACATACAAATCTGCAAGATACCTTTGAGGTTAAATCAATCAAGATGTGCCAATTCTAAGCCATTTATCTGTTTTCCTTCGGCATCAAAAAAGCACAGAACTGCATAGGGTAAGCGAAGGGGGTCACGTATCAATGGCGTTCGAAAATGGTGTCAGGCAGTAAATGGAAGAGCGTCACTCACGCTCTCGACCGACCGAGTAAAAAATACAGAAAAGTGCAATTTCTGCCGAAAATCGAAGAAATTAGCGCATGAAAATATTCTAAATTTAATGACATACAAATTAAGGGTTACCGACTCCAATTTTCTTTTGCAAAAATCGCGTACAGTCTGAAAGGAGGGTACTTCATTTGCATGCATAATTAGGGATTTAGTTCAAATTCGAACAGCGCCCTCTAGCCAGTGAGTGACGGTTATGGCATTTTTCGCCAGAATTTTATCCGCAGATATCTCAGCCTTCGTTTAGCATCCGTCCTGTTTCCAGTTAGCGGCTGAATTGTACTCTTAGTTAGTGTTCGCCGATGATTTTTTATGGGGTTTTATCGATTCGTTTTTGCGTTAGCCGTATTTTCATGGTTTTCGAGCGACCGAAAATGCCGTTCACTAAACACTGCCGCAAAAGCATATCCAAAGTCAAATTTCCATGAGAAGTAGGGAGGGGACGTATCTTGAGTAGGTCCATACGATCTGAAAAAATCTCAGTGGCTTAAGCCTCCGTTTTTGAAATAAGTCTCGTTGAAGTTGACTATGCAGCGACGTTCATGTGTTAAATCTAACATGGCGACCTACAGTGCAGCGTGAGTGTACACGTAAACTCTTTCAGCTCTTTCTCGGTCCTCACCGGCTAACTTGGCAGATTTTTTCGGTTCTGTTTATGTTTTCAATGATTGTGACGAGGAAGCAAGACTGCAAGCTTGTGTTACCTCACTGGCCAACACAATCTGCCTGGCTGGCTTCTCGGTAAAGTCGTGGACAGTGCAAATGGAAAAAAAAAAACACTACGGTGACAGAAGGGCTACGCACTGTCTGCGGCCGTACACGGATAGTGGTAGACACCCGTCGTACTGACTAGCAGTGCTGTTTCGTTTATGAGTGATTTTTTCCGTTTTCGCATTCTAGTAGCTAGCAAGCATACAAAAACTGTAGGAAATAACATCGACTGCAAAAAATCTCCGTGGATAAATACGGCTACTCTGTATCCCGCACACGAGTACGTGAATATAGATGCGGCTAGAATGATAGCCGGTAAACAGCTGCGCGTTGCGGCCATCCCTGCTAGCATTACCGTGCGTGCTCGAACTAGACTGGCACATTTTATAACTCATGTAACTAGCAAAAAGTTTTTTTAAGTATTGATGGTCATAATGTGACATTAATTAAATACTTTATTTATATATAACATCAATGACCCGAGATTATAGGAGTAAACTTTGAAAAAAATGAAAGATTAATCGTGTAACACCCGCGCCGTGTGAACTACAAATGGTTTGGTCGCGGTAAACAGCGTGGAGTGTACGTAGCGTAACGGGTGTTCGTATACTCATAGACCCTCGAGATCTACGTATACAGCGATATGGTAACTGCATGCCAACATTCAACACTGCCGCAAATACATGTCCAAGGTCGCACGGTCATGAAAATTTCACCAAATGTTGATAATAGTTTAATGAATATTTTCTGAAATTTTCGGCTTGGCTTAAGACCTCTAAGGTCATTATCGAGCTGTTTTACGAAAAAGGTGAAGTTTACTTCCGCATTTGGCGGGTCGACCTCGCCACCCACTTTGTAGCGATTTAAATAAAATCTTCTCAACTTTTGTGAGTTTACCCAAGGAAAACAGATCATTAGTATGTATGCTACAACTGAAAGCAAAAATTATAGTTCTAGCTATTGTACGTTTTGCTGCACGTCGATATTTAAAGACCACCCTTTCGCCGTATTTTATCCCTCACTGCAGTGGCGGTCAGCGTAACGAAAACGAGGCTCTCTAACACGAACTTTTATGCAAATTTCATAGGCTCCTTTCAGACTGTTAATTAAACATTTACCACCAAAACCTCCAACGGGGGTGCCGACGACTGACGGAATAAATAGAATTTCATCTCTCTCGCGAGACTGAAACGGGAGTTTAAAGAATCGCATTTTTAGTCAAATTTCGGGATTTTTATCACACAATTTGTATACAACCATATTCCTGAAATCGTAGAGAACCTGGAGCCCCAGAATCACGCCGTTCTTCGACCTATAGCCCGAGAACGGGGCAAAATAAGAAACGAGATTACAATCGTGCACCGGCAAAAGATTTTACTATATAGGAGTAAATATGAAAATATTTCGGTGAAATCAATGTAAATATCTTTTTGGATATTGTATTCTAAATGCAAATAGCAAATAGTTTAAAAGTATGTTTAGAGTATTTAACAATGAATTTCCTAATTTTATATCACATTTATGCAAATTGGGTACCCATGTGAATTATGTAAATTAGGGGTTATGGCCCTATCTGGCAGCACCGTCAGTTTTCTTGAAGTAGAGATAATAAGCTTTCAAATGATGTATAATGTGGCTGTATGTAAGGTGGGTACATTAAGTGAAAAATAGGTGAGCCTGCCACACGCCTAATGCATGTATGCACTGTGTGCAGTGTTTCTGCTTTATTTACATGAGGGCGCCATTTTATGTTTGGGCAGACATTTATTGTTTATCTTGCTAAACATTGCACATGCAGTCCCAGTGGACAGTTTATTCTACTTGTATAAACATCCCTCTATGAGTACATTCCCACAGACTTATTTTAGTTTGGAAGATGCGCTATTTGGCCTTTAACTTTTTCCCCTGGTTGTCCACTAGGGCTACCATTTTCTGAAGTTGGTAGCCAGTGACAATGGCTGGTAGCCCATGCATAATTTAGTTTAGGGATATTGCTTTTCATTAACCGGAGAAGAAAAAGCAATTTTTCAAGATTTTGCCCATGGAGTGACTTTTTTAGTCATTTGACGTGAATACTTACACATCTAGTACCAAAAGGAAACAGATATAAGACCCTCCCCCCCCCCCCCCAAAAAAAAAATGTTTCTGGTCCTTGACATTCAGCAAAAGTGATGCATGCAGCGACGCGGTTGCTTTTTTATCCCTTTTTTCTTAACAATACTGGTTTGGCACTATTGATGCAACACTTATTGTCTTTTATCATTGGCTGCATAATACTTCCGTTTTCTGTTTAGCATTTTTGGACATGCAAACAGGTATATCAAGGATCAATATCAGGGCTCCCATAGAGAGCTAAGCCGAGCATGTGAACACCCTACATGAGCAAAAAAAAACATTTGGCTGAGCGTGAAAACGCCCTACATGAGAGAAAAGAACATTGGGTTGAGCATGAAAACACCCTACATGAGTAAAAAACATGTTGCATTGTGGGTATTTTCAAGATGGCAGCCGCCATGACAGCCTGCACTGAAAGCTCTGGTGAGTACATATTTTGGTCGATTTTACCGTTGAGAAGCATTATTTGGGAAAAATAAAAACATCAGAGTATGCAGCAGTGTTTCAAGTGTCTATGCACATAGTTCATTACATAGCAGAAGCTCAAACTACAAAGATTACGTCAACACAAAATCGTTCAGTGGGTGATGCTACAACTTTACTTCACAGTGTGCTGTAAACTGTGTACAAGAGACTGAAGCAATGGATGTGCATGTTTACGAGTATTTTTGGGGGTCGTAAACAGATTTTGTCCTCGACTAACCAGCTCCAATAACTCAAGTCCACTGAAGACCATTCAAATTATGTACAATGGATGTGCTTATACTTTTATTCACGATTAATACTAAAGCTAAACCTTTCTGTAAACTGCGAAAAATGACCATATTTCTGTGGTTCAAAAACTCCTAAACTTTTCCTTCATTTACAACAGCATGCAACTCTACATACCTTGCTGTACGGATGGCCATGGGTGAACTTGTCAGAGGAAGATCATTGCATTGAGAATGCTACTCAAATCCCAGATGACAACAATAACAATGAAACTGTAACAGCTGATGAAGTCACGGTGGACCGTGATGAAGTGAATGGTACTGATGACAATGAAGGGATTCTAACATTCCAATAAACACTATCAAATCTCTAAATTATTTAACAAAAGACAGTTTTGTATATTGTTCTACAAGTTTTTCGCTCGATAAGGCATGTAGATCATCTGTTATTCTATAAATAGAAAAGCAGAATAATAGGCAGAAAAGGAATCTGTTAGCTTTTCTGTCAGCTGTATTTATCCCAGTAGAGTAAAAGCCAACATGGTCTTGTTTTGTATTCTGCAGCACCAAAGTCTGCTTCAGTCAGTGAGTTTTATTGGCATATTTATGGAGATGTGTTCTTTCAAGAAAAGGGCTACACTTGCTGTTTCATACAGTTCTATATTATTATATTCTGTTTATTTCATATTATTTAGTTTCAATAACATGATTTCATTTATTTTGCGAGAAGTAAATATATTTGAATAAATAAGTGAAAAATAAATCTTTTCCATAAAATATTATTAGTTTCTGGTATTTCATAAAATGTGAGAGTGCTGGTGAATTGAGAGTCACCGCTGTCAAGGACACATCTGACAACGCCCACGTCTCACCATGGCTTATTTGAAAATTAACTACTCGCTTGTTAATTTCCTCACTAACAGCCAAAACACAACTCAGACACTAAACACACCAAAGCACATACAAGACGAGATGGCTGATGTGTGAAGCCACTTTCCCTTTATTACAACATAAAAAAGACTGAGGACATACTTGATTAATGTGTTACACACTGTCCACAAATTTGATTTCATTCTCAAGTTTTACAAGTTTTGCCATTTTGATCAGTGCCAAAAACTATCTGTGCCAATAACCCAGGGTCTTCAACTACTAATATAGCATACATGCAATTACTAGAAAACAAAAACTGTATTGATTCATCAATTATTCCAAAATAATAAATGAATGTGACAAGTCAAGCACTGTATCTTCTTACATGTAAAATGCATGTGCTGAAAGCTAGCAATGCTGGGCCATACTGGCTGTTCTGATGGTGAAATTATCCTCTGACCTTAATTTTTTCCAACTTTTTCCAATTCTAATCAACAAATTAAATTTCCCATTGAGATTGTGGTAATGTCAAACACCCTGTGTCAAAACTCCCCCCCCCCTTTTTTTGCTGTCTCATCTAAGTGAGACATCCCAACTGGTTTGTGTCTTGCTTATCTTCTGTTTTTTTCTCTCAAACAAGTGGTTCTGGAAAACAAAAGAGAAGCTGTCATGAGTTATAAAATATTTTAATTTTGATGATATATGTCAAGTTCAGCTGTAGATTGTTGTGAAGTTACTGAGTACAAATTTGATTAGTTTCTGCTAACAAGACAGTTACATCACAACAACTAGCTATGGTTACCTGTACTTTAATTTAAAATTTGGACCTCTAGAAAAATACAGGAGCAGAGAGAGTAAAAAAGAAAATGTCAAAGACTATGACAGGCTAATCCAGATCTGAACCTTCATACAGTACAATACATCATGAAAAGATATTCATTTAATTTTGATTTAACCCTTTCACCCCCAGTTCCCTGTATACAGGTCCAACTTAACTTAACCATAGTAAACAATGGATTTGGGACAAACCATGGTGGTGAAAGGGTTAAAAGTCGACAAGTTTGACTGTTTCGAATAGATGGGCAATGGAATTCCAAATATTCCCAGCATTAATAAAGCTGATCGATCTCTCTGACCTGTAGCTGTTCTTAACATTGGTTGGTGAAGGTTAACATCATTAGCACAATGATACATGTATTTTCTCTAATATAGTGTTCACTGCCTTTTGATAGCTCTCTAATTCTCTGCTAAATAGTAAAGCTCACACAAACATGCACATGATGCACGACAAATAGCAAGCACATTGATATTTTGGAGACTTTTTTCAATAATCCTTATCCTGAATGAAAAGTGACATATTTTAAATCATATGTATATGTAGGACACAATCTGACTCAGCATTATGCATTCAAGTGTCTATGCACAGTTAATTACATCTCAAATGCTCAAACTGTAATAATTACTTCAGCACTAAAACTCGAAGTAGGTGAATGACTGTAGCTGTAAACTTCCAACACATTTGAGCTGTACAGTGTACAAGAGACTACATACATCGCTTGTCTGCTGTGCAGTGTGTAAGAAAGTTCTTGCAGTGCTTCAGAGCATTGGTAGCTCTATGTTCAGAGGCAATGCTAACTCTGCATGGCAGGGCTGTGTGTTACCGGCGTTATACGGCCTCCAACAATAACCGTATAACGCCGGTAACACACAGCCCTGCCATGCAGAGCTAAGGCAATGCATGTGTTATCCTAACCCACTAAGTGATTTTGTGTTGAAGTAATCTTTGTAGTTTGAGCTTCTGCTATGTAATGAACTATGTGCATAGACACTTGAAACACTGCTGCATACTCTGATGTTTTTATTTTCCAAATAATGCTTCTCAACGGTAAAATCGACCAAAATATGTACTCACCAGAGCTTTCAGTGCAGGCTGTCATGGCGGCTGCCATCTTGAAAATACCCACAATGCAACATGTTTTTTACTCATGTAGGGTGTTTTCATGCTCAGCCCAATGTTCTTTTCTCTCATGTAGGGCGTTTTCACGCTCAGCCAAATGGGTTTTTTTTGCTCATGTAGGGTGTTCACATGCTCGGCTTAGCTCTCTATTGGAGCCCTGAATATGTAACCCCAAAAATGCCAGGACGCGCAGGTTCTGAAATGACGCACGCGGTGACCATAGGCCTAAACGATCTTTTTTTTTGCCTATTAGGCCTAAATAGACAACAGTGATACTCAAAAGTTTGGTGATCTATTGACAACTTGTTTCATTCTCAGAGTTGTATGAAAATTTTGATAGTCGTCATGACAACGACCAAGACCTTCGTCGAGACTAAACATAATACTGTAGCAGTGCTAAAAACAGACCATGGGCTTTCTGTAGGGAGGATTGTCTGTGATTGATACATTATGACAAAATGCAATGAAAATGCGTTTTCATTGACCATCACTTTCAGTGCCTGTCATTCAAGTACGTCAGTTCAGATATTTGACATTGCACGCCAAGTACTGACTGAATTTTGTCCTGGTCTTTGGTAGTCCGTGTGGGCTACCATTTCATGGACTTTGATAGCCTCAGGAAAAAGTTGGCTAAGTCTGTGGACGCGGGATTACGGCTAATTTCGAGCCCTGGATGACGATATAACCTCCAATAAAGTAACATAGACCATAATTGTAATAAAATGCACCCATAAATGTAATATCGCCCATAAATGTAACAAAATTTAACCATAGAAGTAATAAAAACAGCAAGCATAATTGTACCCATAAATGTAATAAAAAATCACCCATAGGCCTAAATGTAACACTTGTCAACCATGAATGTAATAAATCTATTGTCATCGTAATTGAAGAATAAGCCATTTAATATTTATCTATGTAGAAAAGCAACTCCACAAATTGTTCATATCTTTAGTTGTTTGAGTTTGGTGTTCTTTGTGTATTTTGAAAGTGTATTTTACGTTTCACTGTTTTGGATATTGAACTGATTGGCCACGGCGAGACGCAGCTGAGGTCAGTGCAGTCTCTACTGCGGAGTGGAGAGACTGTATAACACTATGATCCTGTAACGCTTTTTTTCCGCAAATTTGCCACAATTTTTTCATCAGTCGTCTCAAATTAATAATCAGTCGATAAATTGTGTGGAATAATTGATAAATTGTCTGTATTCCTGTGTTGTCACACTTGAAGTTTGTTCCTTCACTGGAGATGCTAATTTTGTTCTACTGTGTTAGGTTGTGTTCGTATTGTGTTTGATAGATTTAAATATAGACATATGTTCTCGCCAACATGTTTGTGTCGTAAGTTTTTGTTATAAGGTTGCATATTTCTCTGTTGTTTGTTCTGAGTTGTCTGTTGTAAATTTTGGTTGGTATCACTGGTTGACGAGCCATGCGGCTTCCTTATTATGTCATCATTAGTGTCTTGAACTGCTGTTCCACTTCCTTCTCCATGATACAGGCCAGCAGACGACACCGTACTTGTAGGGGCAGTGCCTACTCTTTACATGTGATCACGTCGCGTTTTCATAACCAATTATTTAATGATTATGTTTCGTTAGGTTGTAAAACATGAGTCTCTTTAAATCGAATTTTCCACATAAATTGAGGGTATTGATTTGTAAAGCGCCACTGGTTGCGTAATGGAAACGGGAAGAAATTGACAACAACTGTTAGTAGGAAGTAACGGACCCGTGCGAGCGGACGATGTCCTTTGCTATGTACCAGGCCATTCTGTCGCAAAGCGATGACTTTTTTCAAATATTCCAATGTTAAGAGGTTTGTAAAGCGTAAAGTCACCGTGGGGCAGCTTCACATTATTCTTAAAATTTGGGTCATAAAAAGTCTGACAGCATTGTGCTAAAATGGAGCGAGCGTGCATTTTGTTGGCACTCCTTGTTGATGTGCTCTTATCGAAACATAAATGAAGATATGCTGTGGGAATGAAAAACTCATACAATCAATCCGAAGCAGATGTTGGTGAAAAAATACACCTACAGCTTACTTTTTCGTGGTTTATGATTTTATCCAATGTAAAATGTCTTCTCTCATCCGATGTCTATTCACAAAATGACAAGCTTATTGAAAATTGCCGACAGGAATTTTAACCCGATTATGAGTTATGGAAGTTTCGTCCAAGCTGACATCATGCAGACTGTTAGATTATTGATTTCATTACATTCATGTTTTCAACTACGTTTTAGGGGATGAAAGGATTGCGCTGTTTCCATTATTAAATTGACACAAGAAACAGATGTTGGGGTTTTTTTGTGTGTTCATGTTAAATTGTGCAGCATTGTACAAGGAAGGAAAAACTTTCGATGTGAAGTTGGAACTACGGCATGATTTTTCCCTGTCGCCAAAAGTACGTTGTGTGAAGCCACAACAAACGACTTTAATTGTTGGGGTTACCTTTAATTGTAAGGAGTACATTATTTGAAAAGGGTGTTGTATTAAGTGAAGACGATCCGAGTGTACTCTTTTTTTTTGGTTTTTTGTTTGTTCACAAAAAACATTACCTGCCAGTTAACGAGGGCAAGGCATTAGCCATGAAAACCTACCGCAGGTGACGTACGTTATCCATTGAGTGCCTAAGTCATGTGGCTTTACTACAATAGTGTTGAATGAAAGTACAAATAAATGCTAAAATCGACCCTTTTACTTGATTCATCCCTGACCCAATTTAGTACTTAGCAGTTTGCTTTCTAAACTTGTTCAGCGAACTACATTCGATGTAGCCACTGTGACCTAACGGCCGGGTTAAATCCATGCAACTAGTCACAAAACAACCAGAATATCAAGTCATTTGGGCGACACTTTAAAATACCAAAGCAATGAGGACAAATAGAAAAGTAGATTTATTCCGTTAATACTATGAAATGAAAATATACGGTGGGCCGCGGGGAAAACTGTTTTGGCCAGGCCTGTATTTACGTCTCTCCGACGCTGTCATAGAATAAACAAAATTACTCGGACGTAATGCTATTTTAACTGAATGTTGACAATACAATGCTTACTACTTATCATTTAAATGGTCAACGATTGTCCTTCTGACCCGACATAACCCAATATACTCGTAAACCGACAATTTTGACATTCTGTTTTGCTTTTCAATTTCTAGTTTAAGCTAACGTGGTGTATTTCGCTTGCTGTCCATTTGATTAGACAGTTCAAACGGGCCCCGAGACTTGCTACATAGTCACGACATAAGGTTCAACCTTAGATCATTTTAGGGTCCATGGTTCGACAAGGCCAGGCCCTGATCAAGATCTTTAACCTTACTTATGTTGTATACAACTCCGCCCTTGGGCTTACCTAAAGGGAGGTGGTCGTTGGAACTGCGCACGTGCAACTTTCTTGTTTACAAACAATGTATTTCATGCACTATATATAGATGCATCATGTGAAAATAGCTGCGACATTTAAATTTTACTGTGTACATTAAGACAAACAAGTTTTAACTTTCATCAATCGCCAACTTAGCTTAGATACAGTGTTTATATTGGTCGTAGGGGTCCCTAGCGACCTTTGAGCGTCGTTCCGACGACCACCGCCCTTTAGGGACTGGTCAGTTTCTTCAGCCTGGGGGGGGGGGCGGTGGATTCATGGGGGGGGGGGTCACCCTGTTTTGTGACTTTGGTGATAGGGGGTCACCATGTTTTTGAAATGCCCAATAATGGGGGGGGGGGTCAGTGTGTTTTTGAATTTTGACACAGGCTCATCATTGCCTAAAATGCTAGTGTCAGCCACAAATTTCATCATTCAGTTGTATTTTTTCGGCGCGGCCTTCGGGCGCGTAACTTTAATAATCAATCATATTTTTCAGCACGCCCAACTTTAACATATCAAGCATACATACATCAGAGATATGTTCAATATTTTTCAGCGTGCTCTTCAAGCTCATTACTTGAATATATCAGACATTTTTCAGCATGCCCTTCAGGTGTATGACTTTAATATACAAGGCATATATATCAGAGATATCAGGATGTTTCATATTTTTCTGCGCGCCCTTCGGGCGCCATACTTTAATAAATCAGATATATCTTGATGTTTTCTAAGTGAAAGTGTACCATTATGAAATCTGCATTTCATATGAAAAGGATGACAAATTCCTGATATTTTTCTGTTCTCTCAATGAGAATTCAGTATGAGAAAGCAACATGCACAAATATTTCACAAATTGACACTTTGAAATTCCTATCTTACAACTGACATGTCAACAATTTAATTAAAACATAGAATGACTATTTAAAATATAAATATATGTAAAATATAATATATATATATATATATATATATATATATATATTATATATATATATATATAATTCATGTCCACCTTTTGTTTTACCTGTGTCGCGCCCCTGGGGGAGGGTCACCCTGTTTTCGAAATTTGGAATAGGGGGTGGGGGTCATCCTGTTTTCAAAATTTGGAATAGGGGGGTCAGCCACTTTTTGATGTCGGCAAAAAATAAGCCACCGGCCCCCCAGGCCGAAGAAACTGACCAGTCCCTTAATTGAATCACATCATGGTCAAAGAGGCAAGCATATCATAAACAAGTTGCACGACTTTTCTTGGTTGCAGAGCATCAATTGACCTTGCATACGGTTCATTTTCAACTCGGTTTAAAAACAAGTCTACCTGACAAAGACCTTACTCAGCCAAAAACCAACTCCGCTAAAAGCCAGCTCAGCCTAGCCTACATCAGCTCAATCAAAATTCTGCTGGGTCCAGTATCAGTTCCGCCACAAAGCATCTCGGTCTGCACCTGTCTTCAAACCGGCCAAAACAACTCTTACCTATCACATTCACCGATGGACTGAAGGATTTCTAAGTATGGCTCATGCCATGTAGTACACAGTCTGTGTGCTGCCTCCATGTTCATACCTCCTAGTAAAAATGCAAATTTTATTGCGTCACTTCTGTCAGTAACACTACCAACTATGATTTCTTTCCATAACTTCCAATGATTCTGCGTACTTTCCGAATGAGAATTCTCTAACTGTTCAAGCAAGTTCTTTTTGTAAATATACTTCTTTTGCTTGATAAGCTTTTTATAATGCTTTTTTTAAAGTAAAGCATCTACCTCTAATGAAAGGATCACAAGGGAAACGACTTAAAAGTTTACAAGCCTCGTTTAACTCTGTGCGTACTGAATAACAAGAATTATCAAACCAAGGTTTCTTTTTCTTCGTTTTTGATTTCGATTTTTTGGAACAGGGTCTTGATGTAATGATTACTGTTGACTGGTAATTGGAACATTTTTGTCAGTGTCGAAAAATGCGGAAGATACATGTAACGGCACGCCGATCCTCACTATTGGTGCCAATCTGGCTCAACTGTCTTCTTCGATAGCTTTTACAATGTGCTGTTGATGTATTGCTTCTGAAGTGAACTGCGCTGATGCTGAGTCAACGTTGCTATCGTATCAAGTTATGGCCGGAATCAGTCGATCAGTCTTCAGTTCTCGCTCAAGTCAACGTGAGCGCTTCGTACAAGATTGCGGATGGCCATATTGTTGAAAAGATTACCCTGTGTAATTGTGAGTAATTTATAACCCAAAATCATGCAATTATGAGATATATTTTTTTCTACGATTTCATATTAATATTTAGTATATTATTTCCGTTCATTGTATGTAATGTAATATACGTCTCTGACCAGTTTAAATATTACCTGTTGATGACCCGCCACAGATAGCTGCGTTTTCACAACTACCAAACTGCGACTACATTGTGTGTGTGTGTGCGTGTGTGCGTGTGTGCGTGAGCGTTATAAATTACACAAATGACTTCAAGTACAAAGTAATAATATCTGTTATTGCAGTTTTGTGCATCCTGCAATCTTCAGACAGAACTAAAAGGAATTTTAGCTCTGCACTGTCATTTATATGGTTGAAACGTACTATTCTATTTCTAGTTGTTTCATAAATAATATTTATTGATTATGTGCACCTTTTCTGATATACAAAGATTGCGTCGCTTGCTTATGTTAAAGTAACTCTATGCGTCGTCAGTAATCTACCCGGAGACGTCAAAGATCTGGTTCTCGTCTTTTAGTGACCAAATAAACTGACAACTCTGTGCAGTTCCATATTTCTTGTTACGGAAAGTTTGCATATGATTAGCCCAGCGTGTCCTGAAGGTGTTGTCAGTGAGGCAGGTGTAAACCTTCTCCATGTTGTCCCCGTTGATACCTTGACCTTTTAAACGACACCTTTGACTTGAAAGGCGCCCTTCAAGGAGCATGTATACTTGTCACCCGCTGGTCGATATTTAGTTGGTCTCCGGTGATTACTCTCTTATTATGCGATTTGATTATACTATATATATATATATATATATATATATATATATATATATATATATATATATATATATATATATATATATATATATATATATATATATATATATATATATATATAACAAAGCAGGTCAAGACGCACCAACTCAGGACACCAAGCTCTTCATTTATAAAATTTATTACACCGACGTTTCGTGGGAGTAATCCCACTTTATCAAGGTTAAAACAATCTGAAATAAAATAACAACGACAAACTTAAAGTAAAATACACATGCTAAAAAGGATTGAATCATACAGAGACTGGAAAACGTGTAAAAGTTAAAAATAAAAATTTGCGCCAACTTACAAAAAAGGCGAGCAGGAAACTGCCCCGCTTTCCTTCGAACCCAGAAGTCGAATGGTCAAAGTGTGGGTATTGTTTCAAAACAACGTAGAGGCTTATTTATACTTGAAAGACATTTGCATATTAAAGTGTAGGAAAGGTGGCAGTGCAAACCATACAGAAATGACGTACTAAAAATATCTGACTCTAAAAATACAGCTCAAACAGGTGAAATTTAGAACCGTGGACAATAACGTATATATATATATATATATATATATATATATATATATATATATATATATATATATATATATATATATATATATATATATATATATCATATTACATTACATTATATATTACATCTGTTCTATCTGCGATATGATATCTGCGAGATATATATATATATATATATATATATATATATATATATATATATATATTACATCTGTTCTATCTGCGATATGTAAATATGTAAACTCATTATTTCACATTTGGCCCCTCGTAAATACCCCTCTTAAAAATTTAAGGCACAGCTGTCGTGACGACACACTGGGAAGATTGTTTATGTGGTGTTTTGCTGACTACCAATAAAATTACCGACATATGTTTCAGAGTTTGATTGGCATAGATTTGTGAATAAAATTGAAGTTTAACGCAGATATAAAGCCTGCGATTGAAGCTAAGAAGGCAGCTCGGAATTGCAACAGCTCACTGACGACTGTCTCTGCCGTCGTGAAGTGATTTATATCCATCTGATCTGTCAGTCTTCTGATCTGTCAGTCTTCCGATTGTCGTCCAAAACTACTGAAAGATGAAGTGCCTTGCGCTTGTTCTTGTCCTGCTATGTGTAAGTAACAATGAATTTTCGAATTAGATCACGAGTTTGCAAATGAGTGTGTTGAAGTGACAATGAATTTTCGAATTTCATCAAAATGTTTGAATGAGAGTGTTTAAGTGACAGTAACTTTTCGCATTTGAACAAATTTACAAATTATAGTGTGTAAGCTACAATAACTTATCACATTTACAAATAAGAGTTAAGAAAGCCATAATTAAGCAATAGTAGCCTTGCGCTAGTCAGTACCAATTATTATTTATAGATGTTAAATGTTTGAGTGATATAATTTTTCCCACTAAAATTTTGTTGCAATATTTTACTACTTTTTTATGATTTTTTTTTCCTGTAATTATAATTTTGGACCAAATGGGCAACACTTTTCATAAGCTACAATCTTTGATCAAAAATTTTGGATTTGTTTTGGTTACATTTTATGAAGGCAAAAATATGGCTTTGTTGCTGTGCTGTGCAATGAACGTTGACGATAACAGTATCTGCGGTTTACATTTCAGTTTCTTTGATACGATTATCAGCAAGTACGGTACCCGTAGAAAGCCATAGTAATGAAAGAAACATGGAATGAGGCGAATAATTACACAGTGACACGTACCTTGGCATGACAGTGTTGTGTACAACAGTCAGCTCTTTGATTACTAGTGATCAAATCACTGAGAATTCCAAGAAAAGTTCACGACGGATTATGTATTTGCTGAAAACTGAACATATGTGGAAGCTCGTTTACTGTACCAAATGATAGGTTTGGTTATCGGTTATTTTTGCTGCTTCCATTGTCCTTGTAACTTTATCTCGCGCGAGAGAATACTGTTTGTAACAATTTGAATGTGATTGTATTTTTTCGACTATTTCCTCTTCACCTACTGCCATTTACTGAATCACCTATGAAATTCACACAATTATTTAATATAATTTGGGTCGGATAATAGTGATTAAGCAAACAGATTTGTTATTTACGGTAGAGACAAGCTGTAAATGATTGAGTTGTTATCCCATTGATTCATTGATGTCAGGTCATTCTGAAAAGGGGAAAGTCTTTCTGGAATCAGCATCAGCAACAAACGTTTGTTATCTCTTCAATTGGCATTCTGCAAAGGCTACCATTAAAGAAGTGAACAGAAGTGAACAGAATCACATCGGATCAAAAATATGAGCAGCAAAATATTATTTACCCCTTCCAGTGCTTCGGGTTTATCTGGCTACGAACAAGTACATTAGTTAAATCGTAAATGAATACAATCGAGACATTTCATCATATGAGCTTTCATCGCTAAACTGAAGTAAACATAATGAATGATAAATATATTGCAGACTCCCTTTCACTTCATCTACTGTTTTTTCTCGTTCACGGGATGCCTAGTTTGTCACGTGTGACACGAATGATAAACCGAAAGAATCGAAATTAAAAATTGCAAGAGCACTTTGTAACCATAATATCAACTAAACATTGTCGTTCATGATTGATGTACTAATCTTTGGATAAAAAGGTGTGCAATGCTGCTAAATGCATTGGGAGAGAGTACAATAGGAAGCAATTTGTGTGAGTCGATCCCGTGTGATAAGATCATGGCGGCGGTTTGTAAACGCAGTGATAAGATCATGGCGGCGGTTTGTAAACTCAATGATATGATCATATCGCGGCGGTTTGATAACCCGATGATAAGATTATCACGGCGCTTTGTAAACGTAATGACAAGACCATCGGCGGTTAGTTAATTCAATGATAAGATATTAGCGACGCTTTGTGAAAGGCAATGATAAGATCATCGCGGTGGTTTGTAAACTCAATGATAAGATCATCGCGGTGGTTTGTAAACGCAGTGATAAGACATGGCGACGATTTGAAAAATCAATGATGAGATCATGGCGGCGGTTTGTAAACGCAGTGATAAGATCATGGCGGCGGTTTGTAAACTCAATGATAAGATCATGGCGGCGGTTTGATAACTCAATGATAAGATCATCGCGACGATATGTAAGTCAATGATAAGATCATCACAGCGGTTTGTAAACTCAATGATGAGATCGTGGCGGCGGTTTGTAAACGCATTGATAAGATCATCGCCGCGGTTTGTAAACTCCAGGATGAGATCATGGCGGCGGTTTGTAAACGCAGTGATAAGATCATCGCGGCGGTTTGTAAACGCAATGATAAGATCATAGCAGCGGTTTGTAAACGCAATTCGCGGCGGTTCGTTAAGGCAATGATAAGATCATCGAGGCGGTTCGTTAACGCAGCGATAAGATTGAAGTCGCGGGTTAGTCAGGGTGTCATATATTTTCAAAACATGAGAAAGTGTCAAAAATATTGTTAACATAATTTCCAGCTACGTATAATAAAACTCTAATATTTCAAAAACTTTGAAATATCTGTAAAATATAATACTCTGCCACTTGTGTGTATGCAATGGTAGTCATACCATAAACAGTCAAAAATTCAGTATTTGACTAACATTTAAAACTATCAACTGATTCTTTCATTTCACAGATAGCAAAGCAGTCGTTTGCGGCAGGTAAAAATAAAATCTTCACTTACTTCCCTCTTTTCGTTAAAGATTGAGACAAAGATATAACAACTAATGATGTCTTTAAACCCAATATCACTTTTATGCATAACAATACACTTTGAAAAGTGCAGTATAGAAAGAAAAGAACATTGCATAAAACATTGTTGTCAATGTCTTTACATGCAGCTGCTGAGGGAATGTATTCATTTTCTATATTGGATTACTTGAAAATATAAATTGATACTATGTAAGTATGCAGCAATCTTTCATAATCTTTCGATTATACTTCAATAGGTCCTCCAAGAAACCTAGCAGAGGCAGTGAGAATAGGTAAGATAATTTCGATTTCTTCTAGCACCACCACCACCACCACCACCACTACTACTGCAGCTACTACTACTACTACTACTACTACTACTACTACTACTACTACTACTACTGCAATTAATAGTTTCTACTGTTGTTGTTACTCTTTGATTTGAAATTCTTTATTGACTCTTTGATTACAGCAGTAAAAACGCGTATCCAAAACCTATTTTGTACTTGGTATTCACTTTGAATCATAGAATACTGTTTTCTCACTATTTCAATGCTATTATCTTTTTGTTAGCTAAAGAGGACCTGGATGAGGTGAAAGAGGCAGAGTTAGAGGAGCTTCCGCGTGATCAAATCGAGCGCAAACTTGCAAAATGTAAGAACTACATTTAATATATCACGTTACGAAACTTAAAAATTGAAACTTTTAGGCGATGCATTGTGAGTTGAAAATCATCATTATGGACCGTCCATAATGCCTCTTTTTTACTATTTTTGAAGTCTAATTAGCGTAGAATTGAGTTAAGGTAGAATGCGCCTGGTGGACAGATATTCGGACTCCCAAACTTTTGCAATTTTTTTCTGTTCTACTTCTCGTGGAGGCTCATTTTTAGCTCACGTGTTCACACACGTGAGCTAATGTCATAGCGATGTCTGTCTGTCTGTCCGTGTGTGTGAGAGAGTGAGTGTGTATGTGTGTGTGTGTGTCTGTCTGTCTGTCTGCCTGTTTATACGATAACTCAAAAACGCCTGTACAGATTCAAGTCAGATTTGGTTGACAGGTACGATATGCTACTTGCAAGAACTGATTAGATTTTGGCTTGCATATTGATGAAGTTATGACGTATCAATTTTTTTCATATAATGGTTTCCCTTTGGAGACAGTAATGGCAGTGTCGACATATATTAAGAAATACTGCACACAATTTCATGAAACTTCTCACAGATGACAATCTCAGAACATTATGATGATACTGTGAGTGCCATGTCAATTATCTGCTCATTTGCATATTTAATGAACTTTTGTAGTTAGTGACATAACTCTGAAATTCCTGCACCGAATTTGATGATGCATGCAGCAAATAGTGAGCTGATGTATAGCTAATTGTACTTAGAAGCATTGGGCAGTGTAAAGTACATAAATAGCTCATTTGCATATTTTATGAAGTTTTGTAATTGGTCATATAACTCCGAAATAAATGCACCAATTTGACGAAATCAGCTGCAGATACTGATCCGGCAGATATCTAACTGTGGTGTAAAGCATTTAGTAGTGTGAAGTTAATAAAGGGTTCATTTGCATATTTGACGAATTTTGTAATTAGGTATATAACGCTAAAATTACGGCACCTAATTCGGTTAAACCTGGTACAGATATTGATCTGATATACGTCTAATTGTACTGAGAAGCATTCGGTAGTGTCAAGTTAATAAATAACTCATTTGCATATGTTATGAAGTTTGGTAACTAGTCATATATAACTCCGAAATAAATGCATTAAATTTGATGAAACATGCTACAAATGTTAATCTGATAGATATCTAATTGTCCCGTGAAGTATTGAGCAGTGTCAAGTTAATAAACAACTCATTTGCATATTAAATAATGTTTTGTAATCAGTGATTTAACTCTGAGAGTACTGTGCGAAAGTTGATGAAACCTGCTACATATAATGATATTACAGATATCTGATTGTTCTGTAAAGCGTACTACTATTAATGAACTTGTTGTAAAACAGGTGAGCACATTCAGTTCACATCTGGTAAAGCTCTTGGAGTAAGAAACATTTTTAGTCACAATTTTTAAAAAAATCTAAAATTTTATTTTTTCCCCACAAATTAACACAGAGATGATGGCCATTACGAATTTTAAATATCGGTAAATGTGGGGTAATTTGTCTCTCTGATATGGTACCAAAATTTGCATGGTAACCCCTGATTTTTATATTTTTTTTTGCTTAGAGAATGGTTGAAAGTAATATTGAGCAAAGTTTGAGCCAAAGTTTAAGGAATTCACTTTTGATGCACATACTACCTTAAATGATCATGGACGATGTATGTGCAAATAATGTATTGTAGCAAGGTCACGTAGAAGTAGTACATAATGTCTTGTAGCAAAGGTCACGTAGATGTAGTACATGCCTCATATAGAGAACGTCTGTCGCCATGGCTGCAATATTAACTAATATCGGCAATTTTAAAAACCAATTTACCCCTAGAGGGTCCGCTGGTTCATAAGCGGGGAAGTACTGTTTAACAAAAGCCTTGCTGTTTTCTCATTATAATTTTGATCCCGTCTTCATCAGAAGCACTCGTGCTAAACTTTGTACCCATGTATGCTTGCTGATGGCATGGTTAAATCCAAAACAGGAAGAGGAAATATCAAACCGATAGCTCTGTAACGCCCTCCCTTGTAGAGATTTTACCTGGAAGCTCCCTCAAGTGGCCAAGGCGTGTGAAGGTCGTACGAGAAGGAGATAGGAGATAGCGTCAGACTTTTAATTAATTATTGGTAAAAATTTCAATGAGAACAATCGAGAACGGTATATTCCATGGTGTGACCTTGTTTAATCTTAAGAAACAATCAAAGACTGGCGAGAAAATTACCACATGATGACCAATTTGTGATTATGATGGTTTTGTAGTTACGTAAGTTAAGCAAAGTATATAACTTTGTAGTGAATGTACACGGACGACTTAGTATTTTAGACGTAGAGTATCACGTTGCCATTTTGAAATGAAGAGTTAAAATGGTGCTACGATCAACATCTTAGTGTGTCAACTTCAGTTACTGAAGAATTACGATCTAGACTTATACCTTAACTCCTATTCCCCGAAAAACGAATGCAACTGTTACAGCACTATGAACGTATCAGTGGAAACTTAAAGCTCCACTAGCTGTAACTTTTTTTTTGACCTCAAAATATCTTCCTATTCTCTTCTGGTTTTCTCTGAATTCTACCATCTGAAGGATTACTACGGACATTTTGATTTTCCGCCATTTTGAAAAATTTATGTTAAGATTTTAGTGCAGATATGCAAAATTAATATCCATGGATTTTGCTGTTTCGCATAAGGCTGCGATTTAACGTTTTGGAAAAACATTTAATCGCATTGTCATCTTTATCAAGTTCATAATTGCACATACAGTCCCAGCTGGTTTATTTATGTCCGAGCACATCGTGCAGCGGAGGTATTGTCCGAGACACGACAACACCGAAGCGTATGATGTACGAGGACATAAATCCCGGTATTTTGTGAGTATCCTTATTATAATACACCTTTGAGTCCAATTTTACATGGAAAAAAATCAAAATTAAATCGTTTTTGGGATGTCCGTCGCGCACTGCATTGAGCGTTCGCGAGCAGACTGGGAAATAGTCTGGCAGAGACGCTGGTATTCGCGTTCTTCCCTGTCAAGCAGTTGGACAGAGGCGACGCGAATCCCAGGGTCTGGACGTTCTTGCAAGCGACCGGTCGGATTTCTGCCTGATCCGGGTACTTTATAGAACTCCTTACATCCGTCAATCAGAAACAAATGACAAGTACCAAAGCCAAATAAAATTAAAAATGACAAATGAAAACATACCGCGTACATAGGTCTACTAGCTACTATATATATGTATAATATTCTCTCCGCCCAGTAAGATAGGTGTTTCTTTTGATGTCACTACCTTATGAATATTCATATCCTTGCAAGAACCGACAGTCGCTGTGTCTGGAAGTGCGTCCTCTCACAGCAGCACAGCGTAGCCTCCGAATGCAGGCCCATCGCGGCGCACAAAACAAGGCACAGCGACTGCAGGACTGTGGAGAGTCTAACTAGGATCGTGTTCAGCGCGTCTGCAAAGCGCACAGAACGAAATTTCAACCCTCGCAGCTCAGTGCACGTGGTAGAAATTGTAGGTCAGTAGCATAATTTCATTCAAATTCACAGGTTTTGGATTGACCACTCTTAATTTCTTGAAGTACTGAATATCTAAAAGTATATTTTCTGTTAAAAATTTAAAGTTGTACTCCGCGTCCTCTGATACTGAAACCTACTTAACGACGAAACTGCCTAAGTTACAGACGCAGGTATATAATAATAAGTGTATACACCTCAATTAGCTCATTCTCACAAACTTATTTTAGTTTGAAAGTAAAATCATAAAAATATCGCTTCAAGATACGGCTAGTGGGGCTTTAATAATGTTAATATTTACTCATCATCTTTTGGTGACTGAGCAGTGGTGTTGCTTCATTTCTGGATATTTTCCGCCCGTCAATGCCACTTACTACTTGTAGATTATTTGCTCCTGACCATCACTACACAATGTGTTTGTTATCCATCGAAAGTCGTCGTTGATTATGCACTGTTATAACACTATTTACAACGAAATTCATCACACAAATCCCTAGGAAGGTTCTATACAATTCATTCTAGTTTCGTTTATATCTTTGATAAAGATGTCCTTTTCATGTCACATTAAATGTTTGTAGGCTTATATAATATAAACATTACATAGCGATAGAATTTATGATCCCTGTAGCATTAGACAACTTGCCTTTCTGACGTCGGGAAAATGTCACCAAACCTTTGTCGATAAATCTCCGGCAGGTTTAGTGTACAGTGAAATGTCGTTACAGTTTGCGATGCAAATCAGTGTGAGCTCCATCAACCTTGATAGAAAAAATGCAATGCTTCTATACGAATTGTACTTTTATGATATTTGACTGCGTGTATAGTCATCGCGTGTCATTGCGGACACTCACAAAATAGCAGACGTATGGTCCTTTCACAGAGCATAGAATCAATGCGGCTTGTGCCTTCCCAAGGAAGTAAAAGAATACAATGTTTTTGGTGGGACAACATGATTGTGAGAAATTCAGTCTAAAATAATTTCGATTTACTCATTAAGTTAACATACTGCTCTGTACGTACTCTCAGCACCAGATGTTGTCATCGTCATTGGATTTAACTGAACGTCGATTTTGTTATTTTACTGCAGTCGAACATCATCTTGACCAGATGGGCAAATTACAGGAACTACAAGACAAAGGAGAGTTTCAAATGGAGGCAGTGAAGGGTAAGATTTCTTTGGTGCTGAAACCCATATGGGCATGGATCCTTCTTTGTTTTACCGTTTGTTTTTCTTTGCATCGTCATTTTCTTCTTTACCCATCCATTTCTTTGTCAGTCTTGATTTAGAAAACCTCTGCGTAAAGGCTTCTGATACCTGACGCACGGCTGAGGGTCTATGGGAATCTGTGTACTTGACCTTAATTACGGCTGGTCGTGTGACATTACCGCCTTATTTGATTCTCAAAATCTTAAAGAGACCATTTGAGTTCAAATTGGCCTACATCAATATCCGCGCAATTGCTTTCAGGTGAGAATAAGACGTTTCCATCAGTCCCATGTCGTTGGACTATAGTGCAATTTTATTCACGAATAACCTACAATAACCATGATATAATATTCAAAAATATTTTTCGCTATAATCAACTCACCATTTCACCATAATTTTTTTCCTTACACTTATAACCTTTGCTAGCGGTCTTGCAAGTTGGTTAAGGTGTTTAAATAAGTCACATGGTTTGGTGGCGTCTTTCAATTTGTAAAGTGTTTACAAACACCAGGAAATTCTGCCTTGACACAACACCTTGAGTGTGGCTTGTATATTTTTAAATGTTTTTTTTTTGATATTGACAAAAAAGGCCCTTTTTTGTAGAATTTTTTAATGATCTTTTCATGAACTTTAATCTATTTGATAGTGTTTTGCATCCGGTATATGACACCTTATTAACGCCCTTTTTTTACCAGTGACCATTTTCTTTTTGACTAAATAAGCCCGCCATGAAAGTAAATATCTTCTTCCTTTTTGTTCCTATTTCAACATAGAGTTGTCTTTTTGCAAACTCATATCATTATCTATCTATCCATCCGTCCGTCCGTCCGTTCGTCCGTCCGTCTCTGTCTCTCTGTCTCTCTGTCTCTGTCTATCTATCTGTCTATCCATCAAACTACACCTGCTTACCTACCTACCAACCAGCCTACCTACCTACTTAGCTAACAACCTACCTACCTACCAACATATCTATCTATCTGTCTATCTATCTATTTATCTATTTATCTATCTGTCAGTCTGTCTATCTGTCTGCCTGTCTGTCTGTCTGTCTGTCCGTCCGTCCGTCCATCCATCTTTCATAACAGAATATATGTCACATATATATGTATATATAGATAACCAAATTACTTCAAGTACAAACTAATAATATCCGTTACTGAAGTATTATATTATTACTTTGTACTTGAAGTAATTTGGTTATTTATAGAGCTCTGCTTTCCGTATCGAGCACTGTAATTTTCCAAGAGGACATCTGTATACTTCGAAATATGTATATATAGATATTTGTAAGTAAAATATTTTGACATTTTTATATCTATACAGGCTACTTGTATTATATTGTTGACATTGGTTATATCTATTGAGATAACGGTATAATATTGTATTGTATATACTTTCTTCTTTGAACAGCACACAATCAAATAGACAGTATGATGCATAGTGACTCTCTGAAGGAATTCAGGAGACTACGTAAGTTAAGCACATTCAATAGAATGAAGCTCTCTCTCTCTCTCTCTCTCTCTCTCTCTCTCTCTCTCTCTCTCTCTCTCTCTCTCTCTCTCTCTCTCTCTCTCTCTCTATATATATATATATGAAATTATATCATAAATGTGTATTTGGTAATGATCTGAAGAATACTCATCAAATTTTATATTTCATCGAAAACAAGGACTTTTATATTCAACAAATAATTTAACAATGGAGATCATTGTGAAAACTGAACAAGACGATAAATTTAAATATCGTTCTGTATTTACAGTTTAGTTATGCACGTTTTTTTTTCAAATTTTATCAGAATTTAATATCACTCTACTTTCACCACGCAAATAATCCTACATTTTGACATCCACGTTTAGAAAAAGCCACTTGTTAAACGGTATTTTTATTTCTTGATATTGTCTTCTCATGCTTGTCTACAATATCCACATACTTTGTATGACACAATAATATTGTGATTCTAATGCCCTTTTATCACAAATAACGATATTACTTTCGTTTTCGTGTCACTTTACACAGTCAGAGGCTTAATTCGTGAATTGAAGAAGATCTTGAAGACGATAAGGCGTAAGTCAATATTGATTATCTTGCAGTCATTAAAGACACTGAGATAGAAGAAAAGACCGAGATTGATCTCGAAATGAGTGATTGCACCAGCCCATGAAATTTGTGTGGCGCTAAATTCTATCCTCCCTGTAATTTCTATGATATACGTACCGGCGCTAGAGGGAGATCTGTCACATTTTCATTTTACATAAACTTAAATGGGCAAAGTAGTTCTTTCTTTACCTTTTTGTGATATCAAGAAAACATAAAATACTTGCATAAAAATCACTAAGTGTACAAAATTGACTGAAAAAGTGTCAAGAATTACCCCTTTGCCGAATGCAAACAGGTTTGTGGCCTCTAGACAAAATGGATTTTTTCCATTCCGACTTGCTTTTTTGCGACATATAAACATTGCTCAAGTGCAAAGAATAGCTGCTACCCTTACCTATATGAAAGGCACCGCCAATTAGAGTTTCATTACAAAGGCTTGCATGTCGTCCAAACCTTATGTAACAGTGTATGTTCAGCAATGCAAGGTTTTTAAGATTCTTATCTTCACCTATAAATGTATCCATTCACTCGGTCCAACTTATCTTTCTAGCATGGTTAATTTGTACGTCCCAACCCGTAATCTAAGGTCCGCTGACCAATTTAAACTGTGTCAAAGCAGGTCGCGCACAAAGAAATATGGGGACCGTGCGTTCAGTATTGCCGCCCCCTTTTTATGGAACAATCTTCCAATTGAGGTTCGTCGCTCCCCAAGCCTGACAAGTTTTAAATCAAGTCTTAAAACATTTCTTTTTAATTCTGCTTTTAACTGAACTCATTCATTGTATTTTTTTGTTTTTGTTTTGTTTTTAGCTCACATTTGGTTTTACCAATGTGTTACGTGCAGAGAAAACGAACAAAAGGGTGAACTCAGCAGTTAACGTTTAAACAAAATTTATTACGAAAATAAAACTAATTGCTAAGTCAGGGATAGAGTACAAGTATTAAAAGTGTACAGACTACTTATCTCAGCTGGGACGGCAAAGCTCCAGTCTCAGAGTTGTAACAGTCAGTTGGATGTATGAACAGTCCTTGCAGGCTTGAAGCTGCACAAAGTCCACAGTATAAATCCAGCGTTGGCAGTGAAGGTCTTGAAAAGTCTTGAGAATGACTACTGCTGGAGTTTAGTAACACACAAGAGACACGATCCCAAAAGTCTGACTGGAAGCTGTGCACGTCCCTTTTATAAAGGCATATAAGAACAATCTAGAACTTTTATTGACATGCTAATTACTGTTCTAAAATTATCTCCCTTACACAACTAATCAACTTTCCAGAACATTCCAAACATGACTAATTGAATTCAAGGTTGTGAGGTCATCAAGGGCAGTGACCTTGAGAATGTTCTAGACTAATTGAACTCAGGTCATGATGAGTGTGGGGGAAATGACCTACATAACACACCCCTCTTCAAAAAAAGAAAATTTTTCAAAGAAAAATCTTTCTTTTACAAATGTAATCTGAAAAGGATTTAAGTACTCAAATTTTGTTTTACTCTAAAGTAAAATTTCTTGAAAGTGAACAACAATAAAATTTCTTGAAAGTGAACAACAATAAACTCTAAATACGAGAGAGACAGTCTGCAATTAAATTGTCTCTGCCTTTGATATGTCTAATGTCAAGATTAAACTCCTGTAACATTAAACTCCATCTTAGCAATCTCTGATTTTTGCCTTTAAATTTCTGCAGAAAAACAAGAGGGTTGTGATCAATATAAACCACTATTGGCTGATTTGAAGAAGTAACATAAACTTCAAAATGCTGTAAAGCTAATATCAAAGATAAACACTCTTTTTTAATTGTAGAGTAGTTTCTCTGGGATTTGTTAAATTTGCGTGAAAAATAGCAAACAGGATGATCTATCCCATGACTATCCTCTTGCAATAAAACAGCACCAGCAGCTATATCACTAGCATCTACAGCTAACTTGAATGTCAAAGTGAAATCTGGTACAGACAACACTGGAGCACTTTGCAGCAAAGCTTTAAGTATATCAAATGCCTGTTGGCATTGCTCTGACCAAACAAACTTTACTTTCTTTTTAAGTAAGTTAGTCAAAGGCTCAGTAATTGTGGAGAAATTTGGACAGAATTTTCTGTAGTAACCAGCCATACCGAGAAAGCGCATCAGTTGTCGTTTGCAGTTTGGTATGGGAAAACTTGAAATGGCACTGATTTTGGCATCAACAGGTTTTACCTCACCCTGTCCTACAGTATGTCCGAGGTAAGTTACCCTTGCCCAACCAAACTCAGATTTGGCAAGGTTGACAGTCAACATTGCTTTGCTCAGTCTCTCAAAGAACTTCCGCATGAGCTTGATGTGTTCCTCCCAGGTGTCACTATACAGGACGACGTCGTCAACGTAGGCTGCACACCCGTCTAGCCCGGATATGATGTCGTTGATCATCCGTTGGAACGTTGCCGGAGAGTTCTTCATTCCAAATGGCATCACCTTGTACTGGAACACTCCGTCTGGTGTAACAAAGGCGGATATTTCACGAGCACGATCCGTCAGAGGGACTTGCCAAAATCCCTTCAGTAGGTCAAATTTTGTCACATACTTGGCTTTTCCCACTCGGTCGATGCAGTCATCAATCCTCGGGATTGGGAAAGTGTCTGTCTTTGTTAAAGTGTTGACCTTCCTAAAGTCCGTGCACATACGATAACTGTGGTCTGATTTGGGAACAAGTATGCACGGCGAACTCCAGTTACTTTTACTGGGTTCAATAAAGTCATTGTCCAGCAGGTATTTGACTTCTTCCTGGAGATATTTCGCTTTTGTTGGATTCAGTCTGTATGGATGTTGTTTTACAGGCTTACTGTCCCCAACATCAACGTCGTGATAGATGACGTTTGTCCTCGTTGGAACATCTTGAAACAGGTGTTTATATTCATGGAGCAGTTCTTTCACCTGTTGTTGTTGTTCTGGCTGGAGGTGTGCCAACTTTGTAGACTCCAGCTTCTCCAGGATTTCTGAGTTCTGAAGCTTGACCGAGCCCAGCTTTGAGTTTAGAGTATTTTCACTCAAGTCAGTTTCAGTATCACTATCTTCATAATGGCCAGAACTGACTGTACTGACAGGCTTTGTTTTAGTAGGATTATCCCTATCCAAATATGGCTTAAGCATATTTATGTGACATAGCTGTTTTTGTTTTCGCCTGTCAGGTGTTATTATGATGTAATTTAAATCACTCAATTTCTTATCGATTAGATATGGCCCAAAGTAATGAGCATGGAGTGGTTTGTCAGGAATTGGAAGTAGAACAAGAACTTTTTGACCTGGTTCAAACTTCCGTTTTGAGGTGCTTTTATCATATTTGGTTTTCATTGACTGCTGAGATGACTCAAGATTTTCTCTGGCTAATTCACATGCTTTAGAGAGTTTCGTACGAAAATCTGACACATATTGCAAAATATTCAGACAATCATCATCGTCTGATAGGAATTTCTCTTTAACTAGCTTAAGTGGGCCACGGACTGTATGTCCAAATACAAGCTCAAATGGGCTAAAACCAAGAGACTCTTGAATTGACTCTCTAACAGCAAAGACAAAAAATGAATTCCTTCATCCCACTGCTTCTCTGTGTCAAAACAGTAGGTCCTAATCATGTTTTTCAAAGTTTGATGAAATCGCTCAAGAGCATCCTGACTTTCTGGATGATAGGCGGATGACCTATACTGTTTATGCCTAGCTGATCCATTACTTGTTGAAAAATTCCAGACATAAGTTGGAGCCTGATCGGACTGGACACATTTAGGGAGGCCAAATAAAGTGAAAAATTTGACTAAAGCTCTCACTATAGTCTTTGTCTTTATATTTCTCAGTGGTATGGCTTCTGGGAACCGAGTTGATGTACACATTATTGTCAGCATGTACTCATTTCCTGATCTTGTTTTTGGTAAGGGCCCAACACAGTCTATTAGAATCCTACTAAATGGTTCTTGAAATGCAGGAATTGGCTGTAAAGGGGCCTTTGGAATGGTCTGATTCGGCTTTCCTACCATCTGACATGTGTGACAAGTTTTACAGAAATGTGCTACATCCTGCCTGAGATTAGGCCAATAAAAGTGACTGAGAATTTTATGATAAGTTTTCCTACTCCCAAATGACCAGCCCAGGGGGTTTCATGGGCCAGGCGCAATATTCAGCACGATAGGGCTTTGGAACCACAATTTGATGTTTTATAGCCCAATCGTCATCAACCAAAACATCTGGAGGTCTCCATTTACGCATGAGAATACCAGATTTTGTATAATAGAAACAGAGCTATCTGAAGTTTTATCTTCATCATCTACCCTGTCAAACAAAAACAAAATATCTGGGTCTTTGTGTTGTTCTGCAATGAGATTTGATCTAGAAAATGTCTGACTTTGGTCAGCAGAAGTTTTACTGGAAGTTTCAAATCCACGAGGAATAACGGAATGATCCGTGTCAACACCTGACTGAGAAAGGTGTCATTTAAGTCAACATCTGTGACATTATTTTTGAGAGTATTTTGATTCTCAGAAGTTTTCTTTGACATGGCTCGAGTAATGGTACATGATGGGAAAGGCCGGGAATGTCTTCCTCTATTGGCTCTGGATTTTGATCTAAACTAGGATTATCAGTCACAAGTGGATTAGTAATGACCTTGTCCCCAGCAAGGTCGTTTCCAAGAAGAAGGTGAATCCCTTCAAAAGGCAAAAAAGGCCTAATACCTAAAGTCACAGGTCCAGAAACAAAGTCCGAAGACAAATAGACATTATGGAGAGGAACAGGAATGTAGTCATTACAATCTACCCCCTTAATAAGAACTTTAGAACCTGAAATGACTTTTCAGAAAACGGCAGGGTATCTGCCAACAAAAGAGACTGGGAAGCCCCGGTATCTCTTAAAATTTTGACAGGGTAGCGGAAGAGAAATCACTAGAAAGTGATATAAAACCATCATGAATAAATGGTTCGAAAATACCCATAATGCTATCTTGAGAAGAATTGACCTTGACCTCATTAATTGGGGATAAGAGGGGTTTAACCTCAGAAAATGTGTTGCACACATTATTAGACTCTAATTGAGTTGATGAAGAAATAAAGCCGGTGGGCTTAGATCCACTTTGACCACTTTGACCTTCACGTTTTCTTTCAATTTGAAACACTCTGACATTAAATGGCCGTCTTTCTTACAATAATTACAAGAAAGTGTACCGAACTGTTTGTCAGAAGGAGATTGAGACTTGGGATCTGATGATGTGGGAGTGTTACTTGAACTCTGTGAACTGTTGTCATTTGATTTTCCTACTGTCCTTTGAAAAATTCTTGGATGAAAAGGAGGAGTTAAATTTACCTGCATTGTTTCTGTAGGAAAAGGACTGGGATGGTTTGCTGAGAAATGAAGATTTGTGGGTCAATGAATAATCATCGGCCAAACGTGCAGCAACCTCTAATGTATCTGCCTTTTGTTCATTGATAAACGTCTTGATGTCACTCCGGATGCACCTTTTAAATTCCTCAATCAAAACAAGTTGTCGTAATTTGTCATAATTCTGACTGACCTTTCCGAAGAACACCAACGATCAAACAGTTGTTCTTTTGTTCGAGCAAATTCAACGTAAGTTTGATCTTTCACCTTCTCACAATCCTTAAATTTCTGACGGTAAGCTTCAGGCACCAACTCATACCCTTGAGAATTAATTCCTTCACAGAATCATAATCTGAAGCCTGCTCTACTGACAACTGAATGTAAATTTCTCTGGCTTTACCCACCAAAGCACTCTGCAAAAGCATAGACCAGGACTCCTTAGGCCAATTCAGACTCTGAGCAATTTTCTCAAAATGGAGAAAATATTTATCAACATCCTTTTCTTGGAAAGGGGGAACTAACCTGAAATGCTTAGTGATGTCAAAATTGTCTGAAGGGAAGAATTTTCCTGACTTTCTAAGCTCTAAACGTCTCATTTCTAACTGCAGTCGATGTTCAGCTAATTCTCTTTCCTTTTCTTTTTCCTCTCTTTCTTTCTCCCTTTGTCTTTCTTCCATTTGCAATTCTTTTTCTTTCATTTCCAATTCCCTCTTTCTGTCTTTCTTCCATTTCTAATCTTTCCTGCCTTTCTTTTTCTTTCTGTCTTTCTTCCATTTGCAATTCTTTTTCTTTCATTTGTAATTGCATTTGTATTTTTTCTTTTTCTAATGCCAATTTTTTAAGCTCCAAATCTGCCTGAATTTCTAATTCTAATTTTTTGAGTTCGAAGGAAGACTCAGGCTCATAATCTTTTAAGGCAGACTCTTCAAAATGGCCAGAATTAACTAAATGTTTTGCAATCTTGAATTGAATTTCTCGCTTGCGCATAGATCTTTTGACATCTACTTTAAGGAAATTTGCCAGTGCTATGAGGTTGTCTTTTCTGAGGGAATTAAATGTGTCCTGATCAAGGTCATCCATAAATTCGTCTGGCTTAAATTCCGCCATGATTGAATTTCGCTGAGTTCACAGTATACAGTAGTTTTGAAAAGGTAGGCAAAATGTTGTCAAACGGCTCAAAATATTCGTCTCCCGGACGAGCCCCCATTTTGTTACGTGCAGAGAAAACGAACAAAAGGGTGAACTCAGCAGTTAACGTTTAAACAAAATTTATTACGAAAATAAAATAATTGCTAAGTCAGGGATAGAGTACAAGTATTAAAAGTGTACAGACTACTTATCTCAGCTGGGACGGCAAAGCTCCAGTCTCAGAGTTGTAACAGTCAGTTGGATGTATGAACAGTCCTTGCAGGCTTGAAGCTGCACAAAGTCCACAGTATAAATCCAGCGTTGGCAGTGAAGGTCTTGAAAAGTCTTGAGAATGACTACTGCTGGAGTTTAGTAACACACAAGAGACACGATCCCAAAAGTCTGACTGGAAGCTGAGCACGTCCCTTTTATAAAGGCATATAAGAACAATCTAGAACTTTTATTGACATGCTAATTACTGTTCTAAAAATTATCTCCCTTACACAACTAATCAACTTTCCAGAACATTCCAAACATGACTAATTGAATTCAAGGTTGTGAGGTCATCAAGGGCAGTGACCTTGAGAATGTTTAGACTAATTGAACTCAGGTCATGATGAGTGTGGGGGAAATGACCTACATAACAAATGTGAGTTTATCGTATAGGCTGAAGTCGATGGCGTCTGTATGTATGTGTGTATGTATGTATGTATGTATGTATGTATGTATGTATGTATGTACAGTATGTCCGTCAACATCAAAAACACGCAAACTGCTGCACGTTTCAGCTTGGTATTTGGTGTGTGGATGCATCCTGGGCTATAGATGGGATTTTGTTCAAATGAAGTCTGCATTGCCAAAATTATGCAAATGAGCTTACAAAATGTGAAAATGGTTAAGAATTAATAACTCAAGAACTGCTTTTTTGATTGCTTTGAAAATTTGTGTGCAAGTACCTTACGTAAACCTTATACAGTTTTATGAATATTGTGAAGATATCCTTAATTTTGTATTTTTGCTGAATTTTTTGGTGATTTTTCTCATTTTTAGTAAAAATTCTTCTTCTCTGAAACCGCCAGCCCAATCGCTCTCAAATTTTGGTTGTCTCTTTGCAAGGGTGTTACTCTTCTAATTTGTTGAAATTATGACAAAATTGGGAAAATTACTATTTTTGTGCAATTTTGTCATTTTTGGTCAAAAAATCTTAGACAGTATTTCCTTTTTAAAACCCCTGGACAGACAGCTTTCATATTTGGTACCCAGATATACAGAGATGACAATAGTTAGATATGTGGAAATTGTCCTGAAATATAAAAAATTGTATTTTTAAGACAATATTATCATTTTTGGTCAAGAAAACTTTGTCTCAACATTATTTGTTTGATAGCTTTGTAATTTGGTGTAAAGTCCCTTGTTTGATAGCCTTGTAATTTGGTATAAAGTCCCGAAAGTGGTTATTAGATAAATTTCCTGCTCAAAGTGTTGGGAAACCCCAAAATTTGTATATTTTTGGTACTTTTCTCAGTTTGTGACCTTAAATGACCTACACCAACCGAGGATATGTTTTGAGACAATTTTGAAGGCTGTGAACATAATTTTGTCATATTTGGTACCAATTTGTAGGAAAATTTGATCCAGAAAGCAAAGCTGAGGTGATTTTTTTCATTTTGGACCAATTTTTGCAACTTTTCTATGTAAGACATACAAGAACTGATGAGAAATTTGGATCCAGGATAATTCCAGATGTTGTAATCACTGCCCACAGTGGAAGGCATTTCACTATCTGTAACTAACTTAAGTGCTGTTTACATTAGAATGATAACACTCATGGCATTAATTAAAAATCTCCAAGGTTGTAAATGTACTTCCTGTCATTTGGTCTTATGTAATACCAAGGGGTGGAACATTTGATATTCAGGAGGGGGTAGGGTCTAGAAAATCGATGATACAGCATTACTTTTTTACCAGATCCCTTGTGCATTTTTTGCCCATTCCCACCTTTTCTTTTTATCAAGCCTTCTCTGTTTTTTGTTGTTGACATTTGCTTGTTTAGGATCTGCTTCTCCCATTGCTATAGAAGTTGATATGCATGTTCCTAAAGATGACCTCCAGTACCTAAGTTGGAGATCTTATTTGCTTTTGTCATTCTTGTTTTTCCTGGTTTAAATATTTCTCGAATGGACCAATTCAAACCGAATGTGAGCACATAGTGTCCTTGACGGTATTTTTAATTCTTGTAACCTTTTTAAAATTGATTGTATTTTACCCAGCGTCTCTGATCACACTATTTGTGTGGATTTAGTCGCTTTATAAATGAATAAATTATTATTATTATAAGGTGAACTAGGCGTTGTTGTATGACTGATAGAGACATTAGCCCATCAGATTACGGTGTTGTTTCATGGTCGCTCTATATACTCTTTCCAGAGGGTAGCCTTGGAGGCGACCCACACTTTATGACTTTCGACGGACATCGCTACGACTTCCAAGGCCTCTGTTGGTACACTCTTGTCAAAGACTGCAGCAGTGTTCCTGATTTCGACGTCAAGGGTCGATTCGAAGAACGGTACATCGATCCTGAAGTCAAAACAAGGACTGTGGAGGTCATGATAACTGCTGGTACAGAGACGATAAACCTGAAAGAAGACAACAGCATCTACGTAAGTGTATGAATTCAGTGTGTTACCTGGTCCGTTATATCTCGAAATTTGTGACGTTATGATTACAGCGACGATCCACTTTATCATATTCCTGTTTGTCGCATTCTTGGATTTTGTCGCTGCAAAGAAAGTCACTAGAATTGGTAAATAATAATAATTAATATAATTATAATTATTATATAGAAATAATAACGCGAATAATAATAGATTCAATTTCCGTGAAAATTTCCCCATAAGGGTATTTTGGGTCGAAAAGACCAAATGTGATATCAATTTCACTGCCCCATGTTTCCATGGTAACTATTTTAGGGGTTGAAAATTTCAGTTTTTCTAATATCCCAAGAAAAGTTACTTTGATTGATATGAAAATTATCTGGTGGGGGCGTTCGGGTCAGAGAACATAAAAACGAGACTTATTGATGTAAAAAATTGATAATAAGGGTTTTTCTGGTTAGCACACCAAAAAATCACACTCATTTTAATGTGAGATGTTTCCATGGCAACCATTCAGGGCCAAAGGATATTTTGGGGTACACAGACAAAATATGATATCCATTTTTACTGCCCTGTGTTTCCATAGTAACCTATTTGCATTTTAAAATTTCAATTTTTTTCCAAACTCCATTAAAAGTAATCCCAGTTACTATGCAAATGTTCTCCTAAGTGTATTTATCACAGCATGAACTCCATGATCATTTTTGTTTTATGTTGCCATGGTAACCATTTTGGAAACCACAGTTTTTTTATTTAAAACCATAGACCCTTAAGAGGATCTATGTTAAAACATAATTTACTGTTTTTTATTTATTTTATGGATTTCTAAGTAACAACTTTTAACATTTGTTCTATAATAATAGTTCAATAATAATAATTATAATTTTTTTGCCTTCATTCTAAGAAGAATAATAGAGATAATGTATATTGGGGCAATTCTGGTCAAAATTGTTTTCCATTAATTTAAGTGTGTTGAATTAATTTTATATAGACCAGAAATAATTTTTCAAGCATTTTTAATTTTGTTTCATGCAGTCATCCCAAATAAATGTTATATAGTATAGTACTAACTTATTATGCATTCCTCGAATTAATTTTATGCCTTCAAATTAATTTTATGTGCTAAAATTATTTCTACTAGTATCCGAACCCAATTCCCCTTATCACCCAATGTACCATTATTTATCACAAGCAGGAACAGTAGCGCACAGTTTTTTGTTTTATTTAAAACATAATTCACTGATACTAATCTATTTTATGGATTTATAATTAACGACGTATTAATATTCATTTTATTATGATTTATTTTGATTTCTTTGCCTCTTTCCAGGAAGGATGATTGTTTAACTAAAGTAAAATTATGGCCATGTAATGGTACATTACTTTTTGTGTGACCTGGCGTGACCCCATAAACTCTATGATTTGCTAGATCTCCTCTTTCCATGTTAGCAATGGCTAAATTTGAATATGGTCCCTGTACACCTTTAAACATTTTTTTAAACCCAGCAGGCCAAGACAAGGGGGAAATATTACAAGTTAAATGTTTCATGTTTAATACTGCCCAGGGCTCAAAATAAACTTATTTTCCCTTGTAGTTCACTTGGGCTACCATTCTCTGAAGTTGGGTAGCCCAGTGGCTGGTAGTCCATGCATATTTTAGATCAGGGGTATCTTTTTTCGTTAACCAGACAAGAGAGGGCTATTTTACAAGATTCTGCCCATGAAGTGAATTTTCTAGTCTTTTAATGTGTATACTTGCACACCTTTATACCCAAGAAAATATGTATAATGGACGACAGTGGGAGTTTTGTGACCTATGAAGACGTTTCACTCTCATAGTTGTATGCAAGTTTTAAAAGTCGCCATGACAACATGAAAACAATATGGCCTTTTCATCGGCACTAAGACATACTGTAGCAGGGCTAAAAATAGACCATGGCCCTTCTATTGGGAGGTGGCATAATTTCCGTGTCATCGTGATTGATACATTATTATCAAAATGCAACGAGAATGCGTTTTTATTGGCCATCGTTTCCTGTGCCTGTCATTCAAGTACGTCAGTTCAGATATTGAAACTTTGTTGCAAAGTTCCACGGCACGGCCGGTCGTCTCCAGAACAAAGTCATACTATGGCAAATTTCTATGCCCAGCTGGGTTTGACTGCATTTATCTAGCTCGTCCCAAAGTGACGGACGCATCTTTGAACCTTTCGGCTTGGTGAAAAACGCATTTATTGATTCGCCAAAGGCCTGTGGATTCGCTTATTTTTGCACAATGCTACATGGACATAGGAAAAAGTTGTTGAATACTCACTTTTCAGTGAATCCGACATGATGAGAGTTCTCAAATCAAAACTGTTGCCGTGCTCGAATACAAATGTCTTCTCATTAAATTATGTCATTGTTATACAAGAGTTAGCATTCCAAAGTCTGTCACCCTAATTTTTCAAAGTTTGGAGAAGGGCGGCATTTCCATCTGAACGATTGAATGACGTGAAACGCAAAATTCCATCGCATACAATCCGGCAATATGTGCAGTATAAATACTGTATACGCTCCAGGTACGTATAAGCTTATCTTCACAAAATGGCCACAGGCGGCGTGAACTTTCTGAAAGATTTCCTAAACGTCCAACTTGTTACCTTAGAGACTCATATGTGATGTCCTGAAAGGTATATTCTGCAGTAATTCCAGTTTCTGTCAACATGCAAAGCTCAACGACATGATTATACACTGCTACACTGCTTTATTGACACACTTTACCATAAGGAAAGGGTAAACATCGTCATACATAGAGACTTCAAAGAAGCAATACAATAAGTTGCCAAAAAAAGTCAAAACCAGAAAGAAATAAATAAGTAAATAAAGGTACATACATAAATGGAACACAAACTGGAAAGAATATTTGTTTTTCATCGTACTTGTTTGTTATTGATCTCTCAGAAGTAGACACTTGTTAATGTACAATGCTATGGGAATGTATAATTTCTTGTTATTCATCATGGATTCTAGTTGACTGTTATGTGATAATGATAGGAATGTTGGGTGTACTGATTGAATAGTATTGTATAATGTATCTCGTTCTGATTTATAGTATTCACAAATAAATAGGAAATGAGTCTCATCTTCAATATTATTATGTGTACATCTTTTGCAAATTCTTTCGTTGATAGGGGTTTTAGATTGTCTTCCAGTTTCTATGTGGAGTTTATGGTTACTGAGCCTGAATTTTGTTAATGTGTCTCTCAGTTGTGGGTTTTTTATTTCTATAAGGTATTTTTCAAGTGCTATATCCTTCTTGAATATTCTATATGTTCTTAACTTGTTTCCATTTCCTTTTTTATTTTTGGTGTCACAAAATATATCTTCTTTCCATTTGGACTTAAAGATATTACACAACTTGTTTTTAATAATTGATAATTTACTATCTGTACAGATGTCGTGGGAATTTAATATTTGTGATTCTTCCATTTTAGTTAAGAGTGACTCAATTTTAGTGTACCAGTTGCTTTTGTTATTTTTATTCACTATGACGGCTTCTTTAATCAATGGATTTTGGCTATTTAGCACTCTATTATAATATTTGATCAGTTGAGTTTGTACAAAAGTTTCAATTGGGTATCTCCCTAGTTCACTGTATATTGCCATCTTAGGGGTATGCCTTGGAATTTTTAAAATAAACCGGCAAAAACTTATGTGCACATCTTCAATAGACATACTGTATTTACTTTCATCAGCCCATATATCACTACCATATGTAAGAATCGGTCTGATCAATTGTCGATAAACTAAGTTGTAGGGAATGCTTAAGTTGATACCCGGGCCTATTTTTCCCTTAAGAGCAAAGAGAGCCTTCATTCCTTTTTTCTTTAATATATTAATGCCTGTTTTAAATTTACCATTTGGTGTTATCGTGACTCCCAGGTAATTAAACTGATTCACAACATTTAGTTCCCTTCCCTCAAAAAAAAATATGTTGCTACATAGAAGCCGATTTGTCTTATTAAAAATCATTACTTTGGACTTGTCTGTATTGACATGTAATTTCCACTTTTGGGTATATGTTGATAATTTGTCTAAACAATTTTGAAGGCCTGTCTTTGATTTTGATAGAATTACTACATCATCCGCATAAAGTAGACAGCTAACTACTGTATCAAGCAATGTAGGAGAGTCAGAGCTGTCATTGTCAAAAATATTTGGAAGATCATTTATGAAAATATTAAAAAGGGTTGGGCTTAAGTTACATCCTTGTTTTACTCCTGTTGTGGACTGAAAGGTTTCTGTTAATCCCTCACTCGTTTTTATCCTGTAATTTAAATTATTGTACATATTTGTTATGATATTAAACATATGACCGCCAATATTATTATTGTTTATTTTTTGATAAAGACCCTCATGCCAAACACTGTCAAAGGCTTTCCTGAAATCAATGAAACAGGCATACAATTTATTTGATTTTGGACCTTTACCATCCTTGGTGTGTTTACTATGTAAATATTTGTTGATAATTGTTTTCAGTATAAACAAGTTGTCTGTTGTTCGACAGTCTTTCCTGAAACCGAATTGTTTGTTAGTCATTAGATTATTCATGTTTAAAAAAGATACTAGCCTAGCATTCAGCACACTGGTGAACAATTTACCAAGGCAGCTAGATATTGCAATGCCTCTGTAATTTGAAGTGTCTGTTTTAGACCCGGATTTAAATATTAGTACTATTAACCCAGTATTCCATTTCCGTGGTATTTTGCCAGATTCAAAAACAATATTAAATAATTTTTGTATAGCTTTTATTAAATAATAACTTCCACATTTAAACATTTCATTACATAATTTGTCTTCTGCTGAGGCCTTGTTATTTTTAAGATGACTGATAGCTTTTCTGATTTCGCTTTCCTGTATTTTATCATTTATAAAGTTATTTTCAGATGGGTTGGGGATTGGTTCCTGAGTATGTAAAGTATCTCTACTATTATCAATATCTGTCATGGGGTATTTATTATTGAGGAGATTTTTAAAATAGAGGAGCCATTCATTAGGGTGTATTGTATCAGAAGTTGGGCTGGAAGATGGGATGTCATTCATTTCTTTCAGTATTTTCCAAAATTGTGCAGGCTCATCTTTTGAGAATTCCAATTGTTTTATCTGGGCCAATTTAAGTTCTTTCTTTTTCTGTCTAATGGTTTTGTTATACTGTTTTTTTTTCAAAGTAAAGAATTTTCCTAGTATTATAGGGTCAAGAGGGAATTTTTGAAGTATTTTAGTAACGTTTTGGAGTTCTTTCCAGAGTTGGAGACAATCTTTGTCGAACCATTTTTTATAAACCTTTTGTTTTTTCCGTTTTCTAGGTGCAGACGAGGTTGTTTTTACGCATTTTTCTGCTATACTGTTCAGCATTGCATCAAACTCTGCTACTGCTTCATTTGCATCAGTATACTTATTTTCGACAAACTTGTTTATTTTATTTATGTCTGCCTGTAAACATGAAACATAATCTCTTTTGGTTTCTTCATTCCAAAGATATTTAGTTGGGAGGGGACTAAGAACATGTTGGGGCTCAGGTGCTTTATTT
The DNA here is from genome assembly GCF_041260155.1 of Ptychodera flava. Taxonomy (NCBI): domain Eukaryota; kingdom Metazoa; phylum Hemichordata; class Enteropneusta; family Ptychoderidae; genus Ptychodera; species Ptychodera flava. The sequence goes on along the minus strand of NC_091932.1, from coordinate 43,461,796 downwards.
TCTATTATCATGGCTGAAATAGCAAGGGAAATAGAACAATGGTCTGACATATGTGTTAGGTTATTAACTTTGAAATACTGTACTGCTTCATTAAGTGATTTTGATATGATTCCGAAGTCAATTGTACTGCTTCCATTGTGAGAGTAGTAGGTATACTTTCCAATAGAGTCTCCTATGGTACGCCCATTTAGAATAATTAAATTACAATTTAAGCATACCTCTATCAGTTTTTTACCAAATTTGTTTACACTGCATTTTGATAAAATATCATAGTTATTTCTTGTATTAAAATTGTCATTTGTATAGTTAGGTGGGATAGGGATATACTGGTTGTTTGTGTCGTCAATTATGTCATCAAGCTGACCAATTCTGGCATTAAAGTCACCAAGTAGTATTATATCTCCTTTCGAGGAGAAAAATAAAATATCCTGTTCAAGTTGGTCGAATGGATCTATGTTATTTTTGTGTATTACGGAATTATCCGGGGGATATATATATCCAATGTAAAGATCCTTTGGGTTTGGCTTACTTATAATTTTTTTGTCTATTTTACACCACAGGAAATTGTTAGATTTAGATTTTTCTGTGGAAGTAAAAGGCTTTAGTTTGTTATTGTAAACTATCGCAACACCACCTCTCTTACGGTTGCACTTATTCCTTTTGGTTCGGTCTTTTCTTATGATTTCAAACTGATCCAATTTACTTGGTAATATTATATCCTTAAAATTATCATTTAACCATGTTTCTTGAATACAAACAACATCATGGGAGAGCATATAGTCAATAAACTCATCTTCATACAATTTGTTATATAGGCCATTTACATTCCAACTACCAAATTTGAATGAGGTTTGTTGCTTTAAATCATTATGGGATCTATTATTTGTCCTGTTTTTCATGAGTTAGATTGCACTGATATATCAAATTAGAAAAAGGTCAAAAAAGTGAAAAAAGGGAAAAAAGATACTAACAACAATATAAATTGGATTACTTTTCCTTTGAATTAGAAACCTAACAAGCGGGTAAGTAAAAAAAAAGTGATTCAAAGTACGCTCACTATAATTGCGAGAGTCAATGCAGCAAAAATCGTTATATTGTGACTTCGGTCAAAGTTCTATTGCCGCTTTATGTAGATTAAAGTTTTAGTCAAAACTTTTGTTTAAATTTTGAGGTAAATTGTACCAGAAGTGAATTCCAATTGTTCATATGAGTGAAGGTTATGAGTTCAGGAAAAAAAAGTTTGCTGAAGCGGTTGGCAGAGCCAGACCCTCTATTTCTATGATTCAATTATTATGAATTTATCAAGTGTATATATGTATATATTTTTGCAGTGGTTTCAATAATTCATATACTTTACAAAATCAATTAACTTAGTAATAAAATTAGCTGAATCAGCTAAATTATTGGTATACTCATTGGATATCGGTCGTTCTCTAAAGTCTCTAAGGGCGTACCGGGATCTTCGTTGTTGATAGTGGGCTCTGTGCTGATACTGGTTACTGTCTATATAACTTGGGTTATGTCCTGCATTCCACGTCTGTTCTCCTTGTTTCCAGCTGGTCCCCTCTCTGTAATTGTTGAACCGGGAATTCCTATATGGTGGTCTGGGTGGTACAATGGTGGTTGAATCCGAGTCCCTTTGCTGTGGTTCATTCTGCTTACGTATTGACTGCTTGATATCACCCACCAGTTTGGCAGTGCCGTATCGGTTGATGTGTATCCCATCTTCAGTATATAGTCTTCTAGAATTGGACAGTTCACCATGTTGAACTATAATTATGTATTTGTTGTTCTCTGCTAGGGTGTGCAGTAGGCTGTTGAACTCTCTGATTTTCTCTCCCAATTTGGTGTCCGCAGGACAGAGTAGTACTTCTGACAGAATTATTTCTGTATTTGGCATGTTAGTTTTTATTGTATTAACTAGCTTGGAAGTTTTGTCGATACACATTTCTGGGGAGTCTCCATTTCTTAGATTGTTTATGCCGAGATGGCACACAACGGTATCGACTGTATTAGAGCGTACTCCTGACAAAGTTGTGACAGCTTCATCGACTGTTGGAATCCTAAGATGGTCTGCTGGTGTACGTGGAAACATGCGTCTTACCGATAAATGTTTTGTTATAGAGTCCCCGATCACTAGTTTACTCGCTTGTGTTACGTAATTTATTGGAACACGACGTGTGTTTGCTTCAATTTTGCTTGTTGTTCCCATGGGTTGAGGCATTTGAGGAGTTTGCACTGCTGGTATTCTGTTCTTTTGATCTGTGGTGTTTGGCTGTTTATTAACACCATTTGCTGAATCATTGGTGCCATCTTGGATATCTATCTGTGGCTCTCTTACAGAATCATCAGTTGAGTCTTCAGCAAAGTCAGCAGGGAAACTGTTATGAAGTTCTATCTCACTTTGTCTCGGTACAGCCGGTGACTCTCTATCAGCTCGTTTCATGGTGTTGCTTTTCTTGGGTTTCTGGAAGTTCCCGTCATCGTTATCAATCACTGGTGATAGTATGATCTTCAGATCGTTTAGTTGTTTAGTAGTTTCTTCATTTTTTTGTTCACACTGAATACGGTGTATATCTATCTGTATCTGATATTTATTTTCTAGTTCAGTTAGTTTCTTTATTGTGTTTCTTTGAATGATGTCTTCTATTTCTTTTATTTTATTGTTCATCATAAACTCCACTTTGTCTATACGGTCTCTGAGTTGCAATTCAAAAGCTGTCTGCATCGCAATTATTTTATTGTCCATTGATTTAAGTACACCCTCTCTGTAGTTTCTGCAGTTGTGGCATTCGTCAGATAATTCATCCACATTTTCACAGATAGATTGTATATTTTCTTTCAATTTCTTAATATCTTGAGCATTTTGGTCTATGATTTGTTTTTCCTCACTTCTGGAATCCACCAGCTGGGTGTATTTATCTTCAATAAGCTGTATACTACTGTCATATATTTGTGTTTTTTCTTCTACTTTTTTCAAGTGTTCGGCAATCATAGTCTGCGCTGTTGTTTTCGCATTTCTGTTACTTGTACTCTGTATCGCCTCATGTAATGATTTCTCAAAGTTACTTGCCTCATTTGTAGATTCCTCCGTTTCCTCGATTGTTTCACTGTCCGAATAAAGTTCACATAATTTGTTTTCTATCTCCGTTGATCCATGAAGCCTGCAAGTAACGTCATCGGCGGTGTGCGTTGGGAATGTGCAATCAAGATGGCGTCGTTCACTACTTTCACTTTCAGTTTCATTGTCATGTTCGGCGACAGGGTCGCCTTGTATCGTAGAGCTAAGCGATCCAAAGAAATGGTCAGCATCTTATTTATTGTGAAATCCTTTGAACAAGGCACTTGGATATTTGTCGACACTACGATGGCATTCATTCCAGGACTGAAAGACACCGATCGATCGTCCTCTTATTACTGCATAAAATTTGAATTTTGACTGCCTACCGGGCTTGGTCCTTTGTTTCCTTTGTTGTTCCATTGCTGATTGTCGTCCGTCGTCTTCGTTCGCAAAATCGGGATTTCTTGGTTCTTTCCACTTTCTTACCTCGTCAGACATGACCTACGTGACTTCCCTTCAGGCTGGTTTAGGTCTCACACCTATTTTCTGGTGGATTCATACAAAATACCTCGAAATTTGCTGTGGCTTTACGGAGCAGAGCTAAGACACGTCATGCTGCGTCATGCACGAGACGTAGTGCACAGACGACACATTCACGCACAAGTAGACTCAATTGCGCATGCTCATATTGGCAGACTATACTGGCAAACGAGTGCGCATGCGTGAAGTTATATTTGCAGCACAGATTTCGCGGAAAAACTCATGCTTTTGCTCTATTTTTATCCCAAAACTTCCTCGATTGCTTACAGTGAATGCACATGAACAAAATAAAACCCAACAACGTCAGCACAGGGAGAGGGTTTATGGTTTTCGCCACAGCTCTAAATCCCACGCTGAAGATACGTTTAACATTCCACTGGCATACACTCTCTACAGCCGCTGTGCCTTGTTTGTGGGCGCCACTATTGCCACGATGGGCCTACAATCGAAGGCTACGCTGTGCAGCTCAGCAGCTGTGAGCACATGCTGCCAGACACAACGACTGTTGGTTTTTGCAAGTATATGAATATTCATAAGGGTAGTGATGTCAAAAGAAACACCTATCTGACTGGGCGGAGAGAATATACGTACGACAATTAGAAGTCACCACTAGCCTATTGACAAAATTAAAATAAACAACTTTCTTCAGAATTCCCACAGCTTCAATGAATTGTTATTAGATTTCTATATAATACTTATAGCCCCTAAACTTGTAGTAATAATAATAATAATAATAATAATAATAATAATAATTAATATAAGTATTATATAGAAATAATAACGCGAATAATAATAGGTTCAATTTCCGTGAAATTTTCACCATAAGGGTATTTTGGGTCGAAAAGACCAAATATGATATCGATTTTACTGCCCCATGTTTCCATGGTAACCATTTTAGGGGTTGAAAATTTCAGTTTTTCTAATATCCCATGAAAAGTTACTTTGATTTTATATGAAAATTATCGAGTGGGGGAGTTCGGGTCAGAGAACACAAAAACCAGAATTATTTTAATGTTTCGAGTTGCCATGGTAACTATTTTGGGATAGAAAATGTTACTTTTTCCCTAATTCCTATTAAAGAACGATTGATTGATATAAAAATTTGATCATAAGGGTTTTTCTGGTTTGCACACTACAAAATATCACACTCATTTTAATGTGAGATGTTTCCATGGCAACCATTCAGGAGTAAAAATTACCAGTTTTTTAAAGATTTCACCTAAAATCCAGTAATCAACAGAATGTGTAATATCAAAGTGATATTTTGGGATAGAAAGACCAAATATCCAGTGTAAAAATCCAGTAATCAACAGAAATATTATACCAAAGGGTTATTTTGGGTTAGAAAGACAAAATATGATATCAATTTTTACTGCCCTGTGTTTCCATAGTAACCTATTTGCATTTTAAAATTTCAATTTTTTTTTCCAAATTCCATTGAAAGTAATCCCAGTTACTATGCAAATGCTCTCCTTAGTGTATTTATCACAGCATGAACTCCATGTTCATTTTTGTTTTATGTTGCCTTGGTAACCATTTTGGAACCACAGTTTTTTTTTTAAAACCATAGACCCTCGAGAGGATCTATGCTAAAATATAATTCACTCTTTTTTATTTATTTAATGGATTTCTAAGTAACTAAGAAATTTGTTCTATAATAATAATAATTGTAATTTCTTTGCCTTCATTATAGGATGAATAGTAAACATAATGTATATTGGGGCCATTCTGGTCAAAATTATATTTTCCGTTAATTTTAGTGTGTTAGAATTAATTTTATATAGACCAGAAATAATTTTTGAAGTATTTTTTATTTTGTTTAATGCAGTCATCCCAAATAGGCTAAGTGTTATATAGTACAGTACTAACTCATTATGCATCGAATTATGTTTATGCCTTCAAATTAATTTTATGTGCTTAAAATTAATTCTACTAGTATCTCAATTAATTTTATGAACCCAATTCCCCTTATCACCCAGTGTGCCATTATTTATCACAGGCAGTTGCAGTAGCGCACAGTTTTTTTATTTAAAAAATAATTCACTGGTGCTTATTTATTTTATATATTATAATGAACAACGTATTAATATTCATTTTATAATAATTTATTTTGATTTCTTTGCCTCATTCCAGGAAGAATAATGAAGACAAATTATTTCTGATTGTTTAACTAAAGTAAAATTATGACCATGTAGTGGTGCATTATTTTTTGTGTGACCTGGCCTGGCCATAAACTTTATGATTAGCTAGATCTCCCCTTTCCATGGTAGCAACGGCTAAATTTGAACATGGTGCCTGTATACCTTTAAACATTTTTTTAAACCCAGCAGGCCAAGACAAGGGGGAAATATTACAAGTTAAATGTTTCATGTTTAATACTGCCCAGGGCTCGAAATTAACTTTTTTCCCTGGTAGTCCACTTGGGCTACCATTTTCTGAAGTTGGTAGCCCAGTGACAGTGGATTGTAGCCCATGCATATTTTAGATCAGGGGTATTTTTTCGTTAACCAGATAAAAAAAAGGCTATTTTTCAAGATTCTGCCTATGAAGTGATTTTTCTAGTCTTTTGATGTGTATACTTGCACACCTTTAATACCCAAGGAAACGGGTATAATGGACGACAGTGGGACTCCAAAGTTTTGTGACCCATTAACAACCCGTTCAACCCTCAGAGTTGTATGCAAATTTTAAAAGTCGCCATGACAACCTGACAACAACATGGCCTTTTCAGCACTAAGACATAGTGTAGCAGGGCTACAAATAGGCCATGGCCCTTCTGTCAGGAGGAGGCATAATTTCTGTGTCATCGTGATTGATACATTATTATCAAAATGCTACGAGAATGCGTTTTTATTGGCCATCGTTTCCTGTGTCTGTCAGTGTCATTCAAGTATGCCAGTTCAGATATTGAAACTTTGTTGCAAAGTTCCACCGCACGGCCGGTTGTCTTCGTAATTTCCAGAACAATATGGCAAATTTTTGTGCCCAGCCTGGTTTGACTGCATTTATCTAGCTCGTCCCAAAGTGACGGACGCATCTTTCAACCTTTCAGCTTGGTGAAAAACGCATTTATTGATTCGCCAAAGGCCTGTGGATTCGCATATTTTTGCACAAGTGCTACATGGACATAGGAAAAAGTTCGACTCACCCTAGCCCTCTCGATTGTTGAATAAAACCACGGTCCATGAGTTTTCGAAAACTGTAGTGTAGCATTCCAAAGTCTTTCACCCTGTTTTTTTTCAAAGTTTGGAGAAGGGCGGCATTTCCATCTGAATGATTGAACGACGTGAAACGCAAAATTCTATCGCACATCTTCCGGCAATATGTACAGTACCGTCAGTAGAAATACTGTAGGCCTATACGCTGCAGTGCTGAGTTACGTAAGCTTACAAGCTTATAGTCCACAAAATGGCTACAGGCGGCGTGAACTTTCTGAAAGGATTTCCTAAACGTCCTTCTTGGTACCGTAGACACTCACATGTGATATCCTGAAAAGTATTCTCTGCAGTAATTCCAGTTTCTGTCAACATTCCAACGACACGATAGCGCGAGATCGGAGACGTTCTAATGTCACGCCACGCACTCCCAATAGCGCATGCTCTGGGATTCGCGTCGCGTCTCTGAAGGGCGCGCACGTGTTCCGACAGAGAAGAACGCGAATCGCAGGGTCTCTGCCAGATTACACTGCCAGGGCGAAACATGCGAAATGCAGAAAAATGTTTATTCTGCAATGCCAATATGACGCTTACGAAGTAAGTCTGAATAAGTTTTAAATTATACAACAGAATGAATCCATTGTACATTGGTACATTGATACGTTTATGAAAGAATTAGTACAGGATACGTTATGTTAGAGTTGGGGTGGGGGTGGGGAATATTCGTTCGATCGGTGGTCGCAGTATAGCACTGCAGAGAGAGAGAGAGAGAGAGAGGAGAGAGAGAAGAGAGAGAGAGAGAGATTGTTAATTTATATCGGAAATCTTTTTCATAGTCGTGACTTTTGATGGAAGAAAACTAAAAACAAAATTAAATTGAACCGATTGAACGTGTATCCGTAAAGTTCGCATAAAAGTTAAAAGTCTAGGCCTGCTGGTATCGCGTAAACTGCTTAGTGTCACTTTTCCGACAAGCATTTAATTACCCCTTGGCTTAATGATATCCCCCTCTCTCCGTACAGTATAATGCATAATTCTGCGCTGCACGTAAAACAATTGGAAGTCATCCCTATTGACAAAATTAAAAATATACAACACTTCTTTTTCAGAATTCCTACACAGCTTCAATGAACTGTTATTAGATTTCTATATAATACTTATAGCCCCTAAACTTGTAATAATAATAATAATAATAACAATAATAATAATTAATATAAGTATTATATAGAAATAATAACGTGAATAATAATAGGTTCAATTTCCGTGAAATTTTCACCATAAGGGTATTTTGGGTCGAAAAGACCAAATATGATATCGATTTCACTGCCCCATGTTTCCATGGTAACCATTTTAGGGGTTGAAAATTTCATTTTTTCTAAAATCCCATGAAAAGTTACTTTGATTGATATGAAAATTATCTAGTGGGGGAGTTCGGGTCAGAGAACACAAAAACCAGACTTATTTTAATGTTTCGAGTTGCCATGGTAACTATTTTGGGATTGAAAATGTTACTTTTTCCCTAATTCCTATTAAAGAGCGATTGCTTAATGTAAAAATTTGATCATAAGGGTTTGTCTGGTTAGCACACCAAAAAATATCACACTCATTGTAATGTGAGATGTTTCCATGGCAACCAGTTTTTTAAAGATTTCACCTAAAATCCAGTAATCAATAGAATGTGTAATATCAAAGGGATATTTTGGGTTAGAAAGACCAAATATCCAGGGTAAAAATCCAGTAATCAACAGAAATATTATACCAAAGGGTTATTTTGGGTTAGAAAGACAAAATATGATATCCATTTTTACTGCCATGTGTTTCCATAGTAACCTATTTGCATTTTAAAATTTCAATTTTTTCCCAGTTACTATGCAAATGCTCTCCAAAGTGTATTTATCACAGCATGAACTCCATGTTAATTTTTGTTTTATGTTGCCTTGGTAAAAAAGTTTGGTAACCACAGTTTTTTTTTATTTAAAACCATAGACCCTCGAGAGGGTCTATGCTAAAAACATAATTCACTGTTTTTTATTTATTTTATGGATGTCTAAGTAACAACTTAGAAATTTGTTCTATAATAAAAAAAATTGTAATTTCTTTGCCGTCATTCTTGGATGAATAGTAAACATAATGTATATTTGGGCCATTCTGGTCAAAATTATGTTTTCCGTTAATTTAAGTGTGTTAGAATTAATTTTATATAGACCAGAAATAATTTTTGAAGTATTTTTAATTTTGTTTCATGCAGTCATCCCAAATAAGTGTTATATAGTACAGTACTAACTCATTATGCATCGAATTATGTTTATGCCTTCAAATTAATTTTATGTGCTAAAATTAATTCTACTACTAGTATCTCAAATCAATTAATTTTATTTATAATATTAATAATTAAGTAATAAATTTTTTTTTGTTAACCAGAGAAGAAAAGGATATTTTACAAGATTCTGCCTATGAAGTGAATTTTCTAGTCTTTTGATGTGTATACTTGCACACCTTTAATACCCAAGGAAACAGGTATAATGGACGACAGTGGGACTCAAAAGTTTTGTGACCTATTAATAACCCGTTTAACCCTCAGACTTGTATGCAAATTTTTAAAGTCGCCATGACGACCTGACAACAACATGGCCTTTTCAGCACTAAGACATAGTGTAGCAGGGCTAAAAATAGGCCATGACCCTTCTGATGGGAGGAGGCATAATTTCTGTGTCATTGTGATTGATACATTATTATCAAAATGCGACGAGAATGCGTTTTTATTGGCCATCGTTTCCTGTGTCTGTCATTCAAGTATGCCAGTTCAGATATTGAAACTTTGTTGCAAAGTTCCACCGCACGGCCGGTTGTCTTCGTAATTTCCAGAACAAAGTCATATTATGGCAAATTTCTATGCCCAGCTGGGTTTGACTGCATTTATCTAGCTCGTCCCAAAGTGACGGACGCATCTTTCAACCTTTCAGCTTGGTGAAAAACGCATTTATTGATTCGCCAAAGGCCTGTGGATTCGCATATTTTAGCACAAGTGCTACATGGACATAGGAAAAAGTTCGACTCACCCTAGCCCTCTCGATTGTTGAATACAACCAAGGTCCATGATGAGAGTTCTCGAATCAAAAACTGTAGTGTAGCCGTGCTCGAATACAAATATCTTCTCATTATATTACGTCATTGTTATACAGAGTTAGCATTCCAAAGTCAGTCACCCTGTTTTTTCAAAGTTTGGAGAAGGGCGGCATTTCCATCTGAATGATTGAACGACGTGAAACGCAAAATTCTATCGCATATGTTCCGGCAATATGTACAGTACTGTCAGTAGAAATACTGTATACGCTGCTGAGTTACGTAAGCTTATAAGCTTATACTCCACAAAACGGCCACAGGCGGCGTGAACTTCTGAAAGGATTTCCTAAACGTCCTACTTGTTACCTTAGAGACTCACATGTGATGTCCTGAAAAGTATTCTCTGCAGTAATTCCAGTTTCTGTCAACATTCCATCATTTTTAAAGGTCACAACAACACGATAGCGCGAGATCGGAGACGTTCTACTGTCACGCCACGCAATCTCAATTGCGCATGCTCTGGGATTCGCGTCGCGTCTCTGAAGGGCGCGCGCGTGTTCCGACAGAGAAGAACGCGAATCGCAGGGTTTCTGCCAGACTACACTGCCAGGGCGAAACATGCGAAATGCAGAAAAAATGTTTATTCTGCAATGCCAATATGATGCTTACGAAGTAAGTCTGAATAAGTTTTAAATTATACAGCAGAATGAATCCATTGTACATAGGTACGTTTATGAAAGAATTAGTACAGGATACGTGTCTGAGATGTTTTTCAATTTTAGGTCAGTTATTAGAGTTGGGGTGGGGGTGGGGGGTTCTGAGACCTAACTTAAGCAATTAAGTTAGATTTATAAAATGAACTTTTAATATTACCCCTACTGTATGGAAAATATTCGTTCGGTGGTCGCAGCATAGCAATTTCACTGCAGAGAGAGAGAGAGAGAGAGAGAGAGAGAGAGAGAGAGAGAGAGAGAGAGAGAGAGAGATTTTTAATTTATATTGGAAATCTTTTTCATAGTCGTGACTTTTGATGGAAGAAAACTAAAAACAAAATTAAATTGAACCGATTGAACGTGTAGCACAAAAGTTAAAAGTCTAGGCCTGCTGGTATCGCGTAAACTGCTTGGTGTCACTTTTCCGACAAGCATTTAATTACCCCTTGCCTTAATGATATCCCCCTCTCTCCGTACAGTATGATGCATAATTCTGCGCTGCACGTAAAACAATTGGAAGTCACCCCTATTGACAAAATTAAAATATACAACACCTCTTTTTCAGAATTCCCACACAGCTTCAATGAACTGTTATTAGATTTCTATATAATACTTATAGCCCCTAAACTTGTAATAATAATAATAATAATAATAATAATAATAATAATAATCATGTAAAGTCTCACAGGTAATGACAATAACCACAACTCGAGTTCCCTGCAATTTGTCATCTTTTTTGGCTCATCGTAGAGACGTATTCTGTAAAGAACAGCAATATAAAAGAACTGCAGAACAAATATATATATATATATATATATATATATATATATATATATATATATATATATATATATATATATATATATTATACAAATTGACTCATTTGTCCGATGATTGCAGGATGCATAAAACTTAAGTAACAAATATTATTACTTTGTACTTGAAGTAATTTGTATTATTATTTTTAACGGTCTGCTTCAGCATCGAGCACTGTAATTTCCCACTAGGACATCTGTATATACTACCACACACACACACACACACACACACACACACACACACACACCCATCCACCCACCCACACCACAGACAAATATAGAAACAGACTTGCAATGGTTATTGTTCAAGGTGTGAAGCGGTTACGTAACCCATCCATGTTCGCCTCGCCTCAGGTTGCTCTCGCCTCTCTTTTCCAAAAAGTGCCGACCATGCATCCTTCGGTAAGTTCGGATTTTCGCCAATTGTTAAGCGAAAGTATGATCGGCAAAGTTTGTGTTGTTGTTGTCGTGTGGTGCTGAGCGGAATTGGCGTGCTGGCGAAAATGGGAGTGTTTTGAGCTTCAGGAAAGTGAGTTTTGTCGTTTTAAAAATTCCTCTCATATTTTTATGAATATATAATGAGTGTGTTTGAATCAAATTTGAAAGCCTTTTATCGATACTGTCTGATTTTACTCAATAGTTTGCGGTCAGTCATACCGTCTTTTACACGTTCGTCAAGGTAGGACATGTTTATGAAACTGCTGGCGTGTTATGTTTTGATTGGCGTGAAGCAGTGTTTCTACCCTGAGAGCTAACAAAGTAACTGTGGTTGCTAGGCGACTGGCAGCACGATGCAATCTCGTTGTATCTTTCGCATAATCTCGTGCAATTATCAACCACAAACAAAGTCTAACACCTTTGAAGCTCATTTTAATATGAAAAGGCAATAGTCTACGAGACGACCATGGAACAAAAGGCATGCCGCGTTGCCAGTCTTTGTCTATATTTGTCTGTGCCCACACACATAATAATCAAAATAACCATATGCCCTCATGGGAAATTTCAGTGCACACTGCTTGATACAAAAAACAGAGTGTTATAACTGAACAACACAAATTACTTAAAGTACAGTGATGATATCTATTAGTTAGGTTTCATGCATCCTGCAATCTTCATACAGACAGTGAGAACTAAAAACTATCAGCAACGTGAACTTTAATCTGTACACAACTTTACTTTGTTTTAAAATCACCGGCATTTACTCTTGTATCAACGCAAAGGAAAATGCCATAGCAGAAATTCATCACTAGATGGCTGCAAATTCGGATAAGACAGTCCTGGACAGACACAAATACATGTCTTTGTTTCAAAACGTGTATTCCAAAACGAACATACTTATTGAATTTCAACAACACCTAAATACCCTACATCAACACTTTTTCCCCTTTTATATTCGATGCTATGAGAAAATAAAGCATTAGACCTTTACTTTATAAATTTGTGTTCAAAAGAAATAGATGCTGAGGAAATACAAAACAGTGTCCATAACTTACCAACATTTTTATTTGATTCGTCACGCGGAAGATCTTTGCAGATCACCTATGATGTCACCTTTATCACGTCTTATAGTGCTATGTTTGAATTTTCTGTGGCAAACAGGTGGATGGTAAACCACTGATCAGTAATGATCAATTGAAGAACATGAAAGTGATCAAAGAAGACGATGAAATCATTGTAACACTCCCTGGCTTGAAAGTAATGTGGTCAGGACCAAATCACCAACTGTCTAACAGCATTAGTGATCCTTTGAAAGAGGGTTCGTTATGTGGTCTCCTTGGCGACGCTGATGGTGATCCTGATAATGACTTCAGGAAATCCGATGGCTACCAAACTGATGACGTGGACGACTTTGCTAACAGTTGGAAGGTCTTCTCTATGACGTATGTACATTTCGATTTAAAGTTAATATCTTCTATGTTAGACAAAGATTACTTTTTATAGACACATTGGAGTAACCGGTTGCTATTGCTAGGGTCGACTATGATAACTTTGAACGCTTTGTTTTAGATTTCATACCATACTTCGATAATTATACATATGCTTTTAGTAGGAAAAATTGGATGCATTTGTGTCTGATACGGAAAATGATCCTTGCTCTTTCCCAAAGAAAGCTTAGTAATCGACACTCAACTGTATGTAGTAGCCTTGATAGTAGCTTGGCAGGAAAATTATATGGACTGGGGCTGTGGCATTCGCGTTTCATGTTGATATACAATATGCGCTTTTCACAATCACGGACACTCAGAAGTAGCTTTCTTGGTTTTACCACACTCAGAGCAAATAATTAAGTATTATTTGACTCAGCAATTAACAAGAATCTCTTCACATGCACGTGAATGGTTAGCAGGTTTTTTACAGTTTGTCTTCAAATTCAAAGTTGTCCGACGAATACATCGCTCATATCGTACGTTAATGTACAGACCGTACAAAACAGTCTATGGTTTATTTATATGAACTTACTCAAGCGAAAACCCGACTCCTGCAAAATAAAAAGGAAAAGTTTAAAATGGGACTAACGCCATAGGTTGTTGAACATGCTGACGGGTAGTTCTGACATCAACGTATAGGATTGTAACACCCCCATGTAACTCTCCTGTCGTGATTAGTTAATTTATAGTCACGTGATGTGCATCACGTTTGCGCTGATACTTGCAAAGAGAAAATTACGCGTAAACGGTTTCAACAACTGTTAATAGGTTAACAGTCCGAAACAGCAGTTGACCGCAGGAGTTTCAATGTACGTCTGCGCATGCGCTCATCGTAGAACGCATTGAAAAGTTTTGCAGTGTTATCTGTAATAGAGACGGGTGATGATAGTTGAAGAACCTCTCTTCTGTGTAGACAATTATTGACTGACCATATACGGGTAACACCATTTTTTGTTTGTCCTCTGGCCTGAGAGTTGTTCAAAACAGTCTGTTTTCGTCGACATAAAACCTGGTAAATCATGCTTCTGTGGGGCGATTTAACAGTCCCCGGGGAATAAACGTATGCTATACCATACCTCCCGAGTAGTCAATATGTGCACACTATTCACTCATGTGCAAATAACGCTGCCCATCCCGGATTGATAATGATCAGACCAATAACGCTGCCCAGCCCGGAGTGATAATGGCCAGACCACAAAAACGTGGAAAAATTTCACAAGTTGCGTACTATTTTACAGAACAATAGTACGTGCAATAATATAGGAGCACCCAATTAAAGAGCTCTATCTTGAATTACGGTCTCACGTCACTTTAATATGGAAAAGTGTCTACATGATTACAAGTCAATCGTAACAGACAAAGCGTATAAATGCATCGTGAAAATAGTGTATAGTTAAATGTGTATTTCGATTAAACATAAAATATTTTAATACATAGTCCGTCCAGTCAATTTTGCTTATCCAATCATATCTGTTTATTTTCAGATGTTAATATCTCACCAACTGTGACAACTTCAATGATATGTTTACCACCACAGAGCACCTTTGTGGTATTGTTAGAAGCTTCCCTTCAAGTTTCATATAGCCTTCCATCATGTATGTGTGAGTATTGACATGATGATTCCTGATGCTGATTAATTGTAAATTGTCAATCCCTTCTGCTTTTTCTGTTTGATGTGTATATTAATTTAGGAAAATAAAACCAGGAAGGGTTAATACACACTCGTTGGTCGTATTTTCTTCAAAGGTCGCTGCTGTATCATATTTGTTTTCACGCCACATTATGCGTTGCTTCTCACATTGACCTTCTTCTCTCTTTAGAATCGTACACGCATCTTCCAACTTCTGAACATTTTTGTCGCTCACATGAAATGCAAAAGAAGCATTTGGATAACAATTTCAACGAAGAGTTCCAATCGTACATGTTACAGCAAGCGTCTGCTGGTGAATATTATATCTCATACTTTAACGATATAAAAGTGATTTTGTCATTCGTACTGAAATTTCGAGATGGAAGAACGCTTGAAACAGTCGTTCATCACCAGAGTGTTATATTTCCTGATGGATTACTTCATTTAATTTAAGGTAGAACGCGCTTCGGGGACAGATATTTGGACTCTTGAATTTCTTCAATTCTTTTCGTATCTACCACTTGTTGGGACTTATTTTAAAGCTCTTGGAGAAAGAAGAACTTTTACTGTCTTACCTTTTCGAAAATCCGAAATTTTATTTTTCCATCATAGAGTTAACACGGGGATGGCGGCAATTTTGAATTTCAAATATTTATTTATTTATTTATTCATTCTGACATCCAACAGGCATAGCCCAATAACTGGATGCAAACAGAGAAAAATTAAAACATGAAAAAGACAAATTACAACATGCAAAAACTAATTAAAAAAAGCACTAAACAAGTAACAACAGAGACTGACAAATATCAAAAACTCTCGGTAGTAAAATGACTATCAGCAAGAGATAATAAAACAGATAACACTTGGGTTTTAAAAGCACTAAGACTGGTAAACAAATCAATATCAAAACGATAGACACTATTTAAAAGTGACATTGCCCGAGACGAAAAACAATATTTAGACAGGTTAACGCGGTGATTTGGTATCCGGAAAAGGTCAGAAGACCTGAGACGCCTTGGGGGCACATAGAAATTGAAGGAGCTATTAATATCTGGCCATGGACAATCGGTAATGAAATTGACACACTTGTGAATAAAACAAAGATCTAAAACTTGACGACGAAAAAAAAGAGGCGAAAGTTTAAAATAAGAACATAATGTAAAATAATTATCAACATTGTACTCCATACCCTCCTTAAAACAAAGAAATTTAATAAATTTCTTCTGAACTCGTTCAATTTTGTCAATGTACGACTTCTGGTGTTGAGACCACACTACCTACTCAAGGATACTCCTAACAAGGGCAATGTAAATACTTTTGATGGCAGTGGTATTAGTGAAGTCGCAGCAAGTCAGTTTAATAAAACCGACCAATTGATGTGCTCTTTTGATTGTGCAATTGATGTGATGTACAAAGCTTAGATTTTTGGAGAAATAAACACCAAGATCCTTGATGACATCAACAGGTGTGATTGATTGCTTATGAAGCTTATAATTGGAATGAACCGGAATACGCTTGTTGGAGAATGAAATAACAAAACATTTTTAAGATTTAGTTTAACTTTCCATGCTTTGCACCAATTACCAACAAGAGAGATATCTGATTGCAGTAGCCTGCAATCCGATTCAGTTTTGATGATCCGAGAAAATTTCGACTCATCGGCATACAGAAACATGGTCGAATGATGGATAGACATGGGCAGGTCATTGATATATAAAATAAATAAAAGCGGGACCCAGTAGTGAGCCTTGAGGAACACCAGAGGGGACACACATCTTCGCAGATTCGTGCCCACCGATGACAACCCTTTGTAGGTTTCCATGTATGCCGTAATAATTTAATTTGTGAACCAAAAGCTGATCATTAACTGAATCGAAAGCTTTTGAAAAATCGGTGTAAATTGTATCTACTTGAAAACCAGTGGAAACAGCCTCAGTAATAAACTTGTTGTATGACAGAAGATTAGTGGCTGTTGATCGGCGCGGAAGAAACCCATGCTGAGAATCGTGAATAGTACTTTTAACGTGATTGTAAATATACTTATGAACTAAACCCTCAAGAATCTTGCTAAAAAGTGGCAAAAGAGATATTGGTCTATAGTTTGTGACATCGTTCCTAGCACCAGACTTAAAAATCGGAACAACATTCGCGATTTTAAAGGCAGACGGAAAATAGCCAGCACTGAGAGACTTATTAAAATAATGAAGAGCGGAATTTTGTCTGGGCCGCATGCCTTACTACAATCGACCGTCATCAGAGCCCTAGAAACTTCGTCAACTGTAAAGTGCAAATTACTAAAAGTATTATTTTTGAAAACCTGACAGGATGGGACATCGGTAAGATCAGAATCTGCACAATATGTGCTCACAAAATAACAACGGAACGGAAATATCGCAAAGTGTTGGGTAATTTTCTTCGCTTGTTCCAAACTTTGCACGGTGACCCCCTGTTTTTATTGTTGATTTGGTAAGAGAATGGTTGAAAGTTTCTTTGATGAAAGTTTGAGCAAAAGTTTAAGCCTTTTGTTAAAATTTAGCGGTTAATTAAATTCTTTTATAGGTCAGCTAGATCGTTCAGCTTGGCGACATTGGATCTGTATTATAAATATGTACCGACGATATGAATACAACTTTGATTATTTTTGTCTCGAATGATGAGAAATATACTTGAAAAAAGGTGACCCTCTCCTTAACATGGGCATGAAAATTTGCGACCCTTCCCTGGTAATTTACGTCAAGTCCCTAATCACGTCTCTGACCGGAATTGAGATGTTGAAACATTTCATTGTGGCAAATATATTCGCATTGCGTCAGTTAGAAAAAGTCAATGACTGAAATGTTGCTTTAGCAAGCCAGTTAATGTAACAAAATTCAGAAAGGTAGCCAATAGCAATATTCCACAATTATGCAATATTCTTTAGCCTTAACAATATGCCGGCCACATCTTGGCTTTAAATAGTTGCGCAAAAATGGTGATACTTCTGAAAGGCAAGTGTGATATTTCATGACCCTCCAGAACTGCTTGTGTGAAAAATTGCGACCCAATCCTCAAAAACACTGCCCCCTGTAATTTTTGTCAAGTACCTTACGCAACTCATTCAGAATTTTCATTCATCATAAACATACAATGTAAAATGTGAACCCCCCGGGCAAGTTTGTAAAACGCGATACTCGCTCCTCCGATGGTTCGGCCCACCCCCTTATAATGAATGAAGGCTCTGAAATTGATTGATAACAACACCTTCCTGAACAGTTGCAGTAAACAATGAAATCGGACTGACGGGTATACGATATTTCATTTGCAAGTTACGTAATCTAATAGTCTGAATATGAAGGGTGAACTAACATTTTACATCCACCAACATTTAATTGTCTTGTTGTGATTTTATTTACAGTACACTGTATGAATCACTTCAAAACATAGCTAATGCGATTGTCTTTTCTAAATGAACAGATGACAATGCATTTTTATTGGTAGGGAGACTCGGCAATTTTGAGACCGTTGGGGAGGGTCATAGATTTTTTGAACAGTTGGTGAGGGGGAGGGGTCATTTATTTCAGGCCAGCACCTTCCCAAGCGACCCGGTCCCTCTGGTAATTTACGTCACGTCTCTAAATTGTTTCAGTTGAATAAACGCCTAAACATTGATTATGTCTACAATCAGGAACATACATTACACATTTAATAATTGAAGTCCATAATGAATAGAATGAAAAGAAGTAAAATCATCAAATGTTTGCCGAAGAACGTACAATTTTTTATGAAACTGAAAGTCGTGCAAAATTCTGGTCTTGAATTTTACCTCGGTTGTATAGGCCCTCTGAAATTGACCAACCACTTAGATTATTCGATGCAGTCTTGTGAAAGAGCGTCCGTAGACTATGAAAATTGTACAACATCATCATCGAAGTTTCAATACCATCAGTTGCTTCAAATTAAATAGAAATGGTGGCAGAAAAACCCGATCCAGACATTGCAACCTAAATCGAAGATTTTATCTATCTTTAAATTTTAAACTTACAAATATTTGGAGAACACAATTCACATAGCGAAAAGCTCAAGTTCAACTTTAGTATGACAGCTTGTCGACTAAATCGTTTTCTGTAGTCAAAATTATAAGCATGCAAAATTTGAAATCCTCTATAAAGTTCTGTTTTCATTCGAGTTATTTAGCTACATTTCTAAGCATGACCATCAACTATGTTTAGAGGAATCTGATCTTCTTCAATAAAAACAAACGTATTTTTTACTCGTCTTTGGTTCAAGAGGACCCTATTAACACATGAAAAACAGTTTACCCCGTTGGTATGTACTCTCACCAGATTAGAAAAACGCCGGTAGAAGATAAAGGTAATTACATACATTAGAACGTCAGTCATGCCACTGCGGCGTTCTGACTTGGCGAAAGAACACAATGGTAGTAGTAAATACATTCAAACCGTTATTGCTAAAACAGGACGCACAATCAGCATAGCAACTGAATGTAAAGACAGAAACAGTTTAGATAAAATCTACAGTATACAAATTAAAACAATTAAATATACAGCAACCATAATATGAGTAGTTTTATAGAAATAACGGACGACGCGCTGACCATTAACGTTTATTATATTACCATGCCCTGTCCATTGCGTTTTAAAGGTATACTGTCACCTGTTCCAATTTTGCCACAGTTACCATGGAAAGAGAAAATCTAGCCAATCACAGATTTAAGCGGGTGGCCGCTTTTTAAAAACAGCGCCCTCAAATGGGCATTTTGAATACCTTTGAACGCCCCTTTGACCATATATGCGCATATTTAGATTACAGGTGACTGTATACCTTTAATTGGTCGAGCTGAACCACGTGACTGCCCACAAATACACAGTAATGGTTTGTTTTCATGCCCGTGAATATGAATTATATGGTAAACACAGTAACTTTACGGCAAAAACGAAAATTGTGATTTTTACAAAGATCATAATCTACCACAAAATGAAATGGAGCATTTGTGGGCCAAGTTTGGATGCTTTTTTTCAAAAAATCTCAGGATTTGCAAAACTTTTGCAGCGCGCGCATAACTCACTGACAGGTTCTGGGGCCCCGTTGTCGTTCGCACTGGAAATTTTAGTAAATTTTGACCGTTTGTTGAGGTTCGTTGATAATATAATTGAAATAACAGTCTCCTCGCTGACCATTAACGATGTTTATTGGCGCGGGCGAGAGGAAATACGCCAAATAAATAAACGTAAATGGTCAGCGCGTCGTCCGTTATTTCTATATTTATGGGCAAGGGCGGGAGGAAAGCCAAAAATTAACGGCCGAGGCTTGCTGATCAGTAAAACGCCGGTACAAGATAAAGGTAATTACATATATTAGAACGCCAGTCATGCCAGTGCGGCGTTCTGCTCTCTCTCTCTCTCTCTCTCTCTCTCTCTCTCTCTCTCTCTCATTTCTATGGTGCAATACAAGCATTTTGCAAACATTGACTTCGTTGGTTCGTTGTACCCGGATTAATCAGACAGTTACTTTCAAGGAAGGGACATCACCGGCTCAATTTATCAAGCTCATCACCGATATGAGGACTGAGGCCGGGGCGCCATCCGAGAAGTACTTCTACAATCTAAAACAAAATCATCTGGGAATACCAAATTTTATTATGCACGGCGTCACTGATTGTAAAAAGAGAAGGATGCTGTTCAGAATGTACAATTATCGAGCAACGAAGGTGACAGATGTCTTTACTTTGCAAAGCCATTACATGCATCTTTGGTAGGCAGGTTATCCATCATTATATTACCATGCCCTGTCCATTTCGTTTTAATTGGTCGAGCTGAACCACGTGACTGCCCACAAATACAGAGTAATGGTCTGTTTTCATGCCCGTGAATATGAATAATATTGTAAACATAGTAACTTACGGCAAAAACGAAAATTGTGATGTGTACAAAGATCATAATCAACCACAAAATAAAATGGAGCATTTGTGGGCCAAGTTTATACGCTTTTTTCAATAAAAAAAGTCGGGATTTAACAACTTTTTGCAACGCACACTACTAACTGACAGATTCTGGGGCCCCGTTGTCGTTCGCACGGGAAATTTTCGTAAATGTTGACGTTTTTTTTATTTTTGGTTCGTTGATAATATAATTGAAATAACAGACTCCGCGCTGACCATTAACGTTTGTTTATGGGCGCGAGCTCGAGGAAAGCCAAAATTAACGGTCTCGGCAAGCCTCGCCCGTTAATTTTTGGCTTTCTTCTCGCCCTTGCCCATAAATAAACGTTAATGGTCAGCGCGTCGTCCGTTATTTCTATAATAACAGTGCGTCATGTAACGTGATGTTTAAGCCACCGGAATTATTCATGATGATCTTTCGATCTTCTATTATGATTATCACAATAATGCGTTATTTTGACATATGTAGCTTTCAAAATATGATTTTATTGGCAGATTGTAAAAGTATGGCACTAAACAGGACATGGCTATGTTTGTCTGCCTCAAACGTCAATTTATCTCTGGAAATATAAACATTTTATGTGATATCATAGTTTTGGTTTATTTTGTTGTTGTTGTTTTTTGATTGGATAGCTTCAGGCGGCTTCAGATAATTTTATCATCCTAGAAAAAAGTAAAGTTTGCACATAAGCAAATTATTTAAGAAAATTGAAAGGTAAATTGGTTACTTGAAATTAGTAATGTTAAACAGCAAAAGCTCTCATGTAGCAAAACACTTGACTTTGACGCGGACTAATTTTATTTAGCCTTTTCATAACCTCCTCAGTATTTGTTGGGAAACATTTCTTACAACAAAACATTGCAAAAGTGTTTTTAAATTCATTTATTCATCCCTTTTATCAAAATGCTTCTGACCTCCTTCTATTAAATACATCTTCTGAACCAATCAAGTTATGAAAGTTTACAGTCCTTCCCAAAAGCCCTCTTTCAAAATTACCCTAGATTTATATCCCAGTAATTGGTGTGTCTTATCATTTCTCTCAAATCTAGTTTGTGTGTAATGTTCAACTCACAGCACTGTTATTGGTTACTTTGTGTCCTTATGTCAGCCTCGTCTCGTAGAGTTCACTACATCTGAATTGATCGACAAGTTACCTCCTCGACACCGTCATAGAAACCACTCGTCTACGTTGTCTCCACCTGCAACACTGTACTTGGCAAGGGTATCCCATGATGCATTCTGATGCACACCTGCAGAGATCTTTCTCATAAAGTTTCGCAAATATCCCTAGGAACAATTGAAAACGTAGAATTAGTCATCTTGTTTTTCATCATATTTTTTGTTATAACTGGGGATTTCTTTGTTTACAAAAAAACACAATCTTGTAAAATTGTCAAATCATCTTACGATGCCATGCAGAAACGTATGAAGGGAAAGTAGTGGCATCTCTGTTGGAAATATATTGGATATCGTTTTATTTGCATAATGGATATAACAAAGGAAATTTACATTATGTATCTTTACAAAAATTGATCACCATTGATACAAAATATCAGCAAATCCACCATATCGACCCCTCTCTGTCAGATGGATATTTCCGACATTGCAAGTCGCTATTTATTTCATTGTGGATATAGTGGTGATAAGAGTAAAAAAGCATTATTCCACCAGTTGATGGAAGGGGGTGGGGGTTGTAGAGGCAATGATGACTGTTGAAGTCTTACGCTTTGGAAGTGTGAAAACTGTGAGCATTTTAAGTGTTATACATTCTGTTCAAACCAATAGCACCTGTTTCACATTGGTGTGACACAAATATTGAATTACTACCGAATTTCTGTGACTTCTTGAAAAATGTTGCTGTAACTTGATACTTCCAGCACAAACACCGATGATGTACTAATCAATTTTTTATTAATCGGCAGCGTGTTTAAATAACCGACGTAAAGTCTTTTCGGTAGAGATAGATGTGAGGTAAATGGTCTGTTGCAGGAGCAGTAGGCCTACTGTCAGTGACAGATGATGCACAGGACATTTATTGTATAGGAATTGGCCTAGTTGCATGCCCTGTCCTTTGCTATATATCTACATTCTTTGATTTTTGAATGATTCTAACGGACAACAGACATTCTCTATGTTTCGTTCCCTGAGACAACATTTGAAACATTCGTCAACATGTTTTCAAAATTGTTGAATTGCAATATCATACAAGCTGTCTTCATACATCCTATTCAGGCCATGGGTTTTCAATCAAGAGAAAGTCAGAATAAATATTTCGTATACGACTAACGTTCGCAAATGTCAATAGGACTATAGAGCATATTGTGATGGACCTCACAATGCAATTGGAAACAGATGTTATGGCGCATTTGCAATATTTGACTTAAAGTGTTGGCTTGAACGTTCTTCCAAATTATTTGCACCATCATAATTATAATTGAAATTGAAATGTTCTAAAAATCAATCATATCAACGCCAAGGTCATGGAAAAAATCGTGTTGCTGAAACCAATAAAGCGACATTCAAGTGACTCTGCCTTTTTGATAGCATCACAAGCGGCTACAGCATTAAACAATCCCTCTTGTATCAGTATTGTCCTAACGGCAACACGGAACTTTTTAACATTCGCAAATGACTATAGGACTATAGAGCATATTCTGATGGACCTCCCAATGCAATTGGAAACAGATGTTATGGCGCACTTGCAATATTTGACTAAAAGTGTTGGCTTGAATGTTCATCCAAATTATGTAATATTTGCACGATAATAATAGTGTCTTTCCATGTAGCAAGTCTCAGCACTCCCTGATCAGCGTATGTAGTGGACGACGATTTCCCTCAAGGCCTTTATCATTTGAGAAATGTGGCCATCAATTATGAAATGATCGTCGTCTTCTTCGTTCTCCATTTATCGGCCATACATGGCGGCATTGTTGGTATTGAGGTTATTACTCCGTTTTTACCGTTAATGCATCGATGACGTCATCGGATCTCTTCTGTCGGATGTTTGACCGGACAAATCATATGCTATTTAATTATGATTTAGCTGGTGTCGCATTAACATTCCTCTTCTTTTTCATGCCGCCATTCTGGTCCGTTTGTAACTGTAGTTGTTAATGTATTCCCCTTCGTAGCCACACATCACATCTAATTAACGCTATGAAATGGAAAAAATCGTGTTGCTGAAACCAATAAAGCGACATTCACGTGACTCTGCCTTTTTGATAGCATCACAAGCGGCTACAGCATTAAACAATCCCCCTTGTGTCAGTATTGTCCTAACGGCAACACGGAACATTCGCTAAATATGATCACGAGACCAGAAAGACAATACATGACGAATAATAATTCAGTGGTAACTATCCACTCAATCAGCCATATTTGTGCAAACGTGATGATGCCATGTTTGGAAACACGACGAAAGAGAGTTTGTCTTCGTTATTTCAATGATGCATCAATTATTGAATTTAATAAGCGATATCCGTCATGAGTTCCTAATAACTTAACCTCACATCTGATACAGGAACCTCATTTTGTACTTTGGTAAACTATAACCGATTTCATAAAAGCTCAGACAAATAGAGAAACAGACTAGCAACGGGTATTGTTCCAGGTGTGAAGCAGTTACGTAAGCCCTCCATGTACGCCTCGCCTCAGTTAGCTTTCGACTTGCTTTCTGAAGAGTGCCAACCATGCACCCTTCGGTAGTTTCCGGATTTTCGCCAATTTTTAAGCAAAAGTATGTTCGGCAAAGTTTGTTTTGTTGTTGTCGTGTGGTGCTGAGCGGAATGGGCGTGCTAGCGAAAACGGGATGGTTTTGAGCTTCGGGAAGGTGAGTTTTACCATTTTAAAAATTCCTTCCACATTTTTTATGCATATTCAATGAGTGCGTTTGAACCAAATTTGAAAGCCTTTTATCGATACTGTCTGACTTTACTCAATGGTTTACGGTCATTCATAACTTCTTTTACAATTTCGTCATGGAAAGAGGTGTTTATGAAACTGCTGGCGTGTATGTTAATAAACGTTTTGATTGGCATAAAGCAGTGTTTCTGCCCTGAGAGCACACAAAGTAAGTAAGGTTGCTACGCGAAAGGCAGCATGATGCCATCTCGTCGTACTTTTCGCATAATCTCATGCAATTACCAACCACGAACAAAGTCTCCAAAAAGTTTAACACCTGTGAAGCTCATTTTAATATTAAAATGCCATAGATTACCGAGACGACCATGGAACAAACGGCGTGCCGCGTTGGTAGTCTATTTGTCTGTGATAAAAGGGAGGGGGGTCGTCCCATACAATGGGGCTGTGGCTTTGCACAACATATGTCAACGTTCCTTGTACACATCAATGGCGGATGTATCGAAATTGGTGACCGAAGTGGCTTGATATGAACGAAGGGAACTTAACTAAAGTTTATTTTGCAAAGTCTTGCAGTAATTTGAAAGCTACGCTACTAGCGGACTATGAGTATGAAAGAGCACCAGATGCTGAATTTGCTTACGCATTCACATTCATCGCCAATTTCTGGGCAAAGTCAATGTTTATCAACGATGAAGCCACGCAGCCGCAGACTGGACGACTCCTTATCTAACATCTGTAAGTCGTGACTATGGTTACATGTATGTGATTGGAGAAAGAGACTAGACGTATTTGCACTTTGCAATTGGTACAGCCACCACATACGGACGACATGTACCACAGAATGTGGCCATACGTTTGCATAGTGGCTATACACTGTTTTACAATCAGCACAGTGCAGTGGTCATAGTCTCCCTGTGTTTTACTATGATCAAATCAATGTCATCTTCTTCAAAAAACAAACGGTCTAGATATGAAAGACCATTACCGATCATCTTCGCTGACCATGTATGCAAATCACGGCAAAGTTGTTTGCTGGTGAGCATAGTTGACTTTGCTCCGAATATGATTATAGGGTCCTTGTTGATGAGAAAAGTACAATTGCTTTCATATAACATTCATTCTCTTTGTAGTCAATACTTCGTAGTTTAAGAAAATATTCATTTTCTTCGTCCCAGAGTTCCTCAGAATGATCTTACATAATTCTTTTTTAATATGTTGTGGAAATATACAGACTGTTTGGGTTAATATTTAATTAAAACGTTAAAGTATCAAATTCTGGTACTTTGAAGGCTTTCAAATTTGACAGGTAACTTTAATTCATGGATGCTTTGGTAGTTTTGTTAATTTCATTATCAATCACTATTTATTTTTTTACCAATTGCTTTTAAATCTTTCAAATTCAACTGCAAACCCCGTTCGATGCCCTTGAATAGCGTTAATTTCGGATAAGTATATTGTTTATTATTTTTCTATATATCTGCTCTATAGCTTCTCTTGATGGACTCATTCAATTCGTTCAAATAATAGTTCCATTAGAAAATTTTAGGGCGGATATCTGTATGTTAGGTCGACAGGTCATTAAATTGTTCATAGAACTGTTTCCATAATTGGCTAGTAAGCTGATCGGGAAAACTGTATCCATATTTGATGGAATGATGATGGCAAATCCGGACATTGGTGGACTTTGTCTGTTATGTTCTCTCGATGCCTTCTTTTAAATTTGGTGATGGAGTTGGTAAATATGCTCATTTAAATGTAAGACAAAGATTCCTTTCACTATTGTATTTCAGCTAAATGGGCTAAATTTGCTATCGGTAACCATTCTATGTTTATGTACTTTTTGTACATTTTGAATATTTTGATGTGTTGTATTTGAGTCACACTTTTTTATTTGCCGATGATTTGGATTAATAAAGTTCTACTGAACTGAATTAAATTGGTTGTTGATCTCCGTTGATCAAATCTTCAAATTCAAGCCCAGTTCTAAAAGTCTGCAATGGACACAATTTACTGTTCCCATGCGATATTACACCAACTTACGTGTACACTATTCGAATAAAGTTATGACCCTCTCAGCTTAATACAGGACGTGTTAAGAAGGTGTGGCTTCATTCTATGTTCAGACGATTTCCGCATTATTTAAGCTCCGAACAATGTACATATTCATAGACACAGCTGTCGTGACAAAAACGAGGAAGCCAGTTCTTACAGTCAAATGTTAACTGCTAACAAAAGCACCGACACATGTTACAAACTTTGATCGGCATGGATTTGCTGAGAAAGTCGAATTGCCTACTATATGAAAAAGGCCTCGATTGAAGGGTAGCAGGAACTTTGGAATTTCAACAGTTCGAAGACGACCATCGTTGGCTTGAACAGTGAGTTACAGTATTGAACTGTTGCATCGTCTGCTTGGCGTATTTGCAGCTATCAGAAGATGAAATGCTTGACGCTCTTCTTCGTCCTACTTTGTGTAAGTATTTGCTTTTCGAATTTGATCACTGATTACTAATACGAGCCGAGATGAACCATAAAATGTCGTAACCTTCTGCTAGGTATTACAGTGTTGCAGCCAGGAATTTTAAACCAGGGGACACTGTGTCCCGCCACTGTCTATTTTTGGGGACATTTTGTGTATTTTGGGGACAACATAAACATTAGCAATCACTGTTCCGATGGTATCCTGCATCTCTTGGGCAGTTTGTCGGGAGGTGTAACTTGCATTCTGTCCGATCCCCAACTTATCCACCGTTTGAACGCCTTGCAATTTCAGGATTTTCAAGAAGTGATTCATATTTTCGGGTGGCAATGTCCTCCTTTGCAAACCAATAAACCGACTGCACTGCCGATATAATACCTTTATCATTTTATGACAGAGCTCGATTGATGGAGATGTCGAAACTTCGACGCAAGGGGACTTCTTCAATTGCTTGCAAGTGATCACTACCGCGCATATGGCGGTCTAATGTTGATGTACGGAAATGTTCACATCCAGACTGTTCAGTAAACGTATTTTGCTTGCCAGTTTCACGACAAATCTTGCAATGTATATGTTTCTTTTCACTGTTGTATTCCAACCAGTTAGAATACTTTTCATTTTTCCTCCAACTCTGTTGAAACTTTCGTTCAGTGGTTTTCTTTTTCTTCGACTCCGGTGGATCGCACTGTGTCATGTGTTACAATCAGATCGTGTCGAGTGTGAGTCATCACCCTGGGCAACAGACGGTGTTTGATCGTCATTGCGATCGCGATCGGTTGACAAACTCCGAGTTAGACTCGTGAAAAATGATGTAATTCGCTTTTGATGTTCTGCCATATTGAACTTGCCTACTGAAATGCCGTTCAATTGTCGATGCATGGCAACAGAATGGAATTTTCCGCGAACGAAAAGAAAATGCATCAGTCATCAATCAAATTTAAATCATTTTGCTACTTATTTGTTTCACAAAACAAACGTCAAGCGGCCGGACTACGACTTAATTTTACGGAAGTAATTGTAGCAGTATGCCGTATCTGCCGCCAATCAGAGCTCTGTCGGACTACAAATGAAAGCAAATTGTAATATCAAGTGACGGTTTTAATTAGCTCTGAAAGTACGTAAATAAAAGCCTCAAAAGAAACATGCAAAACACAGGTCGCCGTCAGTGTCAGATATTACTTGCAGACGACACCGCCACACAGTGCACAGTGGCTCAAAAGCGCGCCCGAGGTGACCCGCGAGACGCAAGAATGCGGGACAACGGGTCTCGTTTGGGGGAAATTGTCGCAAGGGCGCGTCCTGGCGGCACCACTGGTATTAGGGTTATGGGTCATGGGTACCTCATCCTGTAAATGGGCTAGTGCCCGTTGGATGATGGACTAAAATAATGTCATGTTCAAGAAATACCTCATAGATAAATAATGTTATCGGCATTAAACGATTATTTTGACAGAAACCTTTAATTCAATTCGTAATTTTTACTTCTTGTCTTGTGGCAATTCATATTTTTGGGTTTTGTGATTGACGGGTAGAATTCTATAATGTCAAAGGCGATGAAACTTTTGCTTGCTTTCCGTTGAATTCTTTTGAACCAGTTTATGACATTTGACGTGTTTTTCCATTGATTTAGATTGGTTTTGGAGAGTACATCCTGGTTAATGCGGTCAAGAATTGTCTTGCTTATGGTACCGATTTCTGT
The DNA here is from genome assembly GCF_041260155.1 of Ptychodera flava. NCBI lineage: Eukaryota > Metazoa > Hemichordata > Enteropneusta > Ptychoderidae > Ptychodera > Ptychodera flava. The sequence continues at coordinate 43,432,910 of NC_091932.1, read as the reverse complement.
TTTGGATGGATTGATGAGTCTGCAGGTTGGCTTGTTTATGAAATTGTCCTTGTGGTCTTTTAGGGTGATGAAGGCTTCTTTCTTTGCTATTGTTTCAACCCTGTCTTCGATGTGTAGCTTTTCGGTGATGGATTTGGCCTCCTTGTTGATTTCGTAGATGCTATCGAACAACTACAAGTTCCTAGATTCTCAGTATATAATATATATATATATATATATATATATATATATATATATATATATATATATATATATATATATATATATATATATATATATGGGTGTGGGTGGGTGTGTCGGTGTTTGTGTGTGCAACATACCACGTATTGTTCGCACATAGTATAATCTTAAGTGAAAATCGCCAGCCTTTCAGGAGACTTTTCGATTTCGTTGTTGTGCCTTCAGATGATACCCAGATGTGTCACTGAAATGGACCTTTTGTCTTTAGTGTTGAAGCAGTACGGTGGTCACTCTCCGCAAAAGCAAGATGCTAAAACGCCCCATCTTACTCTCTTTAACAGGTAACAGAACAGTCGCTATTCTGCCTGGTCTATGAATTCAGTATTTCACGGACGCTAAATATTGTTTATATTTTACTTTTTCAACAGGTAATAGATCAGTCGCCTGCGAAAGGTAAAAATTGCATTATCCTTCATTTCTCCATGGTCGTTCACGATTCAGTCCAATTAAAAACAATTTATTATTTATAATACACAGTTTACGCATCGTATATATTGGATGACTAGAAAAATAAAGATGCATACAATTTAATAACGTGACTTTTGTCATATCTGTAAATTTTCTTTGGTTTATTTTTAACTTTGATAGCTCCTGCCGGAACCGAAGCAGACGCGCTACGAATACGTAAGAATTACATGTCATTATAATAATTTTGACTAGGCTAAAATCTTCTCTCAGTACTAGTATTGGCAGTAGTAGTGGTATTGTTATTGTGACTTTCTTTCACTGTTTTGGTTCTTGCTCTAATTTCGATATGATATCAGGATCAAATGTTAAGCATTCATTGCAAACTCAAAGCCGCCTTATTTTCAATTTTTGTTCATTTTATTAGTTACAAGAAGCTTTGTTTTGCTATATAAGGGATCGGACAACCGTAAGGAAACCGAGGACGAACTGAGAGCACGTAAGAACAACATTTTGAATATCACACTACCTTTTGAATATAGATCACATTACGAAATTGAAACTTCTGACATTTTGCTAGTTATTCGTTCATTTTAACTAATTAAAATAACACCAGTAGATCATATCTTTTTAGCCCCCTTTTCACTGTCTTCTGAACGTCATTTGAAAATGAGCTACATAATCTTCAACTGTTCGCCGCTTGTCCGTTGCCGATACAAATGTACTCTTCCTCATGCCAATTGAGATGACTCATTGTATGCAGCTGTAGGTCCATAGTACTTTCGACGGCGCGCCAAATGTTTCAAAAAATATTCATCGTTAGTATAAAAAATAAACTCTTGTTTTTTTCTTTTATAAACAAATTTCTCAAAAGATACATAAAAATAACAAGAGAAAAACCGTTTGGTCCAAAATTATCATATTGCATTTTATGCATAAAAATTCTATTCATATTTTATTCATTGAAAAACCATCAAAACGCGTTTATCGTAAAAAAATACTAATTACTATTAGATATATAATAAATGTGAATGTATGTGGCTTGCAATAAACTGTAATACATATATATATATATATATATATATATATATATATATATATATATATAATCGCGTTCCTCAGATAGATGTGTTTCAGATGCTCACATATAAGTATCAAGTTGGGTCAAAACCGCTTGTTGTGGTGGGTTGGGTGAAGGCCTGTTCAACAAGGCGTGCAGAGATTTTTACTGTGAGGCGCTTTCGGCCAGTGGATACAATGACAAGCTAAAATACACACGTGTTGACGAGCCAGTAAAGAAAACAAGAAACTGATAGCGTAGAATTAAGCTTCATGGTTCAACCCACCATTCAGCAAGAGTGTGAAAACAACTTCGGAAAGGCATTCTTCTGTCTGCGTGAGAAACATTTCCCGAACGATCGTAAATTACACAAAACTCTCTACAGAAATAACCTTACAGTCAAATTAAGCTACAGCTAGCTGTATGCAGAACATGGACAGTATAATTTAATCACGAAGCGGTTTGGCGGTTTGCCTGCATTGAGTCGAAAGCCTGTGGATTACTCTGTGCAATGATAACAAACTCACTGACGAATGTAGATACCGTATCAAGGCCAATTTCCCAGTCCAGGGAGCTTGTGAGTCTAAATGCATAATCGATAACGCAAGGGTTTGGTTGACAGACATGTCACTTCGCTAGTGTCAGTCTTTACACAGAATTTATTCGAAGCCAACGGATCGAACCCACACAGGGGTCCTCCCGTCAGGGTACTAAAACGAAGGCAAATCGCTGAACAAAATGATAACAACATAGTTGAAAAATGCAATAATATTAATAAATATTAGTCTGAGAAGTAAAAGTTTACTCACATAGGTAGGTTGGAGATAAAACTTGGTGTTGCAGTTTGCTGTAGAACTGGGGAACGAAGTGAAAGTACTTCATCGGGACCCCCTAGTTGTACAATAAAAAGAATGTCAAATCTAGGGAGTTACTTATCTTTCATGAAAAATCATGTGGGTAGAGTGTATTCTCCTGGGATGTAATAATCTTTAATTCTAGTAATTTCCTATTCTTATCATCTGTGGAAAAAACTTTACAAATGCCAATAAATGTAAAATGGGTGATATCGTGGTTTATAGACTGTTGAAATATTGAACGACTTGCGTGGGGTTCCTGGGGTTTTGCATGCATGCGTGTACTGTACATATGTGCATAGATTATTTTGCGTAATTCCCATTTTGTTTCGCCAGCATACAGAAGATTGCATTTTGTACATTGAATGGCATAGATGTCGTTCCGGGTATTGCATGATAATTAATAATTTTGTACGAGTGACTAGCGAGCTGGTTCGTAATGGTGTCACTCTCCTGAATTAGCATAAACTTGGACTGGTTGCATTGTGTACAGTGTTAGCATTGTCCTGCGACCTGTGTGTCAATTTGGGAGTGTAATTTAGATGTGACAAGTACTTTACTGAGGTTTGGTGGTGGGCTATAAGCAAAAATGGGTATTTCTGGAAAATGTGTCTTTTGCCTCTCTGTTTAAGTGAATTATATGCCAGTGTCGCTTATATAGGCACTGGCTGGGGGAATTGAACGGAAGATGTGATGAGAGTGACAGGAAGTGGTCCACAAGTATAAGTGCTTATCAGATTCTTGTTACAAATGGTGGTTTGGATTGTGATGTGTTTCTAGACCATTAATGTGTCTAGAAATGGTCATTGTGAGTTACAATATTGTATGTTGATTTTAGGGTGGAATGAGCTGAATTGCAATATTGGTGGAATTTGAACAGTTCATGAATTCTGTATGACCATAAAGCGGCTGAAAGAAGTACCAGACAAATTTAGCTATGTCTCCAATCACCCGATCTTATAATCGATATTCTTAAATTCATACTCATAGAAGTTATTTCAAATTCAAGGACAACTTTTATTATCTTATATTTCATTTCCTATGTTATATTCCTTTACTGTATGTCTAGCATGGTTATAAATATGTTAATACATAATTTTATATTCTACCCCTCGTACACCTATAGACATTCCACACTTCTCAGTGATAGTTTAGACTAGAACGAAATATGATAATAAGATTTCCATATCCAGAGTTATAGGGGATTTTTCAATTGATGGACACGTGAACCATGACGTTTTAATTAGCCTAATCCCTTGTTTGTTTGATTTTTCTGAGAAATTTGCCATGTCGTTTTTCCCCGTTTTTTGTGGTGTGGGAATAAAGCTAAGTTTTATGTAGCGTCATTATGGTCGACTTTTCAATTTTGATTTTCTCTCGCTTTCACAGTCAATACTGATAGTAGCTTATGTATTGATTCTTTTCTTTTTGAGTGTATTGATGTTTTTGGGGACTTAATGCCTTTTATAATTTGTGAGTGTGGTTTTTAGTTTTTCGTGTAGTCAGCATTTATTACACTTTTTATGCAAACTACACAATGTATGTACGTACGTATATATGGGTGTGTTGTATGACTTTTTCCAAATTGTTGCAAGATGTTTATTTCCCCATGAAGCGTGAAAGAATACTTTACAATTAAGTATTAAATACTACTTTCTGTCCTATTTGGAATTTAATTTGTATTTCTTTTGATGTCTTTCTTTCCTTCATTCCAACGAATTCTATTTCAATCGAGAAAGACAGACAGTTAGACACCTAGAACATATCCAACGGTAAGACGTTCATATCGGATATAACGCAACTTACATCATCGCCAAGAAGCAAAAGGATATAATAACTAATTAGGTAAGACGAGATCCAACAACAAGCAACAAGTCAGTCCAAATACAGAAGAATTTACCGATAAAATCTAGATACAATGTACTTTAGGGTTAAATACTCTGAGCACCGTGTGCCTTAACCTTAAAAGGAAATTAACTTCCAGTTTTTTCATTTTCAAGTCCAAAATCACCTTCGTGAGGTGGCCAGCTTTCCAGTGCTAAAGAACAAGGCAGAGCTTCAATCGAACATAGAGAAGGGTACGTATTGCTGCCTTTTATCAAGTCACTAATGCTTTAAAATAGCTACAGAATGAGGTTTCCATCTCTCTCTCTCTCTCTCCTCTCTCTCTCTCTCTCTCTCTCTCTCTCTCTCTCTCTCTCTCTCAAATGCATATATGTATATTTACACAAACGTATACATATGTATAATATATACACATACACACACACACGCACACACGCACACACACACACACACACACACACACACACCACACACACACACACATATATATATATATATATATATATATATATATATATATATATATATCAATGTTGACAAATGTACGCTGTTAAACAAACGCTCTGAGTTGGTTTTAAAATGTCGCCAAAACAAATATTATATATCAAATTTTAACACCACCCACAGATAGAACGGTTCGTCCCAATCATATATGTAAAACTGTCAAGCTAGGAATCCTTCCACTACTATCTGAGGGTGCAGGATGCATGAAACTTAAGTAATAGATTTCATTACTTTGTACTTGAAGTAATTTGTTTATTTATTACGCTCTGCTTAGCATCGAGCACTGTAATTTCCCACGAGGACATCTGTATACCTTAATATTTTTATATATATATATATATATATATATATATATATATAATATATATATATATAATATATATATATAACACAAATTACTTCAAGTATAAAGAAACATGTGTTACTTAAGTTTCATGCATTCTGGAATCTTCAGACAGAATTAAAATATGGTCTGAACGTACCATTCTATTTCTAGATAGTGTTAAAATTTTATGAATAATATTTGTCTTGGTGGCGACATTTATAAACCAACTAAAAGCGTTTGTTTAACAGCGTAGATTTGTCAGCATTGATATTGTGTAGCTTTTCGGATATAATAAGATTGAATCGCTTGCTTACTCGATGCCTTGTTAACCTCGAGACAGCTAAGACTTGGTCCTTGTCTTTTTAAAAGACCAATAAACTTTGAAAACTGAGTACGGTCACTATATTTGTTGTTACGGAACTATTGCAAGTAATTACCGAAGCACGTCTTGAAAGCGCTATCAGTGAGGCCGATGTAAACCTTCTCCTTGTTGACTCCCGCTGCAACCTTGGCATTGTAAACAACACATTTTTGACAGTCACCTTTCAATGGGCATGCATGAAGACTGGTCTCGGCAATTACAATCAGCTGGTCGATCTTTACGCTGGTCTCCTGTGATTAATCTCTTATTGTGCGATTTGATTATACTAGCTACATTCTTCATACAGCTGTAACTCACTTTAATTGTGTTCGTATCAGGTGCAGCCAACGAACAATGCACTTTTAAAAAGGTCCTTACTATGATAAGATATATTGTGCGTGACAAATAATGTGAACTGACTAATTTTAAGTCAAGAGGGTAATTAATTAGCTGTTCATAATTTGCCCTCCCACAGAAAATTTTTTGACTTACCCTCCCACACTCAAACTTCATTTTTACCCATTCCCCACTTATTTTTGCCTGTTTCCCCTCCCCACTGTGATTTTTTGAAGCTCCCTCGCCCTGTGGAGAAAAAAAACTTGCCAATTTCCCCTGCCCTGGAAACAATTTCCCTCAAAAAGTTTTTCGCCAAGCCCTGTCCCCAGCACAATCAACCGATATCCACCCTGCCCTACTAAAAAAACTAAAATTTGCTCCCCTACCACCTAAAAACATGTCCCCTGCCCTAGCAAAATTAAAATTTCCCCTGCCCTCAAAAATTGCTCCTGGAATAGCTTTTTCGATGAATAGCTCCGTTGGCTGCACCTGTCGCATTGAAGATCTTGTGGAGTTTGGACCCCTTTTGAAAGTGTGTATCAACAAGTCGAAGAAATTTCTAGCCTATATTAGTTTCCACGTTGTTATTGAAAGGGATTGAACCATGTAATATTATTACATTTCCTCTTATTGCTTCTCCTCGCTGAATGGTTGGTCTTGACATATTGAGTTTGATTGGTGTAACCACTTGTGTTCAACTCTGTACTCTAGTGACCCGTCGTCCCGGTATAAGCCTATTAGTTCTTTATCATATTTCTCGACGAGTGCGCTAAGGATATAAAGACCCGCAAATTAGCATATATCAGCACCATCGAAATTCCCAATTGCGACATCGAATATTTCTCACTTTCTCTTTTGATACAGTGTGTCATGTCGTAAAAGAGAATGGTCTTTCTTGAGTGCATTATGATATTAACCACTTCATCAAAAATCGAAATGTATTCCCTCGCAAAATCATCCGATTTGTGTAAGACATCTTCCGAGATCGATGAATAGAAGTTGACAGATGTCAAATGGAATGAATCTATATTTTGACTTATTCCGTATTAAAAATAATAATAATTAATATAAGTATTATATAGAAATAATAACGCGAATAATAATAGGTTCAATTTCCGTGAAATTTACACCATAAGGGTATTTTGGGTCAAAAAGACCAAATATGATACCGATTTCACTGCCCCATGTTTCCATGGTAACTATTTTAGGGGTTGAAAATTTCAGTTTTTCTAATATTCCATGAAAAGTTACTTTGATTGATATGAAAATTATCTAGTGGGGGAGTTCGGGTCAGAGAACACAAAAACCAGACTTATTTTAATGTTTTGAGTTGCCATGGTAACTATTTTGGGATTGAAAATGTTACTTTTTCCCTAATTCCTATTAAAGAACGATTGATTGATGTAAAAATTTGATCATAAGGGTTTGTCTGGTGAGCACACCAAAAGATATCACACTCATTGTAATGTGAGATGTTTCCATGGCAACCATTCAGGAGTAAAAATTACCATTTTTTAAAGATTCCATCTAAAATCCAGGAATCAATAGAATGTGTAATATCAAAGGGATATTTTGGGTTAGAAAGACCAAATATCCAGTGTAAAAATCCAGTAATCAACAGAAATATTATACCAAAGGGTTATTTTGTGTTAGAAAGACAAAATATGATATCCATTTTTACTGCCCCGTTTCCATAGTAACCTATTTGCATTTCAAAATTTCAATTTTTTTTCCAAATTCCATTAAATGTAATCCCAGTTACTATGCAAATGCTCTCCTAAGTGTATTTATCACAGCATGAACTCCATGTTAATTTTTGTTTTATGTTGCCTTGGTAAACCATTTTGGTAACCACAGATTTTTTATTTCAAACCATAGACCCTCGAGAGGGTCTATGCTAAAACATAATTCACTGTTTTTTATTTATTTTATGGATGTCTAAGTAACAACTTAGAAATTTGTTCTATAAAAAAATAATTGTAATTTCTTTGCCTTCATTCTAGGATGAATAGTAAACATAATATATATTGGGGCCATTCTGGTCAAAATTATGTTTTCCGTTAATTTTAGTGTGTTAGAATTAATTTTATATAGACCAGAAATAATTTTTGAAGTATTTTTAATTTTGTTTCATGCAGTCATTCCAAATAAGTGTTATATAGTACAGTACTAACTCATTATGCATCGAATTATGTTTATGCCTTCAAATTAATTTTATGTGCTAAAATTAATTCTACTAGTATCTCAAATTAATTAATTTAAATTTATAATATTAATAATTAATTAATAATTAATTTTTTTCGTTAACAAGAGAAGAAAAGGATATTTTACAAGATTCTGCCTATGAAGTGAATTTCTAGTCTTTTGATGTGTATACTTGCACACCTTTAATACCCAAGGAAACAGGTATAATGGACGACAGTGGGACTCAAAAGTTTTGTGACCTATTAACAACCGGTTTAACCCTCAGAGTTGTATGCAAATTTTAAAAGTCGCCATGACGACCTGACAACAACATGGCCTTTTCAGCACTAAGAAATAGTGTAGCAGGGCTAAAAATAAACCATGGCCCTTCTGTTGGGAGGAGGCATAATTTCTGTGTCATTGTGATTGATACATTATTATCAAAATGCGACGAGAATGGGTTTTTATTGGCCATCGTTTCCTGTGCCTGTCATTCAAGTACGTCAGTTCAGATATTGAAACTTTGTTGCAAAGCTCCACCGCACGGCCGGTTGTCTTCGTAATTTCCAGAACAAACTCATATTATGGCAAATTTCTGTGCCCAGCTGGGTTTGACTGCATGCATTTATCTAGCTCGTCCCAAAGTGACGGGCGCATCTTTCAACCTTTCAGCTTGGTGAAAATGCATTATGGCCATTATGGTAATAACCGGGAGGGCACATTGTATACATTTTGTATATATATATATATATATATATATATATATATATATATATATATATATATATATATATACGAAGTATGCGGTTCGACTTGTCCGATACAAAGTGCTCAATACAAAAGTAGAGCGAGATATACAAGGGATGCTGGAGAATTGATTTTACAATGTCATCTCTACAACGTTGTTTCGAAACAACGTTGTAGAGATGACATTGTAAAATCAATTCTCCAGCATCCCTTGTGTATATATATATATATATATTGTGATATAACCGAGGTTACGTTGGTATTGTCGGTTATGTGGTAGCGTGTCGGGGCCGGCAAGGCTGGTATTCCAATGATGAAGGGATGTAAAGACGACTGGAAACAGCGAGTACAATATAATCTAAGATGCTACTTTATTACACTAAGCTCTAAGCTACGTACATAGAGTGATGGTAAGCTGGAGACTGACTTGAGTACACGTGGGCCAAGAGAGATATACATGCCCTCATGAATAGTAATGACAGCTCATGAATAATAATCACATCACACTACGTCACATTCCTCCCTCCTTATTTTGATGGAGACAGGGAGTCTACATCACTAGTACGGCAAAATAATTCAGAAAATCAGCAAAAATCAAAGTGAAATAATACACTGCTAATACTACTGAATCTAAAGGAAAGTACATGACAATAAAAAAAAACTACTGACTAAGTCGGGTACAGTAACCTGGGCAAACACCATTACTATAAGGGTTGAAAATTCAACATGCATTTTCGAAAACAGTGTATATCAGGTCACTACAGCCCTTTCACTACATCATCCATGCACTTTCACACACTACCGTACATCCGAGCTCCACATTCGCGACAATGCGTCCGCGTTTGTATTTTCGCTGCCCTTCTTGTACTCAATCTTAAATTGATGCTCTTGCAGTATTAAACTCCATCGCAACAACCTACGATTTTTACTACACATTTTGTCTAACCAAACCAATGGATTGTGATCTGTTTGAACTGTAAACTCTCTCCCGTACAAGTAAGGATTCAAAGCTTCCACAGCCCAAACAATGGCTAAACACTCTCTTTCTATAGTTGGGTAATTTCTCTCCCTGGGGAGGAGTTTTCGGCTAATATACTGAACCGGATGTTCCTCTCCCTTGTCATCATATTGACACAAAACCGCACCAATACCATGGTCAGACGCGTCTGTCTGCACCACAAACGGCTTATGATAATCTGGAACCACCAGAACTGGTGATGATGCTAAAGCATCTTTCAGCTTCTGGAAAGCATCTACACAGCTCTGAGTCCATTGAACATTGGCTGGGCTATTTTTACATGTCAGCTCAGTCAATGGGGTCGCAATGTCAGAGAAATTTGGGATAAACTTCCTGTAGTATCCTGCTAATCCTAAAAATGATCTGACATCACGCTTTGTCACTGGTGTTGGATAATTGACAACAGCATTAACCTTATCTGCCATAGGTTTTATTTTTCCACTTCCAGCACCATAACCAATGAAAGCAACCTCACTGCCACCAAGATAGCACTTCATTGGTCTAGCAGTTAGTTTACAACTACGTAACCTCTCAAATATGCTACGCAGGTGTTTAACATGATCTTCCCATGAATGATCATGTGGACCCAAGTCATCCATATATGCTTTTTCTCTGGGCTGATTAAACGTCTTATCCATTAACCTCTGAAAAGTTGCTGGCGCATTTTTCATCCCAAATGGCATAACAGTAAACTCATACAGTCCAAAAGGAGTGATAAAGGCAGACTTCTCCCGAGCACGTTTGCTCAAGGGAATTTGCCAATATCCCTTTGTGAGATCGATCGTCGATATATAATTCGATCCGCCGATTTCCTCAATCAATTCATTTGGTCTAGGCATCGGATATGCGTCAGATACCGTGACCTTATTTAGACCTCTATAATCAACGCAGAATCGAACTCCGCCCTGTTTCTTCTTGACTAAAACGAGAGGCGAGGCATAGGGACTCTTTGATTCAGTGATAATTCCAGCTTTCAGCATTTTCTGCATTTCCTCTTTAACTGTCTGTTTAGCTGCCTGCGGTAGACGATATGGTTTCTGACAAATTGGCGTTTCGTCAGTAGTTATCACATCGTGTTCTACCTGATCAGTACAACCGGGCACGTCAGTTAAAACATCACTGTACTCTTGCAGTAAGCGTAACAGTTCCGCACGCTGATCCGCAGTTACCGAATCCACAATTACTACATCTCTCCAAGTCTCTGTGCTCTGATCCTCCGGTGTGTAGTACATAGAGTTTTCTATGTCCTTGTTGCACACAGCATCAACAGTGTCAACAAAATACATCGGTTTATTTCTTTCTTTCCATACTCTCAGCATGTTGATATGATAAACCCGCTTTGGTTTTCTACGGCCACCCCGCTCAATTTCGTAATCAACGTTTGAGACTTTCCTCACCACAGTGAATGGTCCTTGCCACTGAGCACTCAACTTATGCATGGAGGAAGGTAAGAGTACAAGTACTTTATCACTGTTCTTAAAAGAACGTTTCCTTGCTCCCCTATCGTACCACCGTTTTTGTCATGCTTGGGCTTTTTCCATGTTCTTTGTGACAATTTTTCTCATGTCGGCAAGTCTTTCTCGCATCGTTATTACGTATTGTGCCAAGTTTTCTTCCTGTGAACCTTTCTCAGTCCACTGATCCTTGATCACAGCGAGTGGTCCTCTTATACTTCGACCATACATTAGCTCGAAAGGTGAGAAACCGGTACTCGCTTGCGGTACTTCTCTGTACGCAAAAAGAAGGTACGGCAAATATCGGTCCCACTCCTTCGGGTCTTCTGCTACAAAACGTTGTAACATTGCCTTGAGCGTTCCGTTAAAACGTTCAGTTAATCCATTGCATTGTGCGTGATATGGGGACGTTCGAATTTTTGAGATCTTCAACTTCGCGCACATATCAGTCATAAGGCGTGACATGAAGTTTGTACCCTGATCTGTCAAAATTTCACCAGGTAGTCCCATCCGACTAAAAACTTCGATCAACGCTGTCGCAACAGTCTCGGCTTCCTGGTCTGGCATAGCCAAAGCCTCTGGATACCGAGTTGCATAATCCACGATGACTAAAATAAACTTATTTCCTCGTCGAGTTCTTTTCAATGGACCCACAATGTCCATTGCAATTAACTCAAACGGTATATTTATAATAGGCATCGAAATAAGAGGCGCTTTCTCAGACGCTCTCCGTCTTGCAGATTTTTGACATGGACTACAAGTCCTGCAGTATTCTGCAACATCCTTAAAAATACCGGGCCAATAATAGTATTGTAGCAGCCTTTGTTTAGTCTTTTCAATGCCAAGGTGTCCTGACAGAGGTATGTCATGTGACACTCTTTAACAATGCATTGCGACATTCCGCCGGTACTACAATTTGTCTAACTTCACGCACCTTATGTGAAGAAATCCACTTACGATACAATAATTTCTCATGCCAGAAAAATCCTGTTTGATTTTCCGACGATTGATTTGCATCTGCATGCTCTCGCACCTTTGCAAGAGTAAGATTGGCCGATTGAAGTTCTCTTAACTTATCCCGATCTAATCTTAATATTTCAGCATATTCCTGCTGACATTTTAATCCAGTGGAAATATTCTTGGACACTTTTGAAGTGACGTCATCACTTTCCTCGTCATCACTGATGTCACTCAGATCTGATAAAGTCTCATCAAACGGCTCGTCAAGGGCTGGTGCATCATGGGAGGTATCATTACACTCACTCTCACTGTTTACATCATCCGCTTTCCAATCGTTTAAATTGTCCTCATCAAACAATCTAGAGATACCCAGTGAATCATCGTGTTCGTCACGTGACCCATTTACCTCTTGGATTTCATTGACCTCGTCAATGTGTTTTGAAGCACTGTTACTTTCATCAGATGATTCTACTTCCTCATCGAAGTCATCATCACTTTCTTCTGCTTCACTGAGAGTCGGCAATTCCTCAACAGGTATTGCTCTCACGCCAGACGCCAATTCATTTTGCTTAACTATAGCCTCGCGCTCGTCCTGCGCTTTCTTTTGACGTCTTGTGACCACTAACGCACGGCAATCCTGCAAGGCAAGCGCGTCCTCACCTAGCAGAACGTCCTTGGGTATACCTTTCCATACCCCCATACGCAAAGGTCCAGTGAAAATTTCACTTTCGATGTGGGCTTTGACAACAGGCGCCTTGTGCACTGTTTCGTCTGCAAAACTAATATTGCAAGTCTCTCCAGGCAAATAGTTAGATTGTTGTACGACCTCTGGCTTTACAAAGGTTTGACAACAACCTGTGTCCCTCTGTATACTCACTGGTTTACCGTCTAAACACCCAATGTAAGTATTTCTCCCAAGTAGATAATCGTTACCAAATTCAGCCCAAATATCATAGCTTTGTCATCCTGACTTTGACATGGCCAACAACCTTTGTCTTTGCTGAACCTGCATTTTTATCAGACTTTTGTTCGAGACAATTTCTTGCCAAATGACCAGTTTTCCCACAAGTATAACATGCAGCTGAGGGCTTTGACTTCTCACCACTCTGAGATGAGTTATCAAACTTCTTTCCCTCACCCTTTTGCTGCTTGTTCTTATTGTTAAAACTTTTGAAACTCCGCTTCCGCTCAGTCTGATCGCTAGCAGCGCCAGAATGTGCAGATTTATAAGTCTCACCAAGTTTTACCAACTCCTTATAGTTTTCAGGATCTCTTTCCTTCAACTATGTTTGCATTTGTTTGGGCACGCCCTCAACTAATTGCTCCATTATGAATAGTTCACGTACCCGTTCATATTTTTCTTCACCACTTAAAGACGGAACCCCACTTGTTTCCATCCAGCGGTCAAAAGTATCGGCAACAATATCACCCCACATACAGAATGTCTCCTCATCTGTATGTTTGCAAGCTCTGAATTTAACTCTGTATGACTCTCTGGTGAGCTCATACTTCCTAAGTATAGCAACTTTCACCTTATCATAATCTAGGGCATCGTCTTCTCTCAACCTAGAATATGCCTCCTGGGCCTTACCTACAAGAGTCGGAGCTAATTTCTTTGGCCAAATCTTCTTAGGCCAACTGTACGTTCGAGCTAGCCTCTCGAATGTACGCAAATGTGTGTCCACATTGTCACCTTCCTTGAACTGAGGGAGCTTAGCAGTCCAATCATTGAACATGAACTCACGATCCGTATCAGGCGACTTTGCTTTCCCTTGTTGTACATCTAATTCTTTCATTTTCAAATCGTGTTCGCGCTGTTCTCTTTCTGCCTTTAGTTGAATTTCACGAAATTGTTTTTCTTGCTCAAATTTCTGTTTTTCTGCATCTATACGCATGCGTTCTCTCTCTAAATGCTGCGTGTGATTTGCCTGCTCCTGTTTATACAGATTCAATTTAAGCTGAAGAATTTCTTTTTGATGCAACAGGTTTTCAGTTAATTCCTTTCCACTTAAACCGCTTGTTGCGCCATAATCATCAACAGGCTCTTTTTTAACTTGAGGGTCTTGGTTTTCTGTCATACTGGGAAAGTATACTTCATGATCACCCTCTGTATCGGAGATACTCATTCATTCACTAGCACACGGCTGTAGTAAGAGATATGCACTTACCTGGTCACCCCTAGAATGCAATGGTATCAACCACCAGTGTGTTGACCCCACCCAGTCAGTGTAAATTTCTTAATTGAATGCAACTGAATGATAGTGTTTCCCACGGCTTCTTATCTTTGTTTTTCACTGCTAATGAAAAGATACTCAAGTGCACAATCACAGAAATGCAAATTTCTTGTCGTACGATTTGCACAGGTACTTAGTTAAGGGGCATTCACCCCAGAAAAACAACCTATCTTTAGATCGTTAAGACTTTGTTTCAATAAGTGTTTATCTTAGTACTTACAGTCTTTTGTGTCAACGGGTGTGTCTTCCCGCGTATACTGAAAGATTAATTAAACACTGAAACAAAAAGATTGTGAAAATTCTCTGCACACAGAAATTTTCGAGAAATTTCAAAGTCATAAAAAAGCAAGTCCGGTTGCTTCATTGACAGTGTCCACGGCAAGGTTCAATTAAGTTCACTTCACACAAAAGTTCTTTTGTCTTCTTTAATTGTCCCCCGTCTTCTGTGAACTTGCTTCTGCTGGCTTATGGTTGAGTTCTCTTCAAGATTGACAGTGCTCACAAAATCCAACTTCTCGTCTCTGGTTTATCAGCTACGTCCACACGGCGACGTCTGCACCAGTATTAAGTTGATCAGCAAATTCAGTCCTGCTGGGCTATCTCAGGTATCGGAGATTCTGCTATGCATTACCACGCTAATGCATACATAAAATGACAACAGTCTCCCACTGCAGATAACTTTCCAAAGTTCCGGCAGATATTTAACTTGCTGCTTGTAGCCAAGTCAGGTTACAACAACCATAGAAGCGTTCGTTCCGAGTCTCTCAGCTTTTAGTAGCACACAGTTATTTTTCAAAGTTCCGAGTGTGTCTTACACACGGCTTAAAGTGTCTTTAAAGTACTCACGGGTTAAGCTTTGTTACAACCAGGTTTCCGCCAAGTCCGTCTTGAGAATGTGAGTTAGAATCACAACCGCTGGCTCCAATGTGATAAAACCAAGGTTATGTTGGTATTGTCGGTTATGTGGTAGCGTGTCGGGGCCGGCAAGGCTGGTATTCCAATGATGAAGGGATGTAAAGACGACTGGAAACAGCGAGTACAATATAATCTAAGATGCTACTTTATTACACTAAGCTCTAAGCTACGTACATAGAGTGATGGTAAGCTGGAGACTGACTTGAGTACACGTGGGCCAAGAGAGATATACATGCCCTCATGAATAGTAATGACAGCTCATGAATAATAATCACATCACACTACGTAACATATATATATTAGAAACTGGATGGATTGAAACACACTTCCACACCTGGTTGTTCAGATCATCACGTCTTTATTGTACCTCAAAACACAATGTTTCGCTCTAAAGTTAGAGCTTCGTCAGGTGTATACTGAAAACGGAATATACAGAGATGAAGTTGAGATAAAGTACACTTTACTTAGATGAGATTATGTGACACGATACTAAAAACTCGTTTGTCTGAAAATATACATGAGTAAAGAGTGTACAGGGACTGACCTGGAGGTTATAAGGAAAAACGACACTTGTTGGTCCAACGACTAGGGATGGAAAGTGGCATGCGGATGTGTTAGCCTAACTGCTTTTATACACTAAGCCTGATGTGTGGAGGCGCTGTTTGCAGCTCATTTGAATATTTGGCGGACATTCATGCCGTTAGGAAACAGTGTGTCTAGTTTTATGATCCACAGTAATTCAATTTGTCTAGTTTTATGATCCACAGTAATTCAATTTGTTTTCTTAATTTGTCGTCTTGTTTGTTTACTAGTATGATTCCAATGATTGTAATATCATGTATGTCGTGTTCGCCGGAATTGAAATGAATGGCTACTGGAGTGTCTTTTTATGACGAACTGAGGATAGGTGATTGTTGACAAACGGAGACGGAGTGATGTTTTTGTTTCTCCCACATATTGTTTCAGGCAGCGTTTGCATGTCAGAAGGTAAACTATGTTTTTGGAAGTGCAGCTCATGTTGTTCCTTATTTCGTAAGTGTTCTTGTTTACTGTGCTGTGGAATTGTGTTGTGTCTGATGTGTGTTCGCAGATGTTGCATCCCCTGGTTGATTAACACTTAAAGAAACCCGGATTACCTGTGCTGGCGTTGGAAATATCTGATCGAACTAACAGGTCCCGGAGATTTACATTACGTCGATATGAAATTATCGGTTTGTTAGGTATGGCTTGTTTGCATTTGGCTGACTTGTGTAATATGTGGAAATTTGAGTTTATGATGTGACGGAAATTTGGATGGCAGGGATTGAAAGTGGTGACACTACTTCACTATCGAATTATCCCAAATTAGTTTCAATCGGGTTTAATAATATTTATTTTGGTGGTGACATTTTGAGATCTGATCAGAACGTTTATTTATTATGGTAGATTTATCGTCGTTGATTTATTGCTGATAGACCAAGATTGCACTGTTTGTTTATTTAAGAGTAGCTCGATTATCTGGCAATAATCATCCATGACACGTCGTATTCAGATACTAAATAAACTAATAAACTTTCATAATTCAGTGCTGTTCTCGGACTTCTCATTACAGATCAATTGCATGTTTTTAACAAAGAGTTCATATTTTTTTGAGTTATCACTATTGTTTGATGTATTTTCATATCCTTTCCTTTTTCTGAGTAGCGGATAAACGGATAGAGGTATTGTTGAATTCACGAGTCTCTGACAGGAAATTTAAAATAAATAGTGAGTAATACACTTTTCTTATCATAAAAAGTAATATATAAATATTCTCGCAAAACCCTAAAAAACTATATTGCTCTCTTTGTAAGGATCTGAAGAAAACATAGAATACTAAATGGTTTATCATTGTCAAATTTAACATTGGGATATGTCCTATCACGTTCTGTTATGACGTACAGCTTTGTACCGTAATCGAATTGTTTTTCCTCGCTAATAAACTTTAAATCAGCAAAGTATTAGTGACAGTTAGTGACAATGTTTCAAAACGCTTACTTTTTATATAGACTTTTTATCTTTAGCTATTACCTATTCACGCCATTTCAGACGTGTTGCTGGTATTAAAGTACAAATTATATGGACCTTGTTTGTTCCTTTGCAATACTCACAAATATTCATCCTTCAATGGTTATATTTATGTAGTGTTAATCATAACTACATTACTGAAGTTGGTGTTCTCACTTTTACAGTCCGGCCAATCCAACATTTTATCGCAAGGAGGGTTCTGATGTGGTTAAGGTGTAAGTCTAATTTTTCGATTTTTCCGTTATTAATGACAGCAATTGAGATTGAGAAGACGATACTGAGATCGGTTTTGAATGAACTGCCGTTAGCGCTCATCAAACGTCTTGATATTACAGGACATCATCGAGTTTAAGTTGAAAGTACAAAAGACCTTAAATAAAAATTAGAGATATATCAACTTACCGTTTACAACTACTCAAGTTATATTTCAAACTAGTTTTGGATTAGCAACATAGCTGTAAGCATGGAGCATTGGATAATTAAAAAAGTGCTTGATTGTCATTCTCACACTTATTTCTAGTTGGTGGCCTAAAAGGAGACCCACACTTCACAACTTTCGATGGACATCGCTACGACTTCCAAGGCCTCTGTTGGTACACTCTTGTCAAAGACTGCAGCAGTGTTCCTGATTTCGACGTCAAGGGTCGATTCGAAGAACGGTACATCGATCCTGAAGTCAAAACTAGGACTGTGGAAGTCATGATAACTGTTGGTACAGAGACGATAAACCTCAAAGAAGATGACAGCATCTACGTAAGTGTGTGAACTCAGTTGTCTGCAAAGAAGTTACAAATGGTAATGCCATTTTCACAATTCACGGTTTTACTCGTACAGGCGTTTTGTGTTATCTGCCCTTTTTATCGCAAATTTTGTTATGGTGATGAAAGCGATGTTGTACGTTATCATATTCCCGTGTAATGATAATTACACAGACCTTTCAAATCGTGATGTACCATGCTAGATGATCATCAGTTATCTCAAGACGATTGAAAAAGGTGAAACCAGTAAAATGAAATTTAAAGTGACAAGAAACACAAATATAAAATCTCACACTATAACCAGTATCCAACCATATACTATTGTTTAATTTGGATGGGTATCATGACAGGGTTTCCACTAGGATATCTGACTGGGCAGAATTTGAAAGTACACGGGAAGAACGCGTGAGAGGCTGGGCTGGGGGAAATTGTCTGAGGGAGTGTCCTCTAGCTGGCCTGGAAAATTTTGAAAAGTTATTGTGTGCAATGGTGCAGTGTGGTGCAAACTGAAAGGTATCTTTAATTTGCTATTGTACTAAGTACAACTGTTAGGTCATCCCAAGGGGAGAGACCACGAGAGGGGGTCCCCCTCTCGCATCGTAAATTTTGATAAATTGATGAGTATAATGGTGCAATATGAGAGATGTTTCAATTTTATTTTGTACCAAAAATTGAGTAACCCCTTCTTCGCCTTCACATTTTGATCAATCCCCCTTTGAAGTTTTACATTTTTGATTGATCCCCTTCACATTCCTCTATCTCCCAAGGCCGGAAATAATGAATGCTCTCATATTGCAATATAACATTCTTTTTGTGAACGTATGTTTCCATTGTAACCAGTTTATGCGATCAAAATTACATCACGTTTTTCTTATATTGGTGAATAGAACTTGGATTTTTATCAAAATTACAGCGTAAGGTACTTGATATCGGTGATTGCAAATGTAGGATCTAATTTTTGATAACCCGTCTCATTGGAAAAGGTTTCTGCCATCAAATTTAAAATGCTCTTCAAATGACACTATCAATGTTGTGCGCATTCATTAAACCGATACTAACAACAAAATGGCAGTTGGACTTGCCAAACATGGTATTCATCTTTGTGGTCATATATTTCCATGGAAACTGCTTTAGTCATCGAATAGACATTTGCTTAAGACAAGTATTATGCAAAAATTCATAAATCTTATCTTAAAAATGTACTTAGATTTATTAATTACAATATTAAAAATCAAGTTAAGCAATAAAGCGCACCCAGCGATATATCCAGCCGCGGTATATCGCCAATATACCACGGTTCTTTTCGTGTCTCGACCAATCAGATTGCTGTATTTGCACCATCAATATACTGGTATGATATAATTTATGGTTTTGTATTACATTTTTGCTATCAATATCAGTAAACAAATGTTTCCAATTTAACCTGAAATTGGAAAAGTGCAAACGTTTGGTCGTGCTATTTTCAAACAGCAAAGGGAGTGTCACAAGATTTTCAAAACATCCCATGCTGTTTCAGTTTACAAAAAATTCCAATAAATAATGGTGATTCTCCATGTGTTTTCATTCCCTGAAGTCATTAAATGATGGTGGGAATACAACAACATGTGTTTTCTGTACATATTGTCTTGCGTCCTGTCTTGGCAAGTCTATCAAAGCTTGTACAATACCTTTTACCAGCAGAGTGGCAATGCCAAGTTCTTGGAATGCCATGGCTTTAGTTAAGTGCAGGGTATGAGACACGGCTTCGCATATATTTTACACGGTGACCCATATAGAAACACAAAACATATTGTATACAACAAGAGTTAATCTTATTCCATGTTGGATCTGTATCAAAGTAAGATCTCATTAGCTTAATAGGTTAATACAAAGTATTTCCAGTAGTAATAGTTATAACCTTATAAAATTTGGGCAGTGTTTACTAATATGGCTAAGCCTATACATTATACCTTGGGCTCTCTTTGCACTTTACATAGATTATATTTGGTACATGATGTATGTGTATCAAAGGTCTATTTAGGATGATACCCATATTGCACTATATTATATGATGAGCCTGTATCAATGTAATATCCATTTTGGATGATACATTTGGGTGATACATTAAGTGCAGTATATTTTATCTCCGAATACAGATTGTACCTATATGGAAAGCTATTAACCTAGTGATGGGAGGTCTACAATGGTTACAACCCAAGCGAGTAAGCAACGTAGAGTCACATGGTTACGCGTTCCGTACGCATAACGTTTTGCACAGATTCGTATTAACGTACACAGTCGTTTGATCTCGCGATTTTCCGGCTAACCATCAGTCTACTACGTGGCCATCTTCTACTTCTTTGTATTCTAACAAAATGCTTCGCAGTACAGTGCTGAATGAAAGCTCTTGATTGTGCTGTAGCAGTGTTTGTGTATGGTTGCATTTACAAGCACCTCTAAGAGGGTTGACGTGGAAGACCTGAAAATATCAAGGGTATGTTGGGGGTCTCTAGGGGGACTTGAAACAAAAGTGTCTCTGATTAATAAGAAAAATCATTAAAGTTTTGAATGGTTTTATTCTGTCCCTGAAGCGCGATGAAAAGTCAGCATTATTGTTTAAAATTGAATTCAAATCCAGATTAGAATTCATTTGTTATCAAGAAAAATCATTAAAGGCTTTACACTTGCATATACAGAGTATTTGTAAAACAGAATTTTGTTTTTCTAGCACGCTGTGGGAGTAGAATGTGAAACTGCAATCGATACACTGCAAAACAAAAATACGTACAACTATATTCCTTAGTTTCATACAAATATTTTAATTGTGTCCAGTTTTCTTGGCAGGTGAGGGAAGTCATCCTGTTTTCAAACCTTTCCTATGTGACCGTATGTTTACCTTCATTTTTAGTTTGGCTTGAAATTGTACTGAAAACACTATTATTGATTATATAGAAAGTTATTACGACCTAGAAGTCAATATTTAATAACACTTCAGTATATACAATCATATATAAATATATACTTATATATTACAAATATAGCAAGCTTTGTCGGGAAAATTTTAGTAATTTACATTTAGACAACCGTAAGAAATGAAATTCTACTTTTGGTTGAAATTTCAATAAACACGTTTGGAACTAATTTGGGATGATTGGATGGCGAAGTAATGCCGATTTAATCTACAAACGTAACCTCATCTGCTTTTCATTTTACGTTACGCACTTGTTTTTATAAGTAAATTGTAATATTGCAACATTCAACTATATGGCACCTAACACTTTTGAATAAATTTGAAAAATATGAAGATCCAATTATCCCAAATTAGTTTGCTTCGGCTGTTTAATTATTTGACGGGTCAACAGGCCTAAAACCCTAATAACAGACTCCAAGAAAATAAAGACAAACAAACAAACAGCCAGCCAAACAAGCAAACAGTACAATATCAACAAACATACAGTATGTACAGAATGAATGCAGAGAATGGACCCGAAGAATAAAAATATCTGATCATTAGGTAAAAAATATCCACAGAAATGTGTAGTGGACCTTGGGATAAAAGCATATTTTCTAAGATTCAACTTTAAACGTGGAACTTGAAATAAAGACGGGGCCCTGAAGCGTCTGAGTCGTGTATAAATTGGCAATTGATATGAAAAGTAGAGACAAGAAGATCTCCCTGAAACTATTCCATTTAAAAAAGTCAAATTTAAAAGCTTCTGCCGAAGCGAGAGAGAAGGAAGATTAAAATGCACACAGGACTTCTGTAATCACTATTATACCATCCAATAAACTTCAGACACATATTTTTCAGACAACGTTTTGAACTTTCTCTACATGGTCACTCAAATATTGACAGTTTGAAGACCATATCACAGAGCAGTACTATAATCTGCTTCTTGCTAAAGATACATACAAGGATGTCAAAGCTCTCGGAGAAGAAAATGTATGACAGGATCTTTTTATCAAGCGTAGCGTTATGGAAGCTCGTTTATACATTTCTTCAATATGCGTTTGAAATGATAGATCAGAAACTAATATAATACCCAAGTCTCTGATCTCAGACACTCTCTTTAACAGACTTCCATCGATAGAATTATCGTACAAAATAACATTTCTCTTGTTGGTGAAGGAAATAACATTTGCTTTCAAAATATTAAGGTTAAGCTTCCACAAAGTACACCAATTAACAACCCTCAACAAATCCTCATGTAACAGAGTACAATCGCCCATGGAGTGAATTTCGCGAAATAATTTAGAGTCGTCAGCATACATACTGATGAGACTGAAGAAGGACATTCGGAAGGTCGTTAATGTATTGGGGAAAATCAGGGGTCCTAAAATTGAATCCCGAGGCACCCCTGATGGGACATGGGTGGTGAAGGACGATTTACCATGAACAATAACATTTTGATATCTGTCTGTAAGATAAGAAGTAAAACGTTTGAGACGTGGACCACACAGATCGAAAGAACTGAGCTTGTGAGAGAGCAGCTTGTGGTTGTCAGTGTCAAAGGCCTTAGCAAAGTCAATATAAATGCCTTCGACTTGCTTCTTGGAGTCAAGAGAATTAGAAAGAAAATCAACATATGAAATTAAATTAGTTGCAGTCGATCGACCCTTAACAAAACCGTGTTGAAATTCAGTCACTTAGCTTTCAACAAAAGGGTACACATTATTGTGAAGAATACGTTCAAAAACTATCCCCATTAGTGGCAAAAGTGAAAGCGAGCAATATTTTTGACCAGACAGATGTTTATTACCACCCTTGAACACAGGTATAACATTAGCGTGTTTAAACTTGTTAGGACAAATTCGCGAGTTTGTTAGATTGTTAGATAAACAACAGGAAAACGGGAGATTTTACTCAATGTTAGTTAACTAGAAGGAATTTTGATTTTTAGCATTGAAAATAGTGTAAATATTATATGCGAAACTGCAACAGCATTTGATAAGAACGTTTAGTCCTTTGGTTGAAGGACAGATATAAGGTCAATGTCCTCTGCATACAAAAGATGTGCACATTTTCCCGCAAAGAATCATCCAATTGTGGTAGAGTCCAGCTGATTACTAAGATTATCAGTACACACTGCGAAAACCAGGGTGAAAGTATGCCTCCCTGCCTAACACCATTATTCACCGAAAAAGGGTCAGATAATATATGGCCCCATCGAATACGAAACTCCTTGTGCCTGTACCAGTACATCATCAACCTGACTATATACATTGGAACTGATCTGCTGATCAGTTTATGGAATAATTTCCAATGACTGATTCTATCGAATGCTTTAGTGTCATCAAGAAAGAACAGGACCACAGGACTGTTATGCCGGTTATGAAAATCAATAACTCCTTGCAAAAGGAAAATACATATGTCTATTGTGTGGCCTTCTTTGAAGCCGAGCTGATGGTCACTTGTGCTGAGATGGCGCTTACACCTTTCTAAGACGATAATTTCATACACATAGTAATTGAAATAGTTCGATAATTGTTTGAATCAGTAGATTTCTTTTCCTTGACAAGCGGGACCAATGTATTGTCCTGCAATCGAGACGGCAAAAACCCATGCACTTGTATGGAGGATAGAGGAATTGACAAAAGCGAAGTCAAACGACAGTGCGCGTATTTAATGCGTTCTGAGGCGACGGCATCTGGTCCAACAGCTTTGCCAACAGTGAGAATGTCAATGGCCCGGGTACCCTCAGGTGTGACCATTATTTCGTTGGTTAAGCTAACATTAGACACACTCGTTTGTACAAAGAATTCACTTTTGTTATTTGAGACAGATGACAATAGCCCGGCAAAGTGCTCACGCCATATGTTAGCTATATTTTCAGATTTTGATACCCATTACATCCTCCAACTGACAATGATAATGTGACTTTTAATAAGAAGCCGCGTATTTCCAAAACTGTTCATTGTCTTTCCGGACAAAAGCATCTAAAATGCGATCGACCCGAACTTGATCCTCATTTTGGCTGCAATACTTCAAAACATACTTTAATTTTGCATTCATTTCCATCATGACATCAAACATTGGCCCACATCATGGTTTCTAATTATCACGCCATAAAATAAATACATCCCGAGCTAAGGTCTGATAATCCTTCATATACTGATTCCAACCACTGCAGGAACCCTTTATTATTACCCTGTATTTCGACGGCAAACTTTCGGCAGCAGCGCAAGCCGTAAGGCTTCCACAATATTATAATATAAATCATCTATAGCGGAAATATGAGAAGCATTTTTACAATGTACATCATAGCATGCAAAAGCTATCAAGTTTGTTTCCTGTTAAGGGAGCGTTCAGTTATTATGGCAGGGGTGGGCCGGCAAATTCTTCCTAAGCATCAGTCAAAATAAGTGAACCCCCCTACCCATTGCACAAAAAAATTGATGACTCTCCCCCTTTTAAGATGACAAAAATTTCATGACACCCCCCATTGCTTGAGTAAAAGCTGCACACACAAAGACCTCTGGATGGGGGGGGGGAGGGGCGATAGAATCCCTCCCCCTAAAAAAGATTCTCAGATTTTTTCAAATGACCCCCTTGCGAACTCACCAGGTGTAAATGTCAAATTTCCCCTTCTGACTTGCTATAATTTTGAAATTACTCCACAAAGGGATTGGACAGAAATTACGGGTGGATTGTGTACAAAATTTTGATATTTGGATTTAATTGATAATCAGCTGTTGATAATGTTGATTCACTATATATGGTAGTCTATGAGAAAACTATGTAATACATTTTCAATACAAAACTATATCTATGCATTTATAGATATTTTATAATTGACATAAGTGTATTTAATTGGAATGGGGTTGTTACAAAATTGTCACTGTATAATGCATTTCATCACCAATCTTGCCTGAATTACACAAAGTACAAATATTACAAATATTATTTGGTAACGGTTGGAAATAGGAAGTTTGTGGCTACCACAGCAAAATTTAGTGAGATTAATTCTGTCAGTTGCGTTGAGCTTAGATAGGTAGTATTCAAAGATAAGATAGTTTGTACATAAAGTATTGATTTGGACTTCGCTCTACCTATTTTGAATGCTAATATCTTTCATTCGCAACTCCAAACTGTGTTTCAACCATTTCTTGTGCCTTCAATAATTTTTGCTCGGTTTTCTCTACAAAGGTTGTCTTTTGAAGCGAACTCCAAAGTTTTGCATGGATTGAACGCCCGCAGGGGTGACCAGGGCCCATTTTAGACCTAAAATTTTGTAATTTAGGACCCCGTTTTAGACCTTTATGACCTTTGACCCAGCTCAAAAGTCACTGTATCAAAATTTGCAAAACGACATAGAGTAAAAAACAAGCATTTGCATGACCGAGTTTGCGGTAAAGCCTACCACTGTACCGCATTTAGGGCTATGATTTCCCCCCCAAAAATTCTGCACATTTCCTTCAGTGTAACTTCAAAAAAATCACCCACACATCCAAGCAAAGACAGACAGGACACAGCATTGGCGGCAAAGGCAAGGTGCCCAGTTATTGCGAGACGGCAACTTTGCAGTCTGAACATGGCCAAACGCATGCGTGACAACGCATTCGTGTGTAATTATAGACATCATGCCTTTATCACATCTGATAATGCTATGTTTTTCTGTGGCACACAGGTGAATGGTAAACCACTGATCAGTAACGATCAATTGAAGAACATGAAATTGATCAAAGAAGACGATGAAATCATTGTCACACTCCCTGGCTTGCAAGCAACATGGTCAGGACCAAATCACGCAATGTCCGCTACTATTACTGAACCTTTGAAAAAAGGGCTGGTGTGTGGTCTCCTTGGCAACGCAGACGGAGATCCTGATAATGACTTCAAGAAATTCGATGGTTACCGAACAGATAACGTCGACGACTTTGCTAACAGTTGGAAGGTCTCCTCCATGACGTAAGTATATTTTGATTAGGAAGATGTTTTTCGCACCACTGCGGTCACGTGCGGAAAAGGGAATTAAATTTCTTATTAGCACCCCAGCGGTGCGGATAAGGAATAAAAATTTCTTATTCGCACTGCAGCGGTGCGAATAAGCAATCTTAATTTTTAGTACTTTGTGCCCTGTGGGCACAAGGTACTAATGTGATGGCGCGGCCCAATATGCCCAACATAGTGGGCCGTATGCTGTGGATGCAGGTATCTCAGAAACGCTTCAGTAACTTTTTCTGAAATTTGGTCTGGTGGTCACTTGGGCATGTATCTCGAACGGTCTTTTTTCTTTTTTTGATTGAATCATTGTAAAGTCACTTTTTTAGCTTTTTTGTGAAAACCACTATTTTCAATTTTCCCTCAAAACCACTGATTTGATTATTGTGATGTTTGGCATGGGTGTTCGTATAGTTGAAATGCCGTCAGAAATGTTCAAAATTTGGTGATACATGCCTTGTATTATTTTTAAACAATATTTTTATCCATTTTTATTTTATATTTACTTGATTTTGACTCGCTTTCGTTAAAGCTACCGTCTGCGCATGCGCACAACTTTAGGAAAAAATCTGAGTCTGATCGAATCGGACACCATCTTGTTTCTCGGTCTGGGCACATTTTTTACGTTGTGAACGTTTCACTGTGTATTTCAATATGTTCTATAGTTATGAAGTTGACAGTGATGCACTTTTGCGGCTGTCGTGTATTTTTTGGTACGAAAGGCGCCTTTTATCGACTGAAGAATGATGGCCTCCGTAGGCGATAAACACCGGTACCGGCAGGCATATCAGTTCTACTGAGGAAGTAATCCACTGGCCCGTACAGGTCAGGGACTCACTTAGGGGAGAACCACTTGATTTCGGGGGGGGGGGTATGGAGGATTTTGAGAAAAAAAATGTCACCAGGTGAAATAAAAGAAAAAATTAAGCCTGTAATGGCTTGAGAAAAAAAATACTCATAACAGACAGAAATAAAAAAGGAACTGTCACAATGCAGTTGAAAAGAGCAAAATTTTGGAAACTTCATTCTCATGTATTGTTTGCTAGCATGCTGCCACAGGCAGCGCAAATGTTTTTACCACAAGAAATTCTTATGTTTTTTTTCCAGCACTTATGATATAAGCATTCACTACTTTACACCTCAGTGCACTATATGTTTTCCTTCCCTTTTCTGACCCAAGAAATCATATTTCAGGATTTCTGTTGCAATATCTCAATGGTACAGGCAATATCTATATGGGACTATCTGACTTCTGTAAATTGTGAAAATTTAAAACACAAGACAGGAGTCAATAAACTAGTGTTAAACCAATACATTATTCTCTCAATATGAATATGTTAGAAAGATTACAAGTTGAGAATGAAAAATTGAGAAACAACAAATATAATGAAATACAGTGTGTGAGCCTTGTTTCTCTGACCACAAAAGATAACATCTCCCCTGAGAACTTAAAAGAAATTGACTGTTTCAAAGAAAAGCAGGTATAGTACTGATCATTGTTGATTTGCCAAAAAAGTGTTCTATAATTTAAAGTTGTATATATACTAGACTTTCCATTTTGTTTTCATTTGTTGGAATGTAAAATGAATATATAAAACCATCCTGTGATATTTGAAACACTAGCTTAAATTTGAAAAATTGCACTGCTACTCCATTTGATAAAAAAAAATTGATGCAGGTCTGACAGTTAAAATAAAAAAATGCTGTCTCTCTGACCAAAAAAAAGTTCCCATACCCACTTTCTGCATACCCCCCGAAATCAAATGGGCCTCCCCTTAATATGCGCATGCGCATATGACAAGTTAGCGTTGTTTTGCAAGGATTTTAAAAAATCAAACCGACGCGATCTTGTTCTTCGGTCTTGTGCGAATTTTGACGTTTTAAAGTTTTTAGAGTTTATTTGATGATGTTTTGTAAATATGAAGTTCACAGTGATGGTACTTTTGCTGCTGTCATGTATTTTTTGGCACGAAACGCTCCTTTGATAGACTGAAGAATGATGGCCTCCGTACTCGGTACTCCCCAGTACCGGTGAATCCATTGCCTTAGCGAGGCAATCCCACCGGCGTCCCCTACTAATAGCTGGGTGAGAGCGAGGGAACGCTCTATCCTTCTACCTCCATGTCATAACAAACTAGCGTCGTTTTATGTTGATGTACTGTCCTTTCGACACAGCGATAACTTTTAGTTTTCTGTTGCCTATTTTGGGTAATTTCGACAGTTGTGCATTGATTTTGACATCATTGTTGACTTAATTCGATCGCTAAAGACAGTGTGTGCTTATGTTGACCGATTTACGCGCACTTCAGAATCACGGCATAATCCGACATGGTAATTTGGCATGATCATCAGATCATACATGATCCGAGATTGCACTTCAGCAAGGTCACGATAACTAATGTTGTTTGTTTCACTGTCGTTTAATACCTATATTTCCACTAAAAGACCATTAGAATTTCCTCCTGGCTACTTTGAAATCGTGCATTGGCATCACAGTCGTTTGGTGGGCTATTCAGCTCTGGGACTATATTCGCCCCTAGACGAGTGGACAGAAGCGAGAAACACCCCGAGGTGTTTCTCGCTTCTGTACACTCGTCTATGTGGCGAATAGTCCCAGAGCTGAATAGCCCACCAAACGACTGTGATTGGCATGCATGCAGTTGTCAACATCAATATGCTTGAATGTAGTAGACTCTTACTATGAATATATCGACTGTCACTGCATATTGCATATGTGTGCAAGTCACTCCATATCATATCAAAAAATGTAGTATTGCGACGTTTGAGCTGCCAGAAGCCAAAATTTACAGTTTATGAGAAAGTTATCTTACTTGTAAAACTCAGTTCTACTTGAACAAAATGCAAGCTATGTTGTATAACTATCGTGAATAACATAATATTTTGTACCTATCACCGTGTCAGAAAATCAGAAGGAAACAACCAGTCAGACAAACTGTGGTCAGGATGATACTGTCCTATTTTAATATTTGTCTCTCGGCACACACCAGATACTCATGACTGTGAAACAACATTTCCATATAATTGTATATTCAGTTTTTATATTTTGTTTGCTTTTCACCATATTGTATGTCCTTCCCTGCACCACATAATTCAAAATTAAATATTGTTTTAGCCTATACATACTTTAGGGGTAAGCTTATTTAGTCTCATACATTAAAGATGCACTGTTGACCTACAGAGTCCAAACTTTTTATCATTGTATTGTAGATAGGTGTACACTCCAAATACTAAGTACAAGTGTGGTGAGTGGCTTTTTAGTCAATGGCCCAAATTTATTTTCTATTTGATGGACAATAAATACATGTGTAATCAATGCCAACAATCCAGTTTAAGTAATTTGGTTTAGATTAGCCATTGTCCATAATATTACAATAGTTTGTGGCTAAATTTTCTCCCCTTGTGTATCATATAAGTTCACCGTTTCCTGTTTTAGAGATTGTTGATCCTATGGAGTCCCATCTCTTATTCTTAATTCACTTTCACACATATCAAGGTTGTTGATACTTAGAATCCACACTTGAACTTATGCTGGAGCAGTAACCAACCAGTTCAAATAACTTTCATTTATGTCCAAACAATTTGACTTTTTGCCAAATTTCACATTTATGGCAAATAATAAACAGTATGGAGGTACAAAGGACGTCGGTGCCCCCGGGCCCGATGTTTATTTGCACCACAGCGTTGTGGATAAATAATTTATTTATTTATTTATCTGTTTAATTATTTATTTATTTATTTATTTATTTATTAATTTATTAATTTATTTGTTTATTTATTTATTCGGAAATCCTACGGGATCAAGTCCCATTTACAGGTTCCTCGAAAGCTCAAAAGAAAACGGTTAAAAAACACTGAACAAGCCAGCACCACACACAAAGTATTCACAAAACTAAAATCAAGTGTAGGATACACACAGACAATAAAAACAAAGCAAACAAGTCAACAAGGCATCAAAATATAACATGTCTAATGTCAGACTTAAATGAATCATTAAAAATATCAATATTTTCATTATTACGAACCAATTCATTAAAATTGCTCATACATCTGTTGAGTGGAGAAAATTTAAAACATTGATACGGCTACGAGGTGGTCTGAATGTAGGACAGGTGCGTAAAAGTTTGCCAGGTGCATTAAAACACAGCTTTATTAAAACATCCGGGAAATTATAAAACCCAGTTTCACACTTGTGTAAAAACATAATATCAAGATAAGAGCGACGTTGCTCCAAAGTTGGTAAGTTATACATGGTACAGAGAGCTTTAACTGGTCAGCATCATATAAAATATGAGTTTTGAAACACAAATATTTTATGAATTTACGTTAAACATTTAGTTTCAAGTAATTCCATATCTGATTTTTGCCAAGGATTTCCAGACAACAGAACCATACTCGAGACAGCTCCTTACAAGAGAATTATAAAGAGATTTAAAAGTTTGAACCTGAGTAAAATTTTGAGAGCTTCGTTTTATAAAACCAAATACTCTAAAAGATTCATATACAGTAAAACAAATATGATCCGTAAAACTTAAGTCTGAGGTCAAAAGAACACATAAATCTTTATTTTTTTGCTGTCTTTTAAGAACGGTTTCTAAGATAGTCAAAAACAATTAAAACTCTCTTGTTGGTAAAATTGAGTATCCAAGATCGACACCAGATGGCGACTCTATCAACATCTTCTTGAAGTTTTAAACAATCTGAAATAGTTTTAATAGGTCAAAGGATTTTAGCGTCGTCTGCATATAAGAGACATTTTGAATCTATACAAACACCTGGTAAATCATTTACATAAATACTGAATAACAGTGGACCAAGTAGTGACCCCTGGGGTACACCCGATGATACTGGGCACCACTCAGAAAAGCGATTGTCAATAACTACTCTTTGTTAACGGTTACTTAATATGATTTTAACAACTGTAGAACTTGACTAGAAAAACCATAACGGTCTTATTTGTTAACTAACAGTCTATTATTAACAGAGTCAAAAGCGTTACAGAAGTCAATGTAATTGCTGTCAACTTCTAGTTTCTTGTCAAAACAGTTTGCAAGAAAATCGACATAGGTTACAAGATTGGTCTGAGTAGAGCGAGTCTTGATGAAGCCACGCTGTGAATTACATATATACTGTTTAACATGGTCAACTAAATCATCAAAGATCACTTTCTTAAATGTTTTGCTTATTAATGAGAGAAGTGGCACTGGTCTGGTTTGTGACATCACATTTTTTTACCACTTTTGAAAATTGGTACAATATGTGCTTGCTTAAACCGGCTTGGAAATGTACCTTTCTAATAACACGATAGGAACTAATTTGGGATAGGGCCCTCATTCGATTTTCATATTTTTAAAATTTCTCAAAAGTTTTAGGTGCTAGATAGTTGAATGTTGCAATAATAAACTTACTCATAAACACAAGTGTGTAAAGTAAAAAGAAAGGCAGGAGCGCTTACATTTGCGGATTTTAAAGACATTAGTTCACTATCCAATATTCCCAAATTAGTTCCAATCGTGTTTAAAATACCGGAGATGTTATCTGGACCCATCTGGTAAGGATCAAATGTATTGATATGTTTGAGAATGATGTCTACAGAAATATATACATTTCATAAGGCATCACTTGTGACATCATCAAAAGGTGGTACAGCTGTGGTTTGGTCAGACTGATTCTTATAACGCACAGAGTTAGGGACAGATTTTGATTTACATCTTGATTTTACATGTCCCCAGAAACAACATTTGAATCATACTCTTTGTATTTGATTCAACTTGCTTGTTTAAATTCTGCTCGAGCTTTAGACAATCCACAATAAGAAGTAATACCCCTCTTATAATTACAATAGGCAGCTTTCTTCTCCCGGAGCCAACAAATAAGATCACTGTCATAACAAAGAGGGAATTTTCGTTTGCCTGCATTGACTTTTGGGATGCAGTCATTGATTGCGGAAAACAGAGGATCATAAGGGAGCGTTCAGTTTTTACGGCCGGGGGGGGGGGCCGGCAAAATCTTGTCGCCGGTGTTCAAAAAAATATAGACCCCCCTGCATTTTTCGTGAAAAAAAGATGACCCCCCTTTGTCAGACGAAAAAAATTGATGACCCCCCCCTCCCGCTTAAAAATAACCAAAACCCATATGTCGAATTTACCCGCATGGTTTGGATTTGAACTCCGGTACGTGGCGCACTTTATTCGTGTAGCAGAGATGCCAGTGCACAAACTTCTCAGCCACATCCATTGAAACGTCTGTTTATTAGGACGACTGTAAGGCAATTTTTAACTTCATTTCCATAGACAACTCATGTCCATGGACATTGTATAAAGTGAACTTTATTGGAGTGGTTCGCCAAAGGCAGCCCTCCGGTTAAGAGGGTCATGGGCCATTACGTAAAGTCAACTTTATTCGCCGGTAAAGAGGGTCGATCATGGCTATTGCATAAAGTAGACTTTACTGGACAGGGCCGCTGAAGGCGCACGGCCATTAAGATTGCCGTGGGGTATTACATAAAGTCAATTAATTGGAGTGGGCCGCCGCAGGCGGCCCGCCGGTAAAGATGGTCGATCATGGCCATTGCATGAAGTACACCTAATTGGAGTAGGCCGCCAAAGGCGTCTGCCCGTTAAGAGGGTCATGGGTAATACATAATGTATATTTATTGTAGTGGGCCGCCGAAGGCGGCCCGCCGGTAAAGAGGGTCGATCATGGCAATGGCATTAAGTGAACTTTATTGTTGGTATTATGTTTTTGAAAATGTGGTGACCCCCCCTTTCCTACCAGTGAAAAAGCGATGACCCCCCCTTTGCGGATTCCAAAATTTTGATGACCCCCCCTGGATTTTGCCGGCCCCCCCGGCCGTAAAAACTGAACGGTACCTAAAACAGGTCGATGCAGTCATCAACATCTGTTTTGTCTTCTAGGATACACCAGGGTATACAAGCCAGTGTTTGATTTAAATGATTAAAATCAGCTTTCCTATAATTGTAGATAACTGTCAGATTTGAGGGGAGCACTGCTGCAACAAGTTGCAGTTAGTTCACTCACTATTGCCTTATGAATTGAGTTAACCATGGGCTCAACGCAATGTACTTCTATATTGTTGACCTTACAAAATGCAAGATTTAGAAAGTTGTTGTAACAGGTTCTGTCTTTAACACACTGAAAAAGTCCATGTTCAAAAATGAAGCTATTTAAAAACAACTCTGACCTGTTCGATGACCATGATACAGGTTCAATTATGTTATCTTCTGACAGAGACCATTCAATATCACGGAGATTAAAGTCCCCACAGGTAAGGACAATGTCAATTGGTCGGTTAGATTTGTAGACCAAATCTAATGACTTGTCAAGTTCGTTGATAACTGTGTTTGGTGAATCACTTGGATGGTAAATACTAGATATGTATACAGTCTGTCTTGGTAGCTTGATTTCCCTCCAAACAATGTCAGCTGATGTTTCAAATTCAGTACAGCGATGAGATGTAAGAATTGATTTCACCGCGATCAATACACCTCCACTATCCTGTTTCAGTGAAGGAGAGTCGATAATGTCTCTTCGGTAGATAGAGTATGTGTCAACATCAAGCAGCTCGAAGTCATAAATGATTGAATTACGCCATGTTTCAGTCAGGAGTAAAATGTCAAACGTCGCATCTGAGAAACTTGCATAAAAGTCTTGAAGCTTTAATAGTTTTAAGTCCCTGGGTAGTTTGATAAAAAACACTGAGCGGTTTCCTCACATATGATGTAGAAAAATTGGGGCGTCGTTGATTTAGTTTTTAATTGGGACCTGGGTTTGGAATTTCTGATTCGCACCGCAGCGGTTCGAATAAGGAATCTAATGTTTTTATTCGCACCGCAGCGTGTGTCTAGCTTGCATGTACCAAAGCTTGGCAATCGCTATTAATCCAGGTCCCCAAGTTCCCTCTTTACCCGATCCATAGTGCGTATTTCAGACGTAAAACTGCTTGTAGGGGTAATAGGATGCGCATTTGTACCATTGTTTGCGTCATGTATCCGATATAAAATTTATATAATCTATTTTATTATGAAAATGGTCTGAAGGCAGGCTCAATAGGTCCAGTCCATAACCTGGAGTAACCGGGGCCAAAATTATTTTGTCGGCGTCGTTGCCAGCATCGCATCACATATCACAGTGGTACAGTTGACGTCTCTGCAGTAGAGACGATACGTCTTTTTTTCTTACTTTTGATTTCACGATGTCTACACTAACCCCTATGGGAAAAGTGAGGTCTAGGCGATGTGAAGTTTAAAGGCATTCGCACAGAGATTGAGCAGCTACAATACTATTTTGTAAGCCCTCGGGCCGTGCGCGGGCTTGTTGCACTGTCTTGAAGTTATTCTGTCGTGTTGGCTGAGTAGCCGGCGAGCAGGGGGATTGGAAATAGGACTATATAGGGCCTGAGCGAATAGGGAAAGAAGGGAAGAGGGAAGGAAAAAGGTAGAGAGAGAGAGAGAGAGAGAGAGAGAGAGAGAGAGAGAGAGAGAGAGAGAGAGAGAGAGAAACAACAGAGGGGCATGGAAAAAAAAGTATCCGCTGAAGCAAACGTGGGGCCAGAAAAAAGCGCAACAGCGACCATTCCTGTGAATCCCGATTACTCAACACGCCACTCGGACTACATGTTACCAAAGATGCATCACAGAACATATTATATTAAACAGATATCGTTGTATGTTTGAAAGCTACAATGTTATTAATTGTATGTAATCCGCTCTCTGATTGGGTTTTAGCCCTACGGTGTGAATAAGAAATTTAGATTTCTTATTGGCACCGCTGTAGTGCGAATAGTCTTCCTTGTGTATATAAGAAAGAATAGTTCCTCTGACAGATTGGAGAAACTGCTTGCTTTTACTGGGATCGACCATGATATTTCGAATGCCTTTTTTAGATTTAATACAATACTTCAATAATTCTGTCATTTTAAGCATATGATTTGTGTCGGAAAGATTATAGTCCAGTCAAAATATGAAATGACCCACCACAAATTGCAACAGAAATTATTTTTTCACTACTCACCTCAGAAAAATCCATAGAAAAACATATCAAAAGTCTTCCAAAATCAAAGGAGTGGAAAAGTGCCTAATTTGCATAAATCCAAAATGGCCGCCCCGGTATTATAGGTTCAATGCTTTTTGCCACTTACTGCCCAGTATTGGTCCGATTTTGATAATTTTTTTTTATTTCCATGTACCTTGTACATTTTCATCATATTTTAGACATGTTTACAAAAATTATTGTTTTTATTTACAAGCAGGAACATAATTGTAAAACAATAGGATTCTCACACACTATGTCTTCTAATCAATACTTGTTTCATGATTTTATAAGATGCAAATGTCTGTAATGTTAAATAAATAAATAAATAAATAAGTAAATAAGTAAATAAATAAATATAAAAGGAGTGGAACAATGCCTAATTTGCATAAATCCAAAATGGCCGCCCCCGGTATTATGGAATCAACACTTATGACCACATATTGCGCGATATCAGTCCGATTTGGACAATATTTTTTTTATTTTCTCATAAATTGTACATTCTCTTCTTATTTCCAACATTTTAAGGGCATTTCCAATGTAGTTATTAATAAAATAGGCACACAAGTCTGAATTTCAGGGTTAAACAATGGTACACAAACACACTTCACCTTCCAATCAATACTGGTCTAATTTTGCAAGATGCTAACATATATGGTGTGAAATATATTGAAAGCAATCTCAGTATAATACAGAATATGTATCCATTTTGTTTTTGGCTGTTAAATTGCCAATAACCTATTCCCTATTTCACATTAAAAGCCACCGGCTGAACTTACGCATTTTTTAGAACATTCGTCCTATAAAAAGTTGGCGGTTTATTCATATCAAACACAGTCAACCTGGTTTGAAGTCTAGTTATATCTACGGTACACTGGTTGTCACCATAGTTGTGAAACTCAACATGAGGTTCAATACTAGCTGGTAATTGTAAAATTACCAGTTTCCCAAATGCTGTTTATTTTACCCAAATTGTAGATAA
Organism: Ptychodera flava; assembly: GCF_041260155.1. Classification (NCBI taxonomy): domain Eukaryota; kingdom Metazoa; phylum Hemichordata; class Enteropneusta; family Ptychoderidae; genus Ptychodera; species Ptychodera flava. Next base: position 43,396,692 of record NC_091932.1, on the reverse strand, counting down.
ACAGCCGCCCCTGAATTGACAAAGTGTGTCAGCGCGGGAGAGCCGAGCAAAGGGAGAGGGGGTTAAAAGTCTCCTGGAAGATGTACAGATCACATGGGAATTAAATAGTATTGGTAGTAAAGGGAAAGCGACTCCACACATCGTTCATATTTGGGTTGCTTGCGTTTTGTGAATGATATTGTGTACAATATAAGTGTATATCATGTTTGGCTGTTTTATGTAAAATGTTGCTTAGCCATGGCGAGACGTACCCGTAATCTATGTGTCTTGTGTTAATCCGCACTGGCGCGGAGAGATGGCTGTGACACTATGATCCTTTGGCGCTACGTTTCGAAAACAGAGTTTTCTTCATCAGCCACTTAAAATTCATTTTTGATTGGTGAGCACAATTGATTGATTGTTAGATTTTTTAATTTGGTAATATTTTGTTCCAATCACGTTTGTTGTTCACAAGTAGGGAAGCTAGAATGTCTACAGTTTGATCTCGTTGTGTTTTTGTAGGTTCGTGTGACCCTGAGTTTGAGCTATTGTAGTTTTTGTTAAGTCTGGCGCTTATAAGTGTGTCACCTATATTTCTGTTCCTTCTAATAAATATATGCGATTATAGGTTGGTTTTGGAACAGTTTTTTAGTGTTTCGTCTTTTTCAAGTTCACTCCAGTTTTCTGTCAGGGCTTGCTTGATTTTTGTCTTTTCTATGAACGTGCTATATGTTGGTATTGTTGGTGGCGTTATTTCTGTCTTTTTGTTGTTCAAGCAGTCTTTTTCTGCTTTTATGATCTGTCTCTCTGATAATGCTTTCTATTTCATTTTTTGTAATGTCGGTCTTATAATTTTTCACTAAATTGTGTGACTTTTTGTGTAAAATCGATTTCGTTCTTACATGTTCTGATGTATCGTAATGATTCACCTTTGATCAGACCTTTGAATGTTGCTGCCGGAGGGCATAAGTTTCTTTGTAAGAACTGAAATGTATCCGTTGGCTTTGTGTGTGTGTTGATGTCGAGAATATTCTCTTTGTTGTATTGACGACCTTTGTAGATAGGTCTAAATATGTGATTTCTTGAGAGGAGCTTTCAAACGAAAAATTGAAAGCAGGATGCATTTTGTTGATGTTTGATATGAATTCATTGAGTTCGTGTTGTGTTCCGATGAAAATCAGAAAAACATCGTCAAGCCAGGTCGATATTTGTTGTTTGTGTTTCTGTATTATTCTCGTTTCTGTCTCATGAAATGTAATATCTGCTATTTCTGGAGAAGACGGGGAGCCCATCGAGCATCCCCATATTTACCAGTAGAATTCATCGTTGAATTCGAATGTGTTGTTTTTTTTTAAGATTACTTCCAGCAGAGCTATCATGTGTTTCGTTGGTGGTTGCTTGAGTATGTAACTGTTTGATGATCTTTCCTGATTTAATGCTCTGCCGATTGATTCAATTACCTCATCATGTGGTGTATCCGTGTACATGGAAATTACATCCAGTGTTACTGGTGTCGCTTTGGCCGGAACTTTGATTGTCTCAATTTTCCGTATAAAGTCTGTTGTCTTTGATGTATGTTGGTTCTTTCTTGACGGTTTGTTTGAGAAAATGGTCAGTGAATTCTGATGTGTGAAATGTTGGACTGGAGCATCCACTTATGGCCGTACTACGAACATAGCTCCTGGTGGCGGCACTTTGTGTATTTTCGGTAAAAGGTACCAAAGTGGCGTTCTTATTTTTCTATCGACTGGTTTCAAATATTCATATGTGTGATGGTCAATGTGTTTTTCATTGTATATTTCTGTTATGAGATTGTGTACCCGTATGTCTTCTATTGTATTTTTTGTGTCATCTGTTGCCAATTTTGTGTAGTATTGTTGATCGTTAAGTTGACATTCTCTTATGTAATCATCAGTGTTTAAAATTGCTGTCCCCCGTCCTTTATCAAACGGTTTGATGGTTATCTTCTTGTTTTTTGATAGCGTTTTGAACACTATTTGTTCTGCACCAGATGTTGTTTTTTGTGTTTCGAATAGGTGTGTTAACAATAGCCAATTTTGATGCTTCCAAATAATTTTCTAGTTTTGTGTTCTCGGTTGTACGTGGGATCCATTTCGAGTTCATTTTGACTGGGTGTTGTACGGTCTGTGTCTCATGATATATCGGAGTCTCATTTTCGGAATGTACATTTTATGTCCCCTAACAGGTGGATTCTGTTAGGACGATTTGTTGTGGGAATGAATTTTAAGCCTTTGCTAAGTACGTTGATTTCAATGTTGGTGAGTTTGTGTGTTGATTGGTTCTTAATGAATCTGAGTTGTTTGATGTAGTGCTCAATTTTGTTCTATTGTTAATTTTCGTTATTTTTGTCATTCTATGATTCTTGTTTATGTGTTTCCTTTTTTATGTTTGAATCTGGTCATACTAAGACACAATACAAAGCTCTCTCCGGCCATTCTGTCTCTCTCTAATCCGAACCTATCTCCAAGTGTTTACCCAAGAAAACTCTGTTTTCGAAACGTAGAGCCAAAATATCGTAGTGTCAAAGAAATCTCTCCGCTCCAGTGCGGATAAACATAAGACACGTAGATTACGGGTACGTCTCGCCATGGCTGAGCAACATTTTACACAAAACAGCCAAACATGATATACACTTATATTATACACAATATCACACACAAAACGCAAACAACCCAAATATGAAGTGGAGTTGCTTTCCCTTTACTAGCAAAGACGAACAACAACTGATGAATAATTTTGCTTTCTTGTCTTTCTTTCTTTCTTATTTATTTATTTATATATCTCTCTATTTATCTCTCTATTTATTTATTTATTTATTTATTTATTTATTTATTTCACATTACAGACGTTTGTATCATATAAAATAAAACAAGTATTGATTACAAGACATAGTGTGTGAGAATACTATTGTTTTACAGTAAAATTCGGACTAATGTTCCTGTTTTGTAAATAATAACGATGGAATTATTGTAAACATGTCTAAAATATGAAGGGAATGTACAAGGTATATGGAAATAAAAAAAATATTAAAATCGGACCAATATTGGGCAGTAAGCGGCCAAAAGCATTGAAACTATAATACCGGGGCGGCCATTTTGGATTTATGTAAATTAGGCGGTTTTCCACTCCTCGGATTTTGGAAGACTTTTGATATGTTTTTATATCGGTTTTTCTGAGATGAATGGTGAAAAAATAAATTCTGTTGCAATTTGTGGTGGGTTACCCCCTTTTTTGGCCTAAAATGACTGGACTATTATACATGTAAAACTATGTATGTCAGATACCGTACGGAAAATGGTCTCGCTCTTCTTGTCAAAGGATAAGCCTATACCTCCGTGAACAAATTTCTTTCCCCAATAAAATCGGCGCGAAACTGTATGAAATAGCCCTGATAGTAGCTTGGATGGAAATTTAAATGGACTGGGGCAGTGTCATTCGCGTTTCATGTTGATATACAATATGAGCTGTTCACAATCACGGACACTCAGAAGGCTGAGAAGCAGCTTTCTTGGTTTCACATCAGAACCAATAGATAATTGTGGTATGAATCCGCTGTTGGCAAGATTGTCTTACGCATGCACACTGATATTAGACGATTTTTTACAGTTTGTCTTCAATGAACAATTGGGTTGCGAAATGGTGCGACGACATCGATTGTCCATGTTGTTTGTTAATGTATAGACCGAGTCTATGATAATGGTGTGTGAATTTACTCAAACGAAAACTCAAACAGTGTGTGTACAAAATAAACAGAGAAAAGTACCAAAATCGGACTGACGCCATCTATTGTTTGACACACTGACGAATGACGCTGAAATCAATGTATAAAATTGATATAGCCCCTTGGAAAGACGGATAAATCTGCACTGTGCAATCTCTAACCCCGTATTTTATCAGAGTCCGAGTCTGAATAACTTGTGACGAGCGTCTGGGATTTATAGTTTGTTTATTCTATTTGTTTGTTTAGAATTCCAACAAGAGATATAACAGTTTAAAACCATATATATTCACAATAGTTTTACACACACCGTTTCTTTGAAAAACACCGGCCCTCCCTCCCTATAATTTCTGTCCAGTCCCTTACTGTAATAATCTCTACCCTCCATGTAGAATTCGTAAAGACACATATCACAGGTCACCACTTCATATGTATAGAAGTTGCCGTTGAAGCCATATTTATAAGTTTAGATGAATCGATATATTTGAGGCATTGTAGGGCGGTGGATAGGGAACTCATCTCACTGTCAGAGAATTGTGAGTTCGTGACCTGGCAAGTGAGTCCAGAGTAAAGGAATCACTAAGCTTATCGCAGGATGGTGAGTTCGAGACTCCAGCACGGTGTTGTGCCCTCGAGCAAGGCACTTTACTCCTCATTGCTCCATTTAGCAGTGGGTAATGGGTACCTCACCCTGTTATTGGGCTTTTGGCTGTAGGGTGAGTAATTAAATGAAATAAAAGTAAAACAATTAAGTAAAAATGCATCTGTTTCTAGCTTAACCTGCAGAAAGTAATCATGAAATCTAGCACGCGGCACATTGTGCTTGAATTCACCTTACTCTTAGAC